>NC_091440.1:95697894-95997894 GCF_964237555.1 Oryctolagus cuniculus | reverse complement strand
GAAGGAAGCGCAGTGAGGCAGGCGGCTTCTGGTCCGATGCTGAGGACTCACCTCCGTCCAGTCACTGGTTCCCTCATTTCACGGGAACAATGGACCAGACCAACCAAGGGTTCACGAGCGCTTAATAGTGATGCTGGCTTAGGCCTTCGGCTCCCCCTGGGGGACGCCTCCATGAAACCCCACTCTATGGTAAGACCCAGCATTCCGCACAGAGGCAGGGAGATGCAGTTCTCTGCAGCAATTCCCTAACTCAGGCTACTTCCAAACGTGCTTTCTGTACCAGTCCTCCTGTGTATTCATTCACATTAACGGAAGAGAAGTACACTCCTAGAGACTGGCCCGAATAAACCCAGGCTGGGCTCTGATGGAGACATTTGGAGGCTAAGACATCCCTTACACCCAGTTCCAACATAAGCATGTACCCTGCATTCTAGTTTATATGCTCTACTTTTTTCTTTGCGGGAAAACAATTAATAGGCTCGAGAACCAACAGTCATTATCTCACTCAAAGGATCCTTTTCCCCTGCTGGAAATAAACAATCCTAGTTTTATAAAAGGAAAATGACTTCAGGGAAAAGAAGATCAGAGTGGTGCTTACAAACTTAGTTATATTTAACTGACATTTTCATCCCTTGCTGCTTTAAAAGATGGAAATAAACATATTTTTCAGAACATTTTTGAGGAGCATTTATATTTTCCCTTAAGCTCTATGGGTGAGTGACCAAGGCAGCATCCCGGCAAAGCACGGGCTTTGGCACGAAATGGTGTTCAGCGCATAGAGTGTATCTGCCATTCTTTCTGGGTAGTGACCTGGGGGCAATAGTCCCAATAGCTGGCATATCAAACACTACCACAGACCTGGCATTGTACTGAATAAAATATTAGATGAACTAATTTTATTTCTCTCCACAGTTACTGGATGAAGTTGGTGTGGTGAATTTCTTATCTCTTTTTGGATAACAGAACCACTGTACTCTCTTAAGCTTAGGCATTTGTTTAAGAGCATATGGGTAGCTAAGCTAGGACGGAGGCCACACTGTCACCAATGCACCAACACCTCTTACTTAACTGGGTTCTTAGAATCTTTTAATGAATGCTCCACATGAAATATTAAGCACCTGGAGTGCTCCAACATTATTATAATGAGACAAGAGAGCGGCTGGTCAGAATTAGAACTTAAGGGGCCGCTGCTGTGGCATAGCAGGTAAAGCCACCTCCTGCAGTGCTGGCATCCCATAAGGGTGCCCATTTGAGTCCCGGCTGCTCCACTTCCGATCCAGCTCTCTGCTATGGCCTGGGAAAGCAGTAGAAGATGGCCCAAGTCCTTGGGCCCCTGCATCCATGTGTGAGACCAGAAGAAGCTTCTGGTTCCTGGCTTCAGATCAGGCCAGCTCTGGCCATTGTGGCCATCTGGGGAGTGAACCAGCAGATGTAAGAGTTTCTCTCTCTCTCTCTCTCTCTCTCTCTGCCTCTGCCTCTCTGTAACTCTCTGCCTTTCAAATAATAAATGAATCTTTAAAAAAAAGAAAAAGAATTAGAACCTAAACCTCCAAATCAAATCTTAGTATACACCAGTAGCACATACCAGACTAACACAGTTGGTTAAGCACTTTTTAAACTTGTAAATTGATAAACTGTATTTGTATACACTTATAGGGTACAAAATGATGTTATGATCAAGAATATACATGGATTAAATCAAGTAAATCAACTTATTCACCTCCTCCAATATGCAAGTATTTTTGGTGAGAACATTTGAAATGTACATTATTTTTTACTACATTTATGTGCAAAGGGGAAAAAAAAACTATTTCTGCTACTGAGGCTTTGTACCCCATGGGTATCATCTTCTTATTTCCCAACCCCCTGCCTTTGTAATCACCATTGTACTCTCTGATTCTTTGAATTCCACTATTTCAGATCCCACACATAAGGAAGAACATGTAGTATATTTGTCTTTCTGTGCCTGGCTTATTTCACTTAACATAATGTTATCGAATTTCATCAGTGGTGTTGCTGAAATTTCTTTTTTAAGACTGAATAGTACTACATTGTGTATATATACCACATTTTCTTCCTTTGTTCATTCACAGACATCTAGGTTGAGTCTATAACGTGGCTGTTGCGAATAATGTTGCAATGAACACGAGAGTGCAGATAGCTTTCCCACTCGTGGATTTCAAATCTTAGGGGTGTGTATCCAGAAGTGGGATTGCCACACAGCACGGTAGTTCTATTTTCAGTTATTTGAGGAACTTTGGAATAGTTGTCCCTTAATGAGTTATAACTAACTGAGGTTCTTACAGCCATTAATGGAAAACAGTACAGAAATTCCTACAGAAGTTAAAGACAGATCTACTGCATGACCAGCCATCCCTCCTCTGAGTCTATACGCAAAGGAGATGACATCACCTTGTGAAGTCATTGCAGCATCATTCACAAAAGTCATGAGCTAGAAATGACCCAAAAGCCCACTGATGGATGGATAAAGAAAATATCATACAGCCCCAGGAAAGCAGGGGATTCTCCCATGTGCCAAAACATGGATGGACACGGAGTACATTACACTAAGTCAGAGAACCCAGACGGAGAAAGCAAAGAGCCTGTCTGATCTCACTCACATGAGGGAATACAAACAGAAAAAAGTGCTCAAACAGAGGAGAGGAGAGACTGAAACAGTGGCTACTGTGGGGGTGGGAGGAGAGGATACAAAACGGTAGATAGATAGATGGATAGATACAGACAGACAGACAGACAGATGAACAAATCTAGAGATCTAAACATGCAACAGGAGGACAGCAATGACCAAAACTGTATCAGGATATTTGTTCAATAAAGAGATTTTAGCAGCCTTTGTTAGCAAAAGAGGTAGTTATTTTTGATGCCAGTTAATTATAATCTGCCTCACTAGAGCAGCCTCTGTATGTATCCTGTATCATGCTGTCACCTAAATATCCCCAATAAAACCTACTCAGATTAATTTAAATTCCCACCAACAGTGTACAGGAGTTCCCTTTTCTCCACAGGTAACTTCTAAAAAAGCAAATCTCCAAGAGCCTCAATATCATGCAAAACGGCGTGTAAGCTATCTCCTGGGGTGGTCGGTCATCAACAGTGAGGTGAGCCTAGGTTTTGGGAGCTCATGTAACCCAATGTCAGAAACACAAATGCCTCTTTTTACCAATGGCCTGCTGAGAGCCGGGCTGTATATGAACCTCTTGTTTCCGCAGGCGGAAACAAACACTTTGGAACTTTCTGCTTGTGTTAGAGCCCTTGGACTCAAGCCTATCACTGCGCAGCTCTACCCTGCAAGCTACTCACTCACTCTTATCAAACTCTTAGCTTACTCCTTTATGCAAGTCCTTCAGAATTCTGCGGATAGCTTCCAGCAGCTCTCAGCACATTTGCTCCCAGTGAAGCCCAAATCAGTCCCCTCCTGGACCCCCACTGGGCTCCCTTGGGTACATCACAGGACGCTGGCTGGGAAAATCTCTTTTCAGCCTCGACACGTCATGGCCCTACCTGCTACTGGGTCTAGGCCTGTGCCATTATTTATTATGGCATAAGCGCTAGCTGTTGAGGGTCAATTATTCCATTGAGCAGGCATTACAATAAGACCTGGTCATTAAAAGGGGTACTTATGTGAACCTGGACGCACATTGAAAGAAACATTAGTCCTTTTGTCAACTTGGCAAGTCTATTGTTCTAAGGCAGGCCCAACCAATTAACGTCTTTTGCCAATCCCTGTCAGCAGGGGCTTGAAAAGAGGAGAAAGAGGGGGGTCAGTCAGATGCTAATTTAGATACAATTGTGTCAGGGCTGTGTGGAGGGGCGGGCTCTGTAGGAGCCACCAGGGTTTAATGAAGCAAACAGCTTGGGTCCGAGTGACCCCGCAGGGGCAATTTTCAAAGACCCTTCTGTGTTCCTGTGCCAAATAGCAGAGGGGCATCGCAAGAGGCCCTTCCTTAAAAAAAAAAAAAAAATTAAGAGAGGGATAATCATCCGTTTAATCTGCTCATTAAACAAATCTCTCAGGCGGACTTAACATGAATTAGCACTTCTCTGAAAAGGGAAAATGTGACATACAGCAGACAGCTCCGATCATTTGAAAGGTCACAATTCTGTATGATAAGCTCCCTGGTTATTAATGTATTCATATTCGCTGATATGGAGCAAAGATCACTGCCTTCATTCAACTCGACAGCAAAACAGTGTTTCCCTAACAGGAAAACATAAACACTTTTCATCAGGTCCTGGATACAGACCTGGGTATCAGCTAAATGTAAGACACCCTTTGTTCCCTGGTTCTCACATAGAGGAATGATGAGGAAAATCCAATCTGCTGACTCCCCTTCCTGCTCTCCACCTGACACCTGCCAGGCTCACACAGAAGGCTGGAAGAGCCCAGCCTCGGACAAGACCACAGTCTGACGTAACTTCTGAAGCCACGCATGAGGGCCCGGGGTGGCCACTGAGTGTAGGGCACCACAGCCTGGACTCGGTGCTTCAAGTGACTAAGGCCAGGGGGAGATTCGTGGTTGACAAGCTATCTGGCTAATGCCCTGAGTAGCTCAGAAGCCTTCACTGGGACTCATTTCTAAAATTCAAGACCCCAAAAGCACATGCAAAGCCGGCCTTCAGGTTTCCAGTCGCATCCCAGGTCATGTGGACAAGGGTGCATTTGTCTTTATTCCAGGTCCTTGACTCACACAAAGACAAGCATTCAAAGTGCAGATGTTTATAAAGTGTACAAACAGGAACAGGATCTATTTCACAGCCAGAGAGAAAATACACATTCACACCTGAGTGTGGGCCGTCCTACACGGAGAGCTACCTGTCATGAGTGGGCAGTGGGCCAGAGGGAGGAGAGAGAGAGGGCACCTGTGCAGCACCTCCAGCCGTGGTCCCCAACATCAGAGACACACAGAGAGAAAATGCGCTTCCCCTGATGTTGGCCACGCTTCTGAGGCAGGGGTAGGGGGTGGTGCCTCTATAGAGTGTGAAGCCACCTGAGAATTTTACGGTACCTCCAGACAAAGTTCCAGGTGGAGATTAATTTCCATATTTTCATGGCATCCTCCCTTAGATCCTGGAAGAAGCAGGTGCAACCCAGGAAAAGGGCATTTGGATTGACAAGTGGGAGGAAAGAATTACACTTGGGGCTCACAGGGACTTCCAACCTCACCCACGCCTGAACTATCTACTTGGTTACATCACATCATGGGGATAGATGCAGTCACCAGCCACCTTGGACTGGTACGGATCCTACTACAAGAGCAACACCTGTGCAGATAGGTCAAAAAGCACCCACAGGTCACCTTTCACTTCCTTTCCACCCCAGGAGGAGTGTAAGCCTATGATGGCGCATGTTTCTGAACTGTGCCCTCATGAACTTGTATCCACCTCTCCCTGTGATGTCAAGAACACCCCCTCTTCTTCTAGCATAAAAACACTCATTACCCTTGCTTGTGGTCACGGCGATATGGGGGAAGAACGAGGCAGGAAAGTTCATTAGGGAAAAAATGAGCTGAAGATCTTCCCACAATTTCTGCGTCTCAGCCTTGTACTGTAATTCCACCCCCTCGTGTGGCAATCCAGTACGGCCACTTTCCCATGATGCATGTGCATCTTCTCTGGGACTAGAAAGGAGGAGATGCCATGCTAAACACACGTAAGCTGAGCTCCATGTGGAGACACCACAAACCTCTCAGAAGACCCCATACCCAAATCTGCCCCTACTGTATATTCAACTAGGGCAACACCCGACCCCACGAGGGGAATGTCTCTCCCTTCTTCGCCTTCTGATCTCTATTCACGGGTAGCTCTCATGGCGAGTATCTCTCCTCCTGGAGTCATCGGCTTTTGCACCTTAATGTATTCTCACTCTCTCACTTTAAATAAATCCTGCTTTCATTTATCGCCTTACATAGGCCTCTGCTTGGAATTCTTATCTCACGCGAGGGCAAAGACTTGAAATAAAATCTGGGAAACATGTTCCTGCAACAGTGGCTTTGGAAATTATCCCTCCATGGTCTCCTTTATTTGCCACAAATAAATTACTTTGTGTGACAGCTCCTCTTGATGCTTTTCTTAGAGCTCACCAGGAAGCGGGCTCTGAGTTTTGGGTGGGTAATGAGGGGTCTAGAAGGCAATCTTGCTGGAAGTCACCAGAATCCTCTATTCACTCACTTACAAAATTTCACAGGGACACAAACACCTCAGAAATCTCCCAGCCTTACCTAAAGGACAAGTCTTCCAGTTACAGTTCTGTAATCATCACAGGTGCTGGGAATGGCCTCGTTACTGTGTTAAGATGGTGCGTCTAATAAATTCTCTACTCAACCCAGAACTGTCAACAGGTGACTGATGTCCATTAAAATACGATCCCACTTGACAACAGCAAAAACGCTGACCCTGGACAACTTCTGGAAGAATATTTAGTATTTCTTGTCAAAGATGTCCTTCCTATCATAAGAGATGGTGAGGCACTTGTAAAATAAACCGACATGAAGACAGACACTATCCAACAATGTTGATAACAGCAACTCTTCACAATAGCCAAAATGTGGATGTCTATCACCAGATAAATGGACAAAAGAAATGCTGTCTATACACGTGATGGAGTACTTATTATTAAGCCACAAAAAGGAATGAAATTCCGATGCACACACTGCGACATGGATGAACACAGAAAACCTTCTTTGTGAAATAAGCCAGCCACACAGAGGAACACTTACATGATTTTCACTTACATGAGCACTTAGAATAGGCAAATTCATAGACACAGAAAGTACCACAGAGGTTATAAGGGGCTGAGGAGCATTATTGTGAAGTGTGTGCAGGTTTTCTTTTAAGGATGATAGAAAAAGTTCCACAGATGCTGATGGCTGCACATTACAAACATACTTAATGTCATTGAAGTGTACACTTAGAAATAACTAAATGATGAAAAATGAATACACAATAAATATTCCATGGTTAAAGTCAGTTATAGCATGTCACCCCCTGCATTACCCTGGAATAATTTTAATTATTACTATAGTAATTGCAATGCGTACTTGGGATTTCCTTTTCAAGGGAGTAACCGGTTACAGGAAAAATCAATAAATCAACAGTTCCACCTAGATGGGCAGAGCTTTCAGACTCAGCTCAAACATATCCAGTTTATATAAAAATTTAATAGATGGGTATTATTGGTAAATAAGGACCTCCAAGTTCAAAGTGCTTGTTACACAATGTAAAGATGTAGTGCTATAATTCAATGTGAAGCCATGCATAACTAAGTTTATATACTTTCATGCTGTTCGCTTCTCTTATCACCCGTTGGCTATTTTCTGCTTAATTGGCTCGTGATTTCAAAGCTAAGCATCTCACACCAGATTCTTCAAAATCATGGGGTCAACTGTCTCCACTACAAAAGGGTTAGGCAACTAAAAACGGTGAAGGAAGTGGAGCCAGGGTCACGAGCACATGGAGGCGTCTCCCCTCTGAAGTCCATTTCTTTTGAAGAAAGCAGTAGTCTGTTGGAATTTGAAATGTTTTCTCTGTTCGGAACTTGTTGCCTGAACAGTAAGTCATGTCAGCTTTGGCTCAGCTCCCTTGAGGCCTGAACCAACTGAAGCCTGAAGGCACCATTCAGCAACTGCAGCAGCCATGGGGTGTCTGGAATTTGCACTGAGCCTTAAAATGGAACAGCTGTGTGGAATGCGGTTCCAAGGCAGCTCTGGGGACCTGAGGCCTCACGGACGCCCTGGTCTGCTCTGAAGCGCAAGGACAATCACTGCCTCATGACCTCCTTGCAAGACAAGAGCCTACAAAGATGAAAGCATCCAAGAGCGGTCTAAGGACTAACTGGGAGACCCCCGGTTCCTCTACAATCCCAGCTAAACAGGATGACCGGAGCAGTGAGACAGTATTGAACATGCTCGAGTCACTGTTGCCGCACACCTTAGGTGCTCAGGACAGAGCTGTGCCCACCGTGAGCACACGAGCACTGCTGATTTCAGCAGCTATCCAAAGCTGCTTTAACGGGTGCACGAGCAAAGAGAGTGTGTCTCAAGAGATAACAGCAGGCAGCAAAAGGCCAACTTTCAAGGAAATTCTTAATTTTTTCATTGTTTAAAAAAATGTGTATTGATTCAATTTTATTTCCTGGAAGGGCAGAGTGGTGGAGAGAGATAGAGAGATAGAGATAGAGAGAGAGAGATAGAGAGAGAGGCAGAGAGATATCTTTCATCTGTGGGGCTCACTACTCAAATGCCTGCAACAGCCAGGGCTGGGCCAAGCCAAAGCCAGGGGTCAGGAATTCAATCTGGGTCTCCCATGTGAGTAGCAGGGACCCAGTGTTGAGCCACCATCCACTTTCCCCCAGGTGCACTTGCAGGAAGCTTGATTAGAAGCAGAGGTGGAGGTGGGCCCTAACCCCAGGCACTCCAGTATGAGAGTGTGCCCCAACTCCTGCCCCAAGTATGCCTCCAATCATGATGTTTATATTAATTACTGTAACTTTGATAGTCTGGTAGGGGGCAAGCCACATGGCAGAGTTCAGTTCATCAGAGAGCCCTTATCTAAAAAATAAATAAAAGTCTTTTTTTTTTAAAGATTTATTTATTTGAAAGGCAGAATTACAGAGAGCCAGAGGAAGAGGCAGAGAGAGAGAGAGAGAGAGCAAGCGAGCAAGAGAAAGAGAGAGACATCATCCATCTGCTGGTTCTTTCCTCAAACGTCCTCAGCAGCCAAGACTGAACCAGGCTGAAGCCAGGAGCCTGAACTCCATCCAGGTCTCCCAGACAGGTGGCAGGGGCTCAGCCACTTGAGCCAACGTCTGCTGCCTCCCAAGAAGAGCATCAGAGGAAGCTGAGTGAGAAGCAAAGTAACAAGGACTCAAAGCAGGCTTTCTGATATGGGATGCAGATATCCCAGAGGTGACTTAACTGTTCTTGCAATACCTGGCCTTGCCGTTTATTTTTAAGAGTATACAGTGTTTGACAGTTGAAAGCACAGGGACCAAGCACTGGAGTCGACATGAAGTTAAGACAGAGCACTGTGAGGGGCAGGGTGAGGAGGCATGAGAAAACCTCTAACGAAGAAAAGATGAGAAAACCTCTAATGGAGAAAGAAAACAAACAGAATTCCCAACTGGCCTGCTAATCAGGTGGTCTTCAATCTTGTGTCTTCAGGATTTGCTATTTCACCCTTGAAAGGACCCTAATGTTCAGCACGAGCAGACATCCGTGAAACTGTTCTCGAACAGCTGGCTCAGTCGACCCCTTCACTCTACAAAGGGGGCTTCTCTGTTCTAAAGCACAACAAGGGGGCTCCAGGTCACAATAATGTACATTTCAAAAGTGCTGGAAGAAGGGTGGGTGTTTGGTCTAAAGTTTAAGAAGCCCATTGAGATGTCGACTTCCACATTAGTTCTTGGGTTCAATTCCCAGCTACAGCTCCTGAATCCAGCTTCCTGCTAAAGTAGACCCTGAGAGGCAGCAGTGATGGCTCAAGTAATTGGTCTCCTACTCTCCCACGAGGGAGACCTGGACGGCTTCCCAGCTCCCAGCTTCAGCCTGGCCCAGCCCCTGCCACTGTTCATCTTCGGGGCGCTCTCTGTCTCCATTAAGATCCCTAAGGATTAGTGAATGGTTATCAGAATGGGTACTTGTTCCTAATTTAGCTCTTCTTACGAGCTACAGTGCGATGGATATAATACACTGGTTCCTGGAATATTTTGGCTCAGATCTGCTCTAATGGTAGAGCCCCTTTGGCAGACTTAAAAAAGTGCTAGGCTTCAAGTACCATTAGGCAGGAGGATTTCCTACAGGAAGGCTCTTCTTCTGTCATCTCCATAGTTACGCAGAGGAAGCACCAGAGAAGCAGGGAACCATGGAGGATGTACTCACAGAGGAAAAAGAACAGGAAGAAAGGGGAGAGAGGAAGAGGAGAAGAGAGAAAGTGGGGTGGCGCCTTTTACACAGGACCAAGAAAAGCACGCATCAAGATGCATGGTTGAGGGGCCAGTGTCGTGGCATAGTGGGTAAAGCTGCTGCCTGCAGTGCTGGCATCCCATATGGGCGCCAGTTTGAGTCCTGGCTGCTCCACTTCTGATCCAGCTCTCTGCTATGTCCCGAGAAAGCAGTAGAAGATGACCCAAGTCTTTGGGCCCCTGCACGCGCACGGGAGACACGGAAGAAGCTCCTGGCTCTGGGCTTCGGATTGGCCCAGCTCTGGCAATTACGGTCAATTTGGGGAGTGAACCATGGGATGGAAGACCTCTCTCTCTCTCTACCTCTCCTCTCTGGGAAACTCTGACTTTCAAATAAACAAATGAATCTTAAAAAAAAAGAAAGAGAGAGAGAGAGGCAGGGTTGAGGAGACACCAGTGCTGGGCAGGACCCCAGTGTTGGGAGTTCCCAAGGAGGAAGCCAGGAAGACTTGGGAGAGGCTTGCCCCCTAGACTCTGAAATGAGCGATGAAAGCCTCGGGGACTTTTACAAATGTCAAGGCTGTGGTTTTCACACAAAAGGTCTGCAGGCTGGAAGACGGGAAGCAGTGAAGGCTCATGTTAGGAGAGGAGGCAAAGATCAAAGGGACATCAGGCTGATGAGAGGGGAGGAGCAGAGAGGCGATGCGAGCCGAGGACTCAGGCTCAGACGGCCCACGATGTGAGAGCAACTTGGAAGGGCCTATTTTTAAAGAGCTGAGAGAGACAAGAGGAGTGTTGCAGGTAAGGACGGGCCACACTAGGTGCACAAGAGGTAAATACAGATCGATGCTAGAACAAACATTGCAGAGACCGAGGTGGGACAAGAGTAACCTTTAGAGAGAAGGAGCAGAAGAGCCAATGACCCCTTGGGAGGGGACACGAGCACATGGTGAGTGCTCAAGGGGCCAGCAGCTTTCTGGAAGTTCCCCCATTTAGCAGACAAGCAGAGAAGGGGCTGGAAGACGCAAGACCACCGAAGAGGCAAGAAGGAGACTCAGGGGAGTACAAAGTGCCAGCAGCCCACGATGAGCCTCAGGGACTCAGAAGTCAGTGGTGAGCCGGTGCCGTGGCTCACTAGGCTAATCCTCCGCCTTGCGGCGCATGCACACCAGGTTCTAGTCCCGGTCGGGGCGCCGGATTCTGTCCCGCTTGCCCCTCTTCCAGGCCAGCTCTCTGCTGTGGCCAGGGAGTGCAGTGGAGGATGGCCCAAGTCCTTGGGCCCTGCACCCCATGGGAGACCAGGAGAAGTACCTGGCTCCTGCCATCGGATCAGCGCGGTGCGCCAGCCACAGCGCACCAGCCGCAGCGGCCATTGGAGGGTGAACCAACAGCAAAAGGAAGACCTTTCTCTCTGTCTCTCTCTCTCTCACTGTCCACTCTGTCAAAAAAAAAAAAAAAAAAAAAAAGAAGTCAGTGGTGGATGCCGTCTGTCTGCAGGCAGAGGAAAGCCAGCACCGAGAGGGGGCACAGAGGCTAGGGTTCAGGGGGCAACTGAGAGAGGCCCAAGTCCAAGGGCTTGTGGGGAGACCGGTGAGAGAGTGGGGGCTGTGAACAGAAACTGCTGGCAGCGAAGAGGTGGCAGAGACAGCAGCAGGAGGAGGCCTGCAGAGGCTTGGGTGGGAGTGGTGGGGTGAGGGGAGGGAGCACCAGAAAGAATGAACCTGAATGGTGGACAATGTCTCCAGGTGAAGAAGAGATGAAATGGCAGTCTTATAGTGATGGGCAACATGTGTTCTGTCTTCTGGACCAAAGGGCCAGGCCTGGACACACACACACACACACCCTGGAGGAGACGTGTGTGTGTGTGTGTGTGCACCTGTGTTACACCCATCTGGGTGCACATATAGCTCCTGAACACTCAACAAATTCAATAAAATTATTGTGTATCATCAGATATTTTTTGTTCTGTATATTAGCTAAAGAACAGTGCTGAGAAATTTGATAAATGTTAAGGATAAAATGATGGGAAGTCCTTACTGTCCTTTGGGAATTGAGGGCCTCAAGAGGAGCAGATGGGGAAATGGTGAATTTCATTGATAGGATATGGATGGGACATAAAAGGTGCTAAAAAGCAACCATTTGTTACGGGGGTGTGTGTGTAGGAAATGAAGGTGCAGGGGAACATGATTAAACATTGACTTTCACATCAAAGTTTCATCCACGAGCAATCAGCCCCACAGAGAGTGGGAAGGAAGAAGCGTAGGCAGAGAAATGGCCCAGGGAGTGGCTGGCGAGGGCACAGAACAGCTACCACAGCAGGGAAGGCATTAGTGCTTCCACAGGGCAAGGAAGGGCAGGACGCAGCTCAGCAGGGACTGGTTCCCTCAGGGCTGCAATCAGCACTGGTCCTGCACATCACTGAAAAGAGACTGGGCACAGCTCCCTGAGAATCTCGGGCTCTGATTAAGGGAGCAGGCGGGGATGACGACGAGGTCTGTGGTCTACAAATTCTCTGGGGGCTACGTCTCCCCACCTGGGCTGGGCAGTGCATTATCTGGGACCCCACATCCTGCGGCCGAGTCAACAGGCCTGAGGTTGGATTTGCACAGTCGTGTTTTTTAAACGCTTCCCAGATGATTCTCACTCATGTTAGAACTATTCCTTTCTCTCTAGCTATCTCATATGTTACAACTATTTCTTTCTATTATTACTGGAGACATTGAGAACTCAACAAAAAAATAGACAAAACCTGCATTTTCATAGACCTTATACATTTTGTGAATGTGTGTGGGAAACAAACCAAAGAAATAAGCAAACTGCATGGCAGGTTAAGCATCCCTAATCTGAAAACTTGAAATCGGAAATGCTCCAAAACACAAAACTTTTGAGTGCTGACATGATGGTACAAGTGGAAAGTTCTACATCATGAAGCTTTGTTTTATGCGCAAACCATTAAAAATAGTGTATAAAATCACTTTAGACCATTTGTGTAAAGGTTCATGTGAAACATAAATGAATTTAGCGTTTAGACTTGGGTCCTATGCTCAAGATATTGCAGCACATAGGTATAAGTATTCTCAAACGTGAAGACAAAGAAAATCGGAAACAATTGTGGTCCCAAACATCTGGGATGAGGGATTCTCAATCAGTGTATCAGAAGGCAGAGTGCCATGGACACAGGATCGGGTGTGGATGGTGGGGTGGTGGAGTGAGGACCTTCTCGGGCAGGGGGGTGCTGAGAATCTGAGTAACAACTTGGAGGAGGTACGGGTGCCAGACAGATTTCTGAGATGGAGGGCTGAAGGCAAAGAGAGCAGTTAAGTTAGAAGCCTGGGGGCTGAATCCACTGAGATCAGCATGGTAGAGAGGAAAGTGCAGCTGCAGCCAAGGCCAAGGTCTGGCTCCCTGCAAGGATTTAACCTCACACTCTCCCTGAGGCTGGGCGCCTGCTGCAGGTTTCCGAAAAGAGGAGTGAATAGCATGGGTTCTTTAGGTTCCAAACGCTTCATTTTGGTTGAGCATAAACTTAGAGGGGTCAGGGTGGAGGTGCAGAGACCAGGCGGGGTGAGTGGGAAGCCAGGGAGCCTGGATACCCATTGCAGGGAGGGTCGAGGGGAAGGCAAGGAGAGTGGCAGCCAGAGCAGGCGGGAGGCTACTGCTACGGCTGAGGGACAGGCTGGGGAAGGCAACAGTAGGATTGAAATGGTCAGACGGGGAGACCCTTTGCACACAGAGAGTGTGGGAGAAGTCAAGAATGAGTAATTTGAAACCAAGACAGGATTGAGGGCAGGAGAAACAAGATTTTGTCTACGTGGTCCCTGGCTGTGTGTGTGTGAGTGTGTGTGTGTGTGTGTGTGTGTGTGTGATACGCACTCAGGCGTATCGGAGACCTGGAGGCCACAGACGTTCAATTCACTGTTGAAAAAACTGGAAATTCATTTAACAGCTATGGGCCCGAGGTTCAGGGGCAGGTCTAGGCTGGACACATGGAATTGTGGAGTCGGGGTTGAAAGCTTGGGAACAAGCAGGGGCAGAGAGGCCCAAGGCCTGTGCTGGGGCACATCACATTCAAAAGCAGATGGGGGGAGAGGAGCTACATTTTAGCATGGTGTAAAAATCCTACACATGGAAACACGGACACACGGACACGTTGAGTGAACACTACTAAATGATTCTTTTCTAACAAATGGCTGCTGGTGCTATGACGTGTGAAATATTTCACACAAATGGACATCACTGATTGTTTCAGATGCCATGATCCAAAGAATGTAAGACACGTAATGCGTATTTTCCCTCTCGTCTTCGTCTGTTCAATATGGGGCTTCCTATGGAGAGCAGCTAGATGTCCTAGTTTAAGAAGAACAGCTATTTGGACGAATAACCCAATATGCTCACATGAAAAATGTCCAGTATCCCCCAAGACTTTGAGAAGGGAGGTAAGAAGGTATAACTGAAGCTTTAACTGTAGGAGTTGAAACACACACACACACACACACACACACACACACAGGCTTTTAGCCCATCACTCTGCCTTCAGATAATTTCTTCTGACAGGAGTTGCATTTGCTTTTGAAACACAGAGATGATGGTGGGGGAAATGGTTTCCTGCAAATCTGTTGAGCAATCTTCCACTCCCCTCCTGATCAATGAAGGTTTTCACTGTCCTTTTTAAACCCCATGCTCTTATCCATTTGGTTGCCAAAAAATTTTTTTTCTTATGCTTTTCTATAACTACAAGGCTAGTTACCTAATAGATCCTAAATCTAGGTTAATAGACCTAAATTATTGTGAATTATCTTTCCTTGGGCCTCTTCAGATTTGGGAGGTCAGTTAGTATGTATATGCTGGACGTATGATATTTTCATTCAAATCATCTTTCCATGCATGTTTAAAAGGAGACGTTCCCATGAGAGTCCAGTGATGATCTACTGTCAGAATGAGCAATGACTGCTTACAAATAATCACCGTATCCTGTTTGGAGATAATTTCCCAGCCAAAAGGTTAGAAGAAGCCTCCGCGGCTTTCTTAGCTCAGCTAATAAGCTCTGGAGTGAAATCTAACCTAACTTTGAAACCGCAGCCATCCACAGCAGTTTCTTTGTTAGGAACATTCATGTAAAGCACGACTATTTACTCCTCTCTGAAAGTAACCTCTGAAATACTCTGCTCCTGTTTTTAAGATTTGCACAGAAAGGGAATGCAAAGATGGACAGATAACTTAAAAATGTATTCAGTCTTTTTTATTTGATTTCATTTCTTCTTAAAAATCACAATTTGAATGATGTGTTTATCATACAGCTATGAATTGATACTCACAGATATGACATATTTTCGTATTAAAATCTACCTCCATCAGGTATAAAATTCAGGTATATACAAGCAAACAGAAACTTGCCAGTTGAAAGTACCACATGCTGTTTTTCTCTTACACAAACATAAATAGTACTGGGGATTCTTATTTACAAAAGTTCTCCAACCCCAAAAGCTCCCCAGGCCCTTTCAGTTCAGGCTACTTTTTTCCTTTTCCTTCTCTTCATACCAATTTTCTACTTCCTTTACTCCGAATTCCACTTACCCTTGACCTGGGGTGGGCATTCAGCCTAGTGGTTAGGACTCAGGTTAGACTATCCCTACCCCATACTGGAGTGCTTGGGTTCAATTCCAGCTCTGCTCCTGACTCCGGTTCCCTGCCAGTACAGACCCTGGGATGCAGCAATGACAGCTCAGTGTTGGTTCCTGCCGCCCACGTGAGTCAAGTGAGTGGTTCCCCACTTTGGCCCAGCCCAGTCTCAGCCATTGTGGGAACTTAGGGAGTGAACCAGCAGATAGGAGCTCTACCTGCCTCTCTGCTTCTCAAGCACACAAATTAAAACAAGCTAAGGAAATCCCATTGACCTGGCGTTATCCATCAGCCACTTCCAGTACCCACCAGGCTGCTGGCAGAAGCCTTCAGAGGTGCTGTTTCTTCTCCCAGGGTGGCCTTTGCAGCAACAGCCACCAGCCTCAATCAGCACCCCCTGAGCCAGCTACTGGGCAATCCCAGCATCGTCCCTACCACCCTCCCTTGGCCTCTGGCTTCTCCTTGCTCAACAGACCAATCAACCCTAGTTATGTTACTGCTGTACTTTGAATTCTGCCCTCCCCACCAAGTTCATGGGTGTCTATGTTAGGGGTATTTGGAGGGGGGCCTTTGGGAGGTGATTAGGATGAGATGAGGCCATGAGGCTGTGGCCCCCCACAACAGCATCAGTGGGTCCATTAGGGAAGGAAGAGACATGAGCTAGCACACTTGCTCTGTCTCCTCATGGGATGCCCTGCACTAGGTTACGATGCAGCAAGAACTCACTGCATGCCACGCAGAAACAAGCAACAGCCTCCAGAACTGTGGGCCACCCAAACTTCTGTTTTTCAAACAAATTACCTGGGAGCCAGAGCTGTGGTGTTGTGGGTTAAGCCACTGCCTGTGAGTCTGGCACCACATATGAGCACTGATTCGAGTCCTCGGCTGCTCCACTTTCTATCTAACTCCCTGCTAATGCACCTGGGAAAGCAGCAGAAGATGGCTCAAGTGCTTGCAAGGG
Organism: Oryctolagus cuniculus; assembly: GCF_964237555.1. Taxonomy (NCBI): domain Eukaryota; kingdom Metazoa; phylum Chordata; class Mammalia; order Lagomorpha; family Leporidae; genus Oryctolagus; species Oryctolagus cuniculus. The sequence continues at coordinate 95,981,395 of NC_091440.1, read as the reverse complement.
CCCCTGACACCCATGAGAGAGGCCTGAATGGAGTTCTGGGCTCCTGGCTTTGGCATGGCCCAGCCCTGACCATCCCAGTCATTTGGGAAGTGAACCAAAGGGTGGAAGATCTCTTTCTCTCTCCTCCTCTCTCTGTCATTCTACCTTTCAAATACACAAAACACACTATTTAAAAAAAAAAAACAGGTGTTTGCTACTGCAACAGAAAATGGGTTCAGACAAGTCATTGTCTTCTGAGACAAGTCATGCCTGGGATACTGCTTTATATCAAATGGGGAATTGGTCTTTCCTCCCAGCTACATGAAAACTCCATGGAGACACTCGCTGGTCCTCTGGCTTCTGTGGCTCTCCCGCGTTAGCACGTGCCATGGTTGGAATAGAGGTGTTGCACCACAAACCCCACCTCTCCCAAGGTTTTCCACCTCCCCTCAACCCCTTTGCTCAGGCCATTAGAGCTTCCCTTCATTAGGCTCTTGATGCAATCCTTGTGCAGGTTCTGTGCATTCGGAACACAAACATCCTTCACTTCCATCTGTTCCTCCACTCCAAATCGTCATTCTCTACCCAGCTCTCCTTGTCTTCATCCCCTCCACTGTACCACCTGTTTCACACACAGCAGCAGAGTGATCTTCTCAAATGTAGATGAGTTCTAGTAATTTTCTTGTTTAAAATTCTCCAAGGATGGGCATTTGGCCTAACCATTAAGATGCCAGGTGGGATGATCACATCCATATTAGAGTGCCTAGGTTCAAGTCACAGTTCTGTTTCCAAGTCAACTTCCTGCAAACATAGGCTCTGGGAGACAACACATGACAGCTCAAGTACTTGGCTTCCTGTTACCTATGTGGGAGACCTGGATTCAGTTCTGGGCTCCTGGCTTCATCATGGAGTGAACCTGGCTCCTGGCTTCATCAAGCAGAGTGAACCAGTGGGTAGAAGATCTGTTTGTTGAGGCTGATGCTGTGGTATAGTAGGCTAAGCCTCTGCCTGCAGTGCTGCCATCACATATAGGCACTGGTTTGTGTCCCAGATGCTTCTCTTCTGATCCAGCTCTCTGCTTATGGTCTAGGAAAGCAGCAGAAGATGGCCCAAGTGCTTGGGCCCCTGCCCTTGTGTGGGAGACCTGGAAGAAGCTCCTGGCTCCTGGCTTCAGATCAGCTTAGTTCCAGCCATTGTGGCCATTTGGGGAATCAACCAGCGGACGGAAGACCTCTCTCTCTCTCTCTGTCTCTCCCTCTCTCTGTGGCTCTGCCTCTCAAATAAATAAATAAATCTTTTTTTTTTTTAAGATCTGTTTGTTTCTGTTTCTCTCTGTGTGTCTCTGCCTTTCAAAAAAAAAAAAAAAATAGAAAAGAAAAAAGAAGAAAATGTCTCCAAAGGCTTTCCATCCTGTTTAGAGTAAAATGCAAGTGGTTTACTCTGCCCTTAATAAAGCCGTCCACAGTCTGGCCACTGTACACCCCACCTTCATGCTCTCTCCTTCCTGCACACACTCCTGCCTGCCTGCTCACCACACTCTGCATCCTGTCTGTTCCCCATTACATCTCAGCCAAGAGGGCGCCTCCCCTGAGATGCCACCATCACTCCGCCAACTCGCAGAGGCTCCTTCCTAGTCACCGCTTATTGTAATTCTCTGCATGAGCCCAATGTACTGTTTGCTTCCCCTATCTGCATGTTATTCATCTATTTTAGTCTGACGTCACAAGAACACGGCGCTTCATGAGAACGGATGCCTCAGCCTTTGTCTAGCCTTATTCCCAGGGGCTAGCACAGTGCTGTTGCCTCGTGGGCATGCGTGGGTTTGTGCTGAGCTCTATGAACAGAGTTTTTGATAAAAGATGCCCCCCAACTATTGCAGACCAGTTGACAGCATGAATCCTGAAAGTGCCCTTTAGTAAGCAACTATGAGATGAATAAGTATGTCAGACCTCTTCAAACAGGATCTGACAAAACCTAATAAATCAGGCCCTATACTCTCCACTTGCCAGACATGCCCAGGCTAAAGTTAAATGAGTTGTAGCATGTCACACCACAGGGGGCAGACACGCCAGCCCCTCCGAAGGCAGGATCACCATATCACGTTGGTGGTCCATCCTGAGCTGTCTTGGCTCCGTGGAGCCACAGCAAGGGAGCCAAGGCCTGTGTGCATCCATGCTTGCCAGGAACAACCTTCCCTGGGCCTACATTAAGACAACATTTGACTGATATGTCCAATATGTTTGATGGAAACAGGCCAAAACCTGAGCCTGTCTAATGTTACCCATCGTTTAGCACTTTAGGCTAACTTTTAATGTTCTTAGCCCTGGGTAATCTTTGAAGAGTATTTTCTATCAGGAATCATCAAATCATCCCATCCTCATGTTTATGCAAACAGCAATCAAACACACAAAACAAAACCTCTGTGCTTCACACGAAGGCAATGCAGCCTGTGGTCTTAGACAAATCACCTATACCATGAAATAAGCCACAGCAGAGCAGGGAGAGGCAGGAAGAAGCTCTCTGGCAAGACTGCAAGGGAAAACGACACTCTGCATGCCCAGAGCACCCAGGAATAGCTGAAAGAGAGAGGTGGGAGAAATAAGAAGTCACTGAACGTGGTATGTGTGTGTGTGTGTGTGTATGTGTGTGTGAGAGAGAGAGAGAGATGAAGTTTCCTCTTGCTGTTCCATTGCCTTTTAACTTACTTCTCATAGACATAAAAAAACCAACTGCACCCTAAAGCTAAACTGAGTGTCTCAAACCAGAGATGCCACCCTGTGCCACAGCAGGTTCTGCACCGTAAGCACCCAAGCTGACACCACCTAACAATAAAAGTGAGAAGACTGTGAAGGTCACACAACTCGACTTAATAGAGAATTATAAAGTCACAAAACTAAGCAAACAACACCACCAGGCCCAGTCAATATGTTAAATATGTTACTTTGGATTGTTTGTCAATGCATCAGACAAAAGAAAACCTTCTTTGGTCTTTCCTTTTTTTTTTTTTTTTTTTTTTGTCTTGTGTTCGGAGTGGGACCCTTTGGCTATGCCTGGAGAAACACACATACACACTGTAAGTGCACAGCAGACACTGAAACGTGTACCTGCTAGCACCAGAACCCACTTCACAGGACCCCCAGCACGTGTGTGCTTCAATTCACTAGGAGGAAGGCCAGGAGAGGATGGCTCAGATCTAAGAGGCAATTCATTCTGTAGTCTTCCATCCCATTCCAAGTGACATAGCTTTGCTCTAAAGCAGGGACAGAAGTGGTCATCCTTTTCTCTGCCAAGGGCCATTTGGCTATTCACAACATCATGCGCAGGCTATACAAAATTATCAACCTGCGGCAGCCTGTGCCGGGTGCAGGTGATTATGCCGTTGCCTCTGATACCTGCACCCTGTCTGAGCGCCGGTTCCAGTCCTGGCTGCTCTACTTCTAATCCAGTTCCGTGCTAATGGGCCTAAGAAAGCAGCAGAGGATGGCCCAAGTGCTTGGGCCCTTGCCATCTATGTAGGAGGCCCAGATGGAGTTCTTGGCTCCTGGCTTCAGCTTGACCCAGCCCTGGTTGTTGTGGCTATTTAGGGAGTGAACCAACAGAGGGAGGAGGTCTCTTTCTCCCTCTCCTTCTCTCTCTGTGTAACTCCATTTCTTAAATAAATAAATAAACCTTAAAAAACTAGCCTGCTGTAGATTCATTGAATGTCAAGTGCCACCTGCGGTTGCCTTGGCAGGGTCAGACCAAATGATTTTGTAGGGCTAATACAGCCAGACGTTCCCCACTCCTGCTAAAGAAACATAAAACACACATGGAAGAAAACCACAGATGACTCTAAAACTGAGTGAGCGCCATGCACAGTGTCTGTCAGACAGGGCCATCGTCGCCTGCATTTTCAGCTTGACCTTGGTCCCAGCAGCCCAGGCCGAGAAGCAGGGAGTATGTTCGTGGGCCAGGGGCACTGCGGACCCAGCCTCTCAGAGCTGTGTGGAGCCGTACAAGCATGTTCCAGCTTGTAACTTGGCAAACATGACTTAACCCCAGAGTAACACTTTATAACAAATTTCCTAACATGTCCATGTCCTTTGTAAGCGATGCCTCCTGTTTCCACAGCACTTAAACACGGCTTAGTTTTCAAAGGCTGCATTTCATAGGCCTTTCTTCAGCTCGATGGGATAGTCACTTCTGCCAATAAAAGGCAGTTCCCAAATGTTGCAGCATTTCTACTCCACAGGCGAGTGCTCAAAACGATCTGTCCAGCAAGAAGAAAGATAAAGTTATCCCGAAAAGTGTCATCTAATTTCCCAGAAAGCACTTTTCCAGGAAATCTGAGAGGCGCTTCAATTACAACTGGATGCTGGGAGGGTGACAAAGCACAGTAGGTGTCAGAGAGAGAGGAGACACCACAGCCTTCCTCCAGCATAGCCTGGGTGCATTTTTCATCAGCATAAGATCCTAGGACTGATGTACAAATTGTCACCATCTTAAAATTTTATGCACCTATTTTATTATTTGAAAGGGAGATAGATGTGGGTAAGGGCAGAGTGAGAAGAAGGTTGGAGAAAGCTGGAGAATGTAGGGGTGAAGAAGAAATGCTCTTCCACTGTTTTACTCCTCAAACTCCTACAATGACAAGGGCTGGGCCAGGCCAAAGACAGGAACCAGGAACTCAATCCAGGACTCCCACGTGGGTGCCCAGGACCCATGTCCTTGAGCCATGGCCTGCTGCCTCCCACGGTACATGTTAGCAGGAAGTGAGAATCACAAACAGAACCAGAACTCAAGCTCAGGCACTCCTGCCATGTGATGCCAGCATCCCAAGTGGAGTCTTAACCATGGTACCCAACACCCATTGCAGATGACTGAGAAACTTTAACCAGTGTGGGCAGGTTTCCCATCCACCTGCTATTAATTATGTACCAAGTGCTCTGCTAGGTGTTTAGAGAGATACAAAAGATGTAAAGGATCCATCAACTTTTAAAGTCAGTCCAGCTGGCCGGCGCCGCAGCTTACTAGGCTAATCCTCCGCCCTGCGGCGCCGGCACACCAGGTTCTAGTCCCAGTCGGGGCGCCAGATTCTGTCCCGGTTGCCCCTCTTCCAAGCCAGCTCTCTGCTGTAGCCCGGGAGGGCAGTGGAGGATGGCCCAGGTGCTTGGGCCCTGCACCCCATGGGAGACCAGGAGAAGCACCTGGCTCCTGCCATCGGATCAGAGTGGTGCGCTGGCCGCAGCGGCCATTGGAGGGTGAACCAACGGCAAAGGAAGACCTTTCTCTCTGTCTCTCTCTTTCACTGTCCACTCTGCCTGTCAAAAAACAAACAAACAAAAAAGTCAGTGCAGCTGACTATAAAGCATGGCTTTTAAGATATTTATTTGGAAATTGCGGATTTTTAGCTGGAATCAAAACAATCGGTAGATATGATACAACCTGAAGAGAATGTAAAAACGAAAGACTAAAAAAAAAGGTTTCTGAGGAAAGAATTCTTCAGACCAGTTACATTTAAAGGATGGCCACCGTGCAGAATAAACCAAGATATAAAAGTAAAGGAAGAGTCAAGAGAGCCAGAAAAGAGTTACGTTTCAGAAGAAAAGACTCGATTTCCAGAAGGCATGAATGGTCAGGAGGACAAGGGCTGGGCCAGGAGATCAACCATGAAGGGGAAGGAGAGGCCACCGCACTTGGGAGGGCGCAGCAGAGTGATACTGAGAACAGCCAACAGGAAGAGAGCGAAGGTTTTCAGAAAAACCCACATCGAGCCAAAAATAATAGTCTTTCTTAAAGAATCCTTCACTCATCCAGTACTGGGCCTCAAGCAAGTGTGAACAGAGTTATGTTCAGTTTACATTTCCATGTCTTGCTTAACAATGTGGAATTATTTCTTACAGAGTCCTCTGGCAAAGAAGTAGAGAAACAGCGATAGAAACAAAACTTATTCAGACTGTCCTCCTCCTGGAAGATTTTCAACTTCCTTATATCATGAAATCTTTTCTTCTTACTTTTCTTAAAATGCTTGTTCTCATTTTTTTTTTGAAAAGGTAGACACACACACAGAGAAAGAGAGAGAGAGCGAGCGCGCGCGAGCTTCCATCCACTGGTTCACTCCCTAAATGTCCCCAACAGCCAGGGCTGGATCAGTCTGAAGTCAGGTAACAGGAACTAAATAGGGGTCGCCCCTGTGAGTGGCAGGGACCTAAACACATGATCCATCACTTGCTGCCTTCCGGGATGCACATAGCAGGAAGCTGGGATGCAAACCAGGTACCTCTGATAGGGGATTTAGGTATCCCAAGTGGGAACTTTACCTCAGCACCAAACACGTGCTTCTGTTTTTAAAATTATGTTAAAATTTATTTATTGATTTATTTGTACCTACTTGAAAGACAATGATCAGGGCGGGGTGGGAGAGAGGGAGAGAGGAAGAGAGGGAGAACGACCTCCCAACTGTTGGTTCACACTCTCTGAATGCCCACAACAGTTGGGGCTTGAGCCAAGAGCTTGGAACTCCATCTGGGTCCCCCACATGGGTGGCAGGAATTCAAGTACTTGAGTTATCATCTGTTGCCTCCAAGGTGCATCAGCAGAAAGCCGGATGGGAATCAGAGGAGCCAGGACTCAAACTCGCACTCGGATAAGGGGTGTGGACCTCCCAAGTGGCAGCTTAACCTGCTTTATGACAATGCTCATCCCTGTTTTATTTTTTAAAGGTCATTGAAATTACATACATGACAAATGATGGCTAGGCAAACTGAACAGCAAATAACTGACACTGGTTCCTCTTAAAGGATGGGGGAAAAGATCAAGATTGAAGCAACAACAGCAATAGTAAGGCAGAACTTATTAATGAAATTTGTACTTTTATGTCTGTATGTTTCATAGATGGACTGAGAGAGACAGAGTTCCTATCTACTGGTTCACAATCCAAATGCCTGCAACAGCTGGGGCTGGGCTAGGTCACAGCCTCAAACTAGGAACGTAATCTGGGTCACCCCTGTGGGTGGGAGGCACGAACCCAGTTATTTGAGCCAACGCCTACTGCCTGCCAGGGTCTGTTTTAGAAGGAAGCTGGAGTCAAGAGCTAGAACCAGGTATGGAACCCAGGTACTATGATATAAGATGTGGGTAACATTAGGTTAAATGCCCACCCCTTATGTCATACATTTTAACATTAGCTTTATACAAATAATAATATACCTACCATGATCCTGTGAGAAGTTTGTAAAAAAAAATGGAATTGAAAGATTCAAAGTTTATATTGATGCAAAAGTATTGAAATCCATGCATAATTTTTGCATAACACACATTGTCCATGAACTCTTTGAAGATCCCTCCTATGGATGGATTTCAACATTTTAAAAAATATTTTATTTATTTTTTTGAGAGGTAGAGTTACAGACAGTGAGAGGCAGAGACAGAGAGAGAGGTCTTCCATTCATTGGTTTACTCCCCAGATGGCCTCAACAGTCAGAGCTGGGCTGATCTGAAGCCAGGAGCCAGGAGCCAGGAGCTTCCTCCGGGTCTCCCATGCAGGTGCAGGGGCCTAAGGACTTGGGCCATCTTCCATTGTTTTCCCAGACCATAGCAGAGAGCTGGACTGGAAGAGCAGCAGCCGGGACTAGAATCGGTGTCCATATAGGATGCCGGCGCCACAAGCAGAGGATTAACCTAGTGCGCCACAGAGCCAGCCCCCCTCAACATTCCTTTGCACCAAAACAAACTTTTAATTCTGCTGTCCTTAAATTTTTGCTGAAGCTGCCTCATGCATAAAGCACACAGACCATACCTGAGTATCTCAAGTGATTTTTCCTTCTCGCAAGATGAACAGTGGTGGACACAATATTGAGATCAAGAATCCCAGAAACTTAGCAGAAGCTTCCTTGAGCCCCTTCCCTTTCTCACTCACCCTCCCTCCACCGGGGGTGACTGCCATGCTGCCTCTAACACCATCAGTTAGCTCTGCAAGTTTTAGAACAAGCGAATCATACAGCATGGATGTTTCCAGAGACCACTTGGACGTAACGGATCTTTGACTGGAGTGCAGAAAACCATTTAAGGTCTGCTAGCTGACCAGCTGCCATTGGTGCGCTTGACTTGATGACCCTTTTCTTTGCAAATCTGCAAAATCTACGAACGACAACTAGCAATACCAGTAAAATCCATGCAACAGGAAGGGGCTGGACGTTGCAAGCCTTATCGTGTTTTCCTCACACTATCCTACTCTCATGCAGACAATCTCTGAATGCCCTCTCTGGAGAGAGGGCCCAGAGCCTCAGAACAGTTTTTTCCTATCTGCTACTGGGCAGCTACCAGATGGCACAGAGAGGCTCTGGACTGCCACTTGGAGCGGACCTCCTCAGAATGGCCTCGGGAGAGGCTCTGCCCCAGAGTCAAGCACTTGCTTAGGGCTGGCAGCCAGCACAGGTGGGGTGCATAAGGCCGTGTGTGGCGGCAGCTGTTTTTCACACCCCTCATCTGGATTTAGTGACCTGTTTATGCAGACTGCACTTGCAGATGTGACTAAAAACAGGGAAGCCAGCCAACAGCAGGCATTGTGTATGAAACAGGCACACGATCCCCTTCTAATGACAAAAACACTCAAAACACACACAGCCGAACCCAGCGAGAGCCAAGTGCCACCACTGCCACACTGAGAATCGCCCAGAACTAGGGGTAATTTAGATTTACCATCCCAACCTGGCAACAAATACGAGGATACTTCAAAAAGCGCATGGCAAATAGAATTAAAAGATAAAATATTTGGGTGCAAAATCTTTTAGATGTCCATGCATACAGGTATCTTCAAAAAGCCCCAAGAAACTATGCATGGGTTTCATTTTTTTTTTTTTTTGTACCAAAATAAAGCTAACTCTTGACTCCATTTTTCCAAGGACTTTTCTGAAGGAACTCCATAGTTGATTCCACCATTACTATTCTTCCATTCCAATTTTTCTTTCAAGGTGGTGTGGGGACAGGAACCATAACAGGTAATTTGGAAAATTTATAATGTCATCACTGATGATCACAGATATATAAAAACATACACTTCCTCCGAGAGGTGCCATAACATTCCTGCCAGTTTCAGAATTGGCTACCTTAGTACTGGAGGGGAACTCTTCCCTTAAACCAGATGCGACTTTAAAACACTGGACGCTCAGTGGGGGCAGCCAGCAGCCCCCCAACCCCAGCAGAGCCCTTTCTCAGTTGATTCCCCACCTCCTCTTGGGTAGAGTTTTATTCAGTTCCTCTCTGAAATTCCCTTTGCTTTTCTTTGGACGATCCCTTCCTTCAGTGGGAATCCTGGTTGCTCTACACTGATATTGGATTTCCCAGGGCAAGAGAGCATTGTGAGTCAAGGTAAATAAACATACCATTAAGAAGTAATACATGCAAACAACCACCATGAGGGCTGTGTAAAAGGCCAATTTTAAGAGAGGAAATGTACCCTGGCTCCACAAATACCCTGCTCTGATTGAATTCCCTTAATATCAGGTTATGATATTTCAGTAGAAGAGAAACAGGACTGCAGAGTTGCACAGGAAGACAAGGAAGGAAGCAGCACAATCAGTACAGCGGGCACGTTCTGGCTCAGGACCCATCTGTTGAGGCTGCTGGTGACTTGTGACCCCAGCCACCTTTGATTCTGAGACCTGGGAAGGGAAGTGATATTCCTCAGACATCCCCAGACTTGGGAAGGGAAGTGATATTCCTCAGACATCCCCAGACCTGACCCTGAGCCTTCACAGTCGCCTCTTCAAGTAGCATGCCAGTCACGGCGGCTGGAGCGGCGAAGGAGCAAGGACCAGCAGAGGAGCAGCAAAGCAAGAGAACAGACAGATCCTGACTGCAGTGAGGAAGCGAGGGACACACGTGCAGGGCCCAGCAGCTGCCTGTGACGTCCCAGGAAGGCCACCCAGCTGAAGGCCACAGAGCAAGTCCCTTTCGTGTCTGCAGAGGTCTCTGATACCTGTGATACCCTGATACAGTCAGCAGAGGAAAGGGGAGGCGATGAGGAAGGGGCTCTACGCATTTGGGAAGAAGGCTCAAGACAGGAGACCAGGTCTCCAAGGCCTCTAGGGTGAGACAGGAGCAGTAGCAATAAGGAAATCAGGTTCTGTTCTCTTGGACACTCAGGTTTAGGCCCCTTCCTCACTCTAATTTTCAAAGCTTGCTTAGAAAGGTCTGGGACTGGGGCAGGGGGCTACAACTGCAGAACTCTAAACAGCCAGGCCTGCTGCACCAGAGAAAAGACCACGAGGCAGGGAGGACTCATGCCCAGTCGAGAGATTAGGGTACAGAACCCCCTCTTGCTAAAGAAGCAAATGTGAAGCAGCAGCCAACGCAGACTCTGATTCTAGAATGATCTGTTTCTGCTCCTAGGCTGCCTGCTGATGGCCTGCTGATGAGCAGATGAAGCTGCAAGACACCAGCAGGAGCAAGGGCAAGGACTGCATTATCCACAAATGACTCTGCCCCTGAATATCCAGGAGTCGGCATGTGGGTGCTGAGTGACAAGAATGAAATCCTGACTCGACCACCCCCTCCAACACCGGGACAGCCACCATGCTAGCTCCCTACGCACTGCTGTGTGTTTGTGGAGTCCTGTACAGCACCGCTGTCATGGATAATGCAGCAGAGATCTACCGAGGCTTGCTGAAGGCTACAGACGTTCCCGAAGGCAGGCATTCGTGGGAGACAGGAGAGGACCCACTGTGCCTCCCCAACCTTCCCAAGATGTTGTGGCAAGGGTGGGGTATAGGAAGGGTGGGCTCCGTGGCTGAGCTCAAGAACTCTGCTCCTCATCTCTGACCCCCTGGAACTCACTCTCTCCAAAGAGAAAGGCCACACACACAAAACGAATAAAATAACCAGAGCCCCAAATGCCTTTCTCTGCTTCCTGCCATTTTCGGCCAGAATGTAAATCACTTCTTTTAGAGCAGCAAGTCCACCACGAAGGTCCATCAAGGCCTCAGGGATCCAGAAGGCCCTTCCAGGTGTGCTTGGGATATACACACGTGAGCCACATCCACACCCACAGGAGTTTCACAGGGCTGAGCAGACTGTGCAGTGGGGATGCCACCTCTGCTGTTAGCTGCAGGAGAGGCCTTTCTCCAGTTGTTTGCAGAAGCTGGGAGAAGGCCAAGGGACAAGCGGTCTCCACTTGTCCCCAGACTTCCGCTCTGTGTTGGCAGAGTCAGGTCACCTCTCCCTGACATAAGGCATGGGAATGAGGACACTGGTAGGTCAGCACATGGAAGCGATGAGTTGCTGTCCATTGAGGACCTGTCTCATGCCAGTGCCTTCTCTAATAAAACTACTGACAAACCCAGTGGGTGAGCGACCTGTACACACAAGCATCTTCAATAAAAATCGTTTCTCATAATAACATTGTGCAGTAGGCTCTTCGGGCCCCATGAAGGCATGTTGCATGCTGGGGGCTGATTCTAAGAGAAGGTATTGCTGGGCATTGAGGGTGAAGGGCTGCTGTTCCAGGACCTGGAGCAGCCCCAGCTCACATCGCAGCTGCCCTCCTGGCTGTGTGACCATGAGCAAGGTTTGTTGACATCACTAGGGCTTTGTTTCTTGGACAGACTAGGAATTATAGAGTGGATTCAACGTATAAAGCAGTCAATGAAATGTCCAGCACTTGGTTAGCAATCATCAACATCAGCACCATCACCACAACCACCATCATCATCCCAGGCATGCATTCAGGAAAACATTTCCAGATAAAATGAAAGGAGAATATGTCTCTTTCACAGCCATCCCAGAGTGAGTAGGGACAAGGGACTTGCGGCTAGTTTTGTTTGTTTGCTTTTTGTTTGTGTGTGTGTGTGTGTGGCTAGTTTTTAACCTGGGAAACAGACATCTCTTTAGAGTAAATTATATTCAATGAGCTCCCGAAACTGAGAGCTGATGAGAACCATGTTCTTTTTCTTATTTTACAGGTAGAGTCATACACAATGAGAGAGAGAGACAGAGAGAAAGGACTTCCCTCTGCTGGTTCACTCCCCAAACGGTTGCCTCAGCCGGAGCTGCGCCAATCTGAAGCCAGGCGCCTCCTCCTCATCTCCCTTGCGGGTGCAGGGGCCCAAACACTTAGGCCATCCTCCACTGCTTTCCTGGGCCACAGCAGAGAGCTAGACTGGAGCAACCAGGACTAGAACCGGCGCCCATATGGGATGCTGGTGCTGCAGGCGGAGGATTAACCAAGTGAGCCACAGTACCAGCTCCCTGAGAACCATGTTCTAATAGTTAACTAGACACCTCTGCCTGGCATGCCACATGATATTTAATAACTATGAGGGTAATTCAAAAAGTTCATGGAAAATGGAATTCAAAGACAGTTTATTTTGGTGCTCAAAAAAAAAATAGCCCTTTGAAATCCATCCAGTTTTATCATAATATACATTTTCTATGATCTCTTTGAAAGCTCCTTTGTATTATCTGGTGATAATCACTCACCCCAAAAACAGTTAATGAACAGGAAGTACCCAAAATGAAACTTATCAGCTTTTTATAGGTTGTTGGTACCATGGAATTGTTCTGAACCCATTACATTCCTGTTTCTCCTGGACAGTTTCAGGTGGGAAAAAGAAGATAGGCATAGGTTATTTGGAAATGCTGCAGGGGCTGTGGATGACCATGGGAGTGTCCTATTCATTTCAACCCCAGTGAAATCCGATCTGTATAGATTAAAAAAAAAAAAAAAAAAAAAAAAAAAAAAAAAAAAAAAGAGGAGAGAGTCAACTAAGCTTAATCTGTTCAAATAATGAAGATTTTATCTGTGCTAAGGCAGCCTCTCCAGTTGCACTCGGTTTGGCCCTAGTGCTGCATTTAAAACCTTCCTAATACGATAATGATAATACCATCTTCTCCATCATTATCTCCCGGCTGCAGAGCTATCTGTCCAATGGACGGGACTCAGGTCTTCATGTCCCCTGGCCCCTGCATTCCTGCCCCAGCCCTGCAGGAAGCGGAGCCACTGCAGCTGCCAGCGTTTATTTACACATTCCTGCCTCAAATTGAATTAATGAGCGTAATTTAACTCAGGCGATGTGTTCCCGGCTCTCCTTTCTTTCTGCCCCCGTGGGCGCCTTGCTTTCTCCCTCACACCCTTCCCAGGGCGTTCTTCCTGCAATGGGCTCAGGCATGCCAGTGGGCTGGCATGCAACATGGGACCTTTCCGCCTTTAGTGTTCTACGAATACCCGGAGCTCTGGCTAAAGTGCAGGCTGTCCTCCAGCAGCTCTGGGTTGGACAGGAGACTTGGCATTTCTAACTAGCTGATGCTGTGACTGCTCCTGTGGGGACCACACTTTGAGTAGCAGATCTGCTGAAGAATTCACCTGCAGTGGACATGGTAAACAGCATCCTTAGAGAAAAGGCAAATGGTTACTTCTGCTTTCTAATCGAGCTAATGCCATGTAAGGTACGGGTCCTTGGTCTCCCCAGGAGATTGGCTCCAGGACTCTCTCCAGCCCCTACTACCAAAATCTGTAAATGCTCAGGTCCCTTATATAAAAAGGCATAGAGTGACATAAAACCCACGCACATCGTCCTGTGTACCCTGAGTCATCTCGACATTACTTAAAAACCCTAACACAACGTAAGTGCTGTGTAAATCACTGTTATGCTGTATTGTTTAGAGGATGAGGACATAAAAAAAGTATGCTCATGTTCAGAACAGACACATTTTCCCCCAAATACCTGATCTGCAGTTACCTGAATTTGTAGATGGGGAACCCAAGGACATGGAAGGCCGACTTTATATGAAAGTTTTCTATAAATATGTATGTATTTCCCTCTCTCCCTAGGGGCTGTGATTACCTTGCCTACCTTTGCTGTATACTTAAAGAGCACAGAAAAGCCAAACCCTACACCCTATAAACCCCTACACAGAGTCCTACATGAATCCCCAAGCCTGGAAGCTAAAGAAAGTGTGGAATAGGAATTCTGGGACCCTTAACTTTTACACAAAAAGTTAAAGTAACCCCACATGAGAAACTTCAGCATGGATGCGGTGAGATGCAGGAGGTCTGTTTATTGCATTGGGCAGACCAACAAGGAATTTCCTGTGTGCTATGCCAAAGTTAAGAGTGCAGGCAACTTTCTCTGAAGTCAGTGCAATGAAACCGATAGATCTCCTGTGTATTAACACATTGTATGCCTTTGCTAGTTTTCCCTGCCAGAAATCCTTCCACATTCTACCAAGTATGGAAAAGGATTAAAAAGAGGGCAGGAAAAAAATCTCTCCTAAAACAAAGCAGAGTAAATTAATATATTTGAAATGCAGTGTCAATGTGCTGGATTTTGTTCTGCCTGGACAGGAATACATGTAATATTTCCAGCAGTAAATGTCCTTAACCTTGGACCTGAAACTGTTTGCCCAGGTCTATGCAAGCTCAATCTTTGGCTATTTCAATAAAGGCTTTCATGCTGAATTTTGCACAGAAAAGTAGATTTAAGAATTTTTTTTGAGGAAAGATTGAATTTATCATGAAATATATTTCATCAAGAAACCGGAAAAATGAACCACCTTTTTACCCAAACCACAAAGACTGCAAATTCTTTCGCCAGAAAAGTTGGCTGCTTCTGTCGAAAAGATTAACTTTTGCTGAACAGCTCTGGAGACACACAACCATAGGTGAAATTGCCTTTTCCATTTAGGGGTACACAACTTGCAACAATAAACACCAGCTCGTAGGAATGGAAAAACGGGGGTTTATCAATACCATTTCCTTACTGTAAAAGTGGCTCCAGCAGGTTTACAGGAATTGGCTGGCCATTTAAGAAATAACAGAAAAATCTGCGAAGAGTCTCACAAGGCCTAAATGCCACTGTGAAGCCAGAACTCATCTGGAACCTTTCATTCTTCCTGAAGGCCTCACAGTCAGGAGCAACTGCCCTTGATGCTGTATTCACTCAAGTTGAAAATGCCAGTTGTTTGCATTCATACCACAAAATAATACTAATCATGTTTTCCCTCTTCTCTTTTTTGTTGGTTGCTTCTGACTTCATAGCATCCTGAGAAAAGAGAGCAATGACGCTGTTTCATTAGATGGAATGTCTGGCTACTTTACATAAAGCACATTTGCCAAAAGATGGCCCTCGATGTTCTGATTGCTGGATTTCTCTGGAAGCACAAATAAATGAAAAATTGTGTTTAAGTTGCTTTAGACATGAACAAATTATGGATAATTATATGTAGGTTTTTAAAAAAAATTTAGGATTATCTGATATCTGATTACCCATCAATATCCTTCTGTACCCCATGGGCAGGCTATCCCAGGGGCAGGACATGCCATGGGCAGGATGTCTCATGGCCGAGCTGTCCCAGGAACAGGTCGCTCCACGAGGAGCACATGACACAGGCAGGCTGTCCCAGGGGCAGGACATGCCATGGGCAGGATGTCTCATGGCCAAGCTCTCCCAGGAACAGGTCGCTCCACGAGGAGCACATGACACAGGCAGGCTGTCCCAGGGGCAGGACATGCCATGGGCAGGATGTCTCATGGCCAAGCTGTCCCAGAACAGGCTGCCCCAGGAGGAGGACATGCCATGGGCAGGCTGACCCAGGTGCAGGATGTCTAACTGGCAGGAGATCCCATGGCCAGCCCTGTATCCCATGATCAGGCCTGTGCCCTGTGGTGTCTACCCAGAATGCTACCTCCTCTTTATCATCTACCTGTTTTGAGGATACCAAGTTCTAGTCTGTCTCCCACAAAACTCCATTCCTCTTACTTTTTTCTTACACAGAAGACTCTTGCTTTGCCTTTGTGCATTATTGATTTTTTTTTTTTACTGTATTGTTGACTTTATGTCATCTGTTGAGTTAAGCAAATCTATCTTCTCCTTGAGAGAAGCTATTCAAGAAAATAGGATTTTCCTCCTAACTTCTTCTCTCTGTGAAAGCCAAAGGGAAAGACTTCTTCATGTTACTTAGAGGTGAATGGGGACATTGCCAGGACCTTCCTGCAACACCTTTGGGTCGGTTCACATAAATCTGCTAGAAGAACCGCTGCAGAGAGAAAATAGTGGGCCTGGCCGGAGACCTAGCCTTGCTCATCACATGCTCTTGTCTGCGTTGGGTACCCCAAAGATGAGTGGCAACGGTGACGTTCAGAACCCATCACTAGCAGAGGTGCACATCCAGTGCCTGCAGAAGCCTCCTTAAGTCCAACCAACTCCCTGAGTCTGGTTCTTCAGCTTTTATGCACATTGTGTGGGCTCCATAAAAACCTATGTATTCTCTTTCTGCTTATTAAGCCAAAGCCAGTGTTTTGGTTCTTTGCAGCCACGGATCCTGAATGACAGAGCTCATAAGGTTTAGCATATTTAGTTCATAGCCCAAACTTGTAAGATCAAGGTCAACAGCCAATTCAGCATCCTGCTCTTGCTCAGCAGCCTTCATTGAGTGCCACCCTTGGAGATACAGTCCTCTGTGCCCAGTAAAGCAAATTTCTCAAAAGGACCCACTAGCACAGTTCAAACGCTTAAGTGTTAGGATATCCTTTCCTGGAAATGAGCTCCAACAAAGGCAATACTCAAGAACCTGACTCTGAGCTGTCATCCTCAGTGCCACAGGCTGTCTCCCTCTCTGCCACTTCCCCTGCACCCAGCATGTGTGCAGGCTGGAGGATAATGCTGTAAGTGCTATAGTGCACATGGAGACACCACAGCTGCAGACGTGGACATTAATGCTGTTGGCTCACCGTCTGGATGTGGGTGATGGGGAAGGGGTACAGCTTCAGGTGCCAAGCAATTGTGAATGGGGAGGTGACAGTGAGGAGCAGAGAGGGGACATGAGTGGAGAGCTTTAGGGTGAGAGGAATCAGGAGCTGTGCTTCAGGGTTTGAATTCAGAGGTCCTGAGGGGCCATGCTTGTGGATGGCATGGAATTAGTCAAAATTAATCAGATTTGCCCTATGGTCACTAGATCATAATCTCAGTCATCAAGGTTGATATGTTATACAAAAACTCACAAGGAGCCAGCAGGTCTGAAGGGACTGATTGGTGACGACTGGAGGGGGGGGGGATCGTATTCTAGCCCACCACTTCCTCCTACTTCTTTCCTTAAACATTTCCTGGATTGTCTTTAGCACAAGGTGTGTCCCATCTAGAAGGCACCCCTGAAATCCCATTTTTTCCCCAGCACTGAGTGGGAGTGAGTGTTTAAACTGTTAACCTTTGTTTGCAATCAATTTAGCATTTTGGTTATGTTCTTGGGCCATGCCCAGGTTGATCTATGCATTTCAGGTCTTTGAGGTGTTCTTTCTGTTTACAATACAGGCTCTGTTAGCCAGTAGCTAGGAAAGGAGCATTTTCCCTCCATCAGCAATTGAACATAGTGAGCGACATCCTTCATGAGTTCTTAATGAAGCCAGCCAGTTTCCAAGCCATGTCTGGAGGGTTTTGGAGGGACTTAGAAAATATCTTTACAATTCACAGTGATAGTGATTTGGGTAGTAAACAGCTAGGGAGGGGTCTGTTGGCAAAATGGGTTTGATCAACTGAAATTGAAACTGAAGCCACGCACACAGATGCTTAGAAAGGCACCTGCTCTACCAGTGTGGGAGCTAGAATCAGAAGGAGCAGCAGGCTGTGGAAAGGACAGGAGGCGTCAAAGGAAGGACAAGAGAGAACTAATTTTAAAGAAGGCAAATGCACACCCGATGAGTGCATGTGGTCAGCTCTCCTCGAAACCGGAAGTCAGTTTCCAGAATTTGCCCACGGCACAGCTTCAAGTACAATGCTTGATTAGTCAGGAGTCCACTACTTCATTTAAAGGTTGGGAAGTTCATTTCACCCTACAAGAAGTTAGAAGACAAACAGATGGGCTCTGTAACCCACTAGGAGCCAAATCACAACTTTTATAGAAAGACAATTCCCAATTCTGGGAGTTACATAAAAGACACTGAGAAATGAAGAGTGATTGGTTTTCTAGGGAGAAAAAAAAGTGATTTTGGGGAAAAAGTGGTATCTGGTCAGCAAGATGACCAATATTGGAAGAACTCCATAAGAGGCTCAAATCAAACTGACTTCCTACACCATACAAAAATACTGCTTCACTGAGGTTACTCCACTAAGTTTGAAGCACTAAAAACACTGGAAAAGTGAGAAAGGATTCATTTTTCTAATGAACAAATCCCCAAGCAGACAATTTTGTTAATTACCTGAAGCTGCTTCTCGATTTTATATTTCCTGTTCAAAACAAAATAGTCTAGCAATAATGTGCTATTTTCCAAAATCATGCTCATCTTAAATTTTTAAATCTCATTTAGAATCAATGAGTTTATGTAATAGAAAACTATTAGAATACCCCAGTGCGATATTTAATTTCCTTTGAACAGTGGAAAGAATTGTTTGCGAATTTTCATTTTTTTGCAGCCAGACGAAGGTTTTTTTTTTCTATTCTTATTAAAGTATTTAGCAGTAAGAAAGACAGCACAAAATAACACTCATACTCCATCGACTTCCTTTCATTTCTAAGAACTCCTTTTCCCCCATTAATCATCAAAAGGCAGAACTCTAACTTAACTCTGTCCCAGGACCTTTTTCAGTCAATCGCACTCTTTCCCCAACAGCACCTGGGAAAGCGCCTTGCACCTGTCACTTCCTGCAGTGAGACACCACGGCTTCTCTGCCCGGGCGTCACGCTCTCCACAGCAGCCTTCCCCATCACATTCCCAGGCCTCTCCTCCATGCTGACAGTTGAGCCTCCTCCTCTTCCCTTTCCCCCACTCCCGCTTCTACTGGTTTTGCTGGACACACAACCACATCATTACTACTTTTATTATTACTTTTATTTCCTTGATTTAAGCTGCTGGGTTGGGGACAGACTTTTCAAACTTTAAACATTTTCTTCTCTCATTTTGACACTAAATCCTTCGCTCTAACTCAGCTCTCAGGGCCAGAGTCTCCCCATCCCTTTAAGTGTCTTCCAAGGCATTCTGTAATCTTGGATCACACCTGCACCCCTGTCGCCTCCACACCTGACCTACTAATGAACAATCTCCCCAAGTTTTCTATTTTTTCCATGAAGTCATCACAGGCTAGCTGCTAAGTAAACTCCATGCCCAACATTTTCTTTGCCAAAAACCTCTCCAACTACAGGCTTACATTCATTAATTTTAAAATTCCAATTCCCTGAATATCATCATAAAAATGCTTCCCAACGATGTGTTGCCTTGGGGTATGGAAGCTTCTATTAGTGCTGTCTGGGACCTGCTACCTTCCTTAGTTTTATTACATCATAAAACCTCTAATAATGATAATGATGAACTTAGTATCTCATGGAATTAGCTATTCAAAAGCACATCTTGATTATATTTTTACCTTTTCTTTAACATCAACTGTAAAGCAAACATTTCCCATGAAGGAAGGAAAGGTG
The DNA here is from genome assembly GCF_964237555.1 of Oryctolagus cuniculus. Classification (NCBI taxonomy): domain Eukaryota; kingdom Metazoa; phylum Chordata; class Mammalia; order Lagomorpha; family Leporidae; genus Oryctolagus; species Oryctolagus cuniculus. The sequence goes on along the minus strand of NC_091440.1, from coordinate 95,962,033 downwards.
ACTCTTGGTTTTTTCCAAATACCAGTATCTTGAAAACTACTCCACAGGTATTGCTCATGAAGCTAAAGCAATTTGGTTATAATTCTTTAGCTGAAGATGTTCCATCATTCTTTGAGTAGCAAAAATGTATGGTTCATCCCACTGGCTTCTTTAGCACACTTCTCTTAAGAAACATGCTAAAGCCGGCACCGCGGCTCAATAGGCTAATCCTCTGCCTTGCGGCGCCGGCACACGGGGTTCTAGTCCCAGTCAGGGCTCCGGATTCTGTCCCGGTTGCCCCTCTTCCAGGCCAGCTCTCTGCTGTGGCCCGGGAGTGCAGTGGAGGATGGCCCAGGTGCTTGGGCCCTGCACCCCATGGGAGACCAGGAGAAGCACCTGGCTCCTGCCATCAGATCAGCGCGGTGCACCGGCCACAGTGCGCCGGCCGCAGTGGCCATTGGAGGGTTAACCAACGGCAAAGGAAGACCTTTCTCTCTGTCTCTCTCTCTCACTGTCCACTCTGCCTGTCAAAAAATAAAAAAAAAAGAAAGAAACATGCTAGGGGCTGACTCTGTGGTGCAGCAAGTTAAGACACTATTTGCAACACCCACATCCCGAATCTGAGGGCAAGTTCAAGTGGTTGCTTTACTTGCGATCCATCTTTTTGCTAATGTGCCCTGGAATACAGAAGAAAATAACCTGGGTGCTTGGGTCTCTGCTACACATGTAGGAGACCAGGATGGAGTTCCTGACTCCTGACTCTGGCTTGGCCCAGTCATGACTGTTGCACACATTTGGGGAGTGAACCAGTAGAGGGAAGCTATTTCTCTCTGTCTCTCCCTCTGTCACTCTGCCTTTTTGAATGAATGAATGAATGAATAAATAATGTTACAAAAAGAAAAATGCCAGATTCAGTAATGCATCATCAATCACTAGTTTCATGCAGATCCCACCCTAGTCCACTTCCAAATATTCACACCAGAACAGGTAAATGACATCAAACTTTATCCTGAGGGCAAAAGGAAGCCAGAGAACAGTAATATCTGATCTGTGTTTTTGAAAGACCACTCTGGCTACAGCAGAGGATTGGATCCCTACTGGATGCTAAGAAACATCCAATTTCTTTATGGGGACACTGCAAGAGTCCAGGTAAGAAATGTCACAGCATAAACTAACTAGATAGAACCACATCTGGATGGAGGGAGATATATTTAGGAAGGGAAAAAAGAGACATAGGGCTTAGACTTGTCCTAATGGGGTAGGGAGGTCTGAACTTCCAGACAGACAAAAGAATGAGGGCTTCACATAATCTTAGGAATTAAATAATAATCCTGCTTAGAAGTGGTCACTTATGGGCATGGATGTCATAGCAGGCTAAGCTACCACTTGAGACATCTGCATACCAGACTGGAGTGCTAGTTCATGCCCCAGTTGTTCCACTTCTAATCCAGCTTCCTGCTAATGCAGCCTAGGAGGCAGCAGGTGATGGTTCAATTGCTTGGGCTCCTGCCACCGATGTGGTGTATGTAGATGGGAGTTCATAGCTCCTGGCTGTGGCTTGATCCAGCCCTGGCTGTTGCAGGCATTTGGAAAGTGAACTAATGGGTCTAAGATCTCACTTTCTCTTTCTCTCTATCACTCTCGCTCTTGCTCTCGTCTCACTCTGCCATTCAAGTAGATAAAAATAAATAAATAAACATTAAAAACAGGAAATGGCCACATATGGGCTAAGCTGATCATTTGGAAAGAGTAAACTGTACCTATTTTCAGTGGCTTAGATTCTTACTCTTCAGCTGGTTGCAGTAAGACATAAATGTGACCCAAGTCCTAGGTCCTGACTGCTTCCTTCTATTATTTGTGAGAAAATGGTTAGGATCTCATCCAATATTTAGGATAAAATATTTGAAGTCAGATCCACACTTTATAAATCTTGGTTTATAAACTCTGCTTAAAGCAATTAATAAGCTCATAGATTAACAGCTCAGCTGTTCCCAGATTTTACTTTGAGGGAAAGTCTTGTGTGTGAGCCAAAACCCTTTCCACTGCCAGTGCCTGAAACAGAAGTCAGGCAGTGCACACCCTGATGGTCCATGCAGGAGCACCAGGCTTCTCCAGCTTCCCAGCTTCATCCAAAGTGGTTTTCCCACCTCTTGAATTTGCTTGCAGTACATTTAGTTTTGGGGAAATGAGTTGACATTCCCAGAACTCTATTGGTCAACAGCTATGCTTTCCAATTCAGTAGCCACTGGCCAGATGTGGCTACTGAGCAACTGAAATATGCAGAGTCCGACCTGAGATGTGCTATGACAGTAATACACACTCTGGATTTCAGAGACTCAGCACAAAAAAGAAAAACGCAAGACAGCTCATTATCAACTTCTTTTTACGTTGATTACTCTTGAAGTGATATTGTTTTGGAGTTGTTTCCAAACAGGGTGTGTTAATACGACTAATTTCACCTATTTCTTTTTCCTTTTTAAATAGAGGAACACTGTTAAAATTATACACGTCTCCTATTATATTAGAGTAATTCAAAAAGCTCGTGTACAAATGGAATAGAAAGATGTTTATTTTGATGTAAAAATGTTTGAAATTGATGCATTTTTAAAATAATACACATTTTTTTCCATGAACTTTTGGAAGCACCTTCTGGACAGCACCACTCAGGATGGTTTGGCACTAAGCCAATTTGAATCACTGGCTGCCAAAACAAAGAGATGAGCTTCCATCACTATTTGCTTCCATCTGTAGTTGAAACAATTAACTTCTACCTAAGTCTGTCTGCTTTTTAGGTATGGGAGCCAAGGGAGGGATACAACGAAGACCACAGAAAGTAGCTGAAGTCTCTCCATACTCCAACACAGTAACTTGGAGAAAAGTTAGCCAGCTGCTTTTCTGCTACATCATATGAATGCCAATTTTCCAGAAGCGATGGGAGAATTCTCTCCATCTTAACCAGAGCCAGACAATTTTACCTTTTATGTCTATAACGTGAGTTATTAATTTTTCCATTAAGTAGGATGCTTTTCAGAAATAACAGAAACCCAACCTGAATTGTCTAATGCAAAAGTGGGACTGTACTGGTTTCTGGGTATCTAACAGTTCTGAGATGGCTCTCGCTGTAAGAGTTGAATCCAGGGATGAACCTGATGCTGCCAGCACTGTTGGGCTTTTCTCTGTGCTCACTTCATCCTCAGCCAGGCACTCTCCCAGCAGTGGCTCCCAGCAGCTCCATTCTGACATCAGGCTTGAATAACAAAAGAGCTCCCTCCCCTATAAAAAGTTCTTGAATTATTTCCAATAGGCCCAGCAAGGGACGCCATGTCCACTCCTGAGTCAATCACTGTGATCGATGAGATGCAAGGGTTGGTTGATGGGGGCTGGTATGCAGATCCAGACCACAAGAGGTGGAGCAGGGGTAGAACCAGCAACATCTGAATGATCTGAATGCAAGCTTGCAAAGAGGAGAAGGGTTTAGCGGCTGTGATGAGAGCGGACATGGGTATCGGATGAGCAGAGGATGGCCTGACGTCACTCCTCTCTGCAGGCAAGGGGCGTCTGTGCTGCTGCTGGGCAGTGTGGTTGGGGCTTACCTCCAAAGCAGGCTCAGAAAGATCTGCACATTAAAACCCATTTATTTATTTATTTATTTGAAAGAGCAACAGAGAGAGAGAGAGAGAGAGGAGACAGATCTTCCATCCACTAGTTCACTCTTCAAATGGCCACAACAGCTGGGATGGGCCAGACTGAAACCAGGAGCCTGGAACTCCACCTGCATCTCCCTCATGGATGGTAGGGGCCCAAGCACTTGGGCCATCATTTATTGCCTTCGTAGGTGCATGAGCAGGAAGCTGAATCAGAAGAGGAGCAGCCAAGACTCTAATCCCAGCTCTGATACAGGACACTGGCATCGAAAGTGTGTGGCTTAACCTGCTGTAACACAACACCAGCCCCAGGATTTGCATATTTACACATGCCCTTCTTTGAACTTCCTCCCTTATCAAAATCAGGTCGCAATCATTGTTGAAAATGCTGTGGATCAAAGTGCACACACTGTCTTCAGTCAAAGGAATGCCAGTGATTTAAGAACAGCAGTTAATCCAGGTTCAGAAAGCATCCGGTTTTCTCAGTGGCCACTGGCAAGGGCAGTAACTGAAAGTCACAGCCTTTGTAAATCTCTGCTTTATTGGCCCTGCTTTGCAGCATTATCTACACATCTTGGTGCAAGCCTGTAACCTGCAATGCTTCCATCTTCTCTCTTCTCCAGCCTAACCTACTCCACCAGTTTTTTTCTTTGCTTTAAAGATATGTTTACATATTTTAAAGGCAGAGTTGCAGAGAGAAAGAGGGAGAGACCGAGATCTTCCAAGTGCTGGTTCACTCCTAAAATGGCCACAACGGCTAGGGCTGAACCAGACAGAAGCCAGGAGCCAGGTGCTTCATCCAGATCTCCAAGGTGGGGGCAGGGGCCCAAGCACTTGGGCCATCTGATGCTTTCCTAGGAGCATTAGTAGGGATTTGGATTCAAAATTGAGCAGCGTCCATATGGGATGCTGGCGTCCCAAGCAGCAGCTTTACCATCTATGTCTATGCCACGGTGCCACTCACACACCCCCACCCCACCCCATCAGTTTTTCTTTATATGGAGGTCTCACTCACACAGGTCTCTACCTTTTGAACAGAACAAATCTAAAGACCCCTGCTGCCTCGGGGTAGGGACCCGTGTTGATGGTATCTAGTAGTCAGACCAGGCCACCTCCCATGCAGATGCTGGAGAAATAAGCCGTGCATAGAATCTCAGCAAGAGTGGCAAAAACACACACTTCCACATGTGGGAAGAAAGGAAAAGTTCAAAGCCACATCAGACATACTCTGTGGCCACTGAGCATAAATATTACAAACAAACAAAATCAGCATGTAATATGCACTTTAATTTGCTGACAGATATTTAAAAAATTACCATCAGAATGAACGGCAAATGCCAACACCACAAAAAAACATCTAACAGAAGAGAGAGATAAAAGCTCACAATCAAAGTCTCCTGGCCTCTAATGAACACAGCATCCTGGGAAGAAGAGGGCAAAATACAACAATCAGCCAGACTGGAGAGAACGTGGGATGGGAAGGAGGTGGGGAAGAGACCAGGGAATTAGCAGCTCAGGGCTTTCCAAATGTACCTATAAACTATTGTGGCTTGATGCCTACTTTAGTGCAGAGACGCCAGGGGTTCATGGAAGATTGTTGCCCACATACCATCTACTACTGATGCCTTCCAAGTCAACAGTTACATTTTTAAAAACTATCACAGGGCTGGTGCTATGGCATAGTGCGTAAAGCCACTGCCTTCAGTGCCAGCATCCCATATGAGCACCGGTTCAAGACCCAGCTCTCTGCTATGGCCTGGGAAAGTAGTAGAAGATGGCCCAAGTCCTTGGGCCCCAGCACCCATATGGAAAGACCCGGAAGAGGTGCCTGGCTCCTGGCTTTGGATGGGTGCAGCTCCAGCTGTTGCAGCCAATTGGGGAGTGAACCAGCGGATGGAAGGCCCCTCTCTCTCTCTGCCTCTCCTTCTCTCTCTGTGTTAACTCTGACTTTCAAATAAATAGATAAATCTTAAAAAAAAAGCCTCTATCACATGGCAGGGTATATTGCTTCACATAAAAGAAGAGCAAACTTTTATGGCGATTACATGGTTGACATTTATCAGACGCCTGCTTCATCGTCGCCATGGCTGCTTTCCATAGCAACACAGTGTGGAGACTTACAGACTTGAGGGGAGCCTGGAACTCCGCTTCCTGCCTGACCAAGGGGGCCGTCCCTTCCCTCTAAGCCCAGTTTCCTCATACGATTGCAGATTACTGAATATGCTGATGCTTATACCTCACTCTGCATAACTGCATGTGGACAGAACATTGATATGAATGTGTGTCTGACTCATGGTGATTGTTCAGCAAAGAGTACCTACTGGTTTTATGTACCTTCCTTTCTTCAGTTTCCACCATGAAATGCAAAGATGGATATTATATGCTTCTTATACCTGGTGAAACTGAGGCCCAAGAGGAACACAAGGATGCACTTGTAAATGTCTTGGGCATCGAGTTACTTTCATTCCAACCCCACTTCCATGGTCAGGATCTGCGCACAAGGGGGAAAAAGTCTGAATCGGGTCCCTTAAGTCACAAGGGCTCTGCTGCTCCTGCAGGCCATGCAGAAGAGAAGTCAGAATAATGTGAAACCACTTCAAGGAGCTTCCATGTTTTAAACATACATGAGACCACTTCAAAAAGGCTGTGAGAGGTGGAATTAAAGGGTAAGTTTTGTTATTTTTGTTAAGATTTTTATTATTCATTTGAAAGGCAGAGTGACAGAAAGAGAGGAAGAGACACAGAGAGAAAAAGATTTTCCATCTGCTGGTTCATTCCCCAAATAGCCACAATGGCCAGGGTGGGGAGCCCAGAACCCTGTTCGGGTCTTTCACGTGTGTGGCAGTGTCCAAGTACTTGGGCCACCTCTGCTTTCCCGGGTGCATTAGCAGGGAGTGGAGCAGAGCAGCTGGCACTCAAACATGTGTTCCGACAGGGGATGCTGGTGTCACAGGCAGTAACCCACTGCACCCCAACGGCGGCTTCGGCACCATCAAGTTTTCTTTTCATGCAAAAAAGACTTTGAAATCTGTGTATACACGAAACATGCATACTAGGAAATGAGCTCCTCTCCTTTAATTCCATTTCCACAAACTTTTTAAAGTATCTTTATATTTTCTTCCTTGTTTGTTCACCAGGAAAAAAAAAAACAACAAGCCACGTGGCATTCCATGTGACAACTGCAAAAGTCCTTTTCCGACCAAATGCTTGTTGGACAGATGCCTGAATTTTCAGACTTTGGGGCACAAACATCCATAGGCCTGTGAGGCCCCACCTGGAGCGCTTAGCAAGCGCAGCCTTTTGACTTCCCTTTCTACCATCAATGAAGAGTTATTTTGCTAGTTTTATTTTCTTGAAAAGTTCTGGTGGGGCCTGGTGCTGTGGCGTAGCAGGTAAAGCCACCACCTGCAGTTCTGGCATCCCATATGGACGCCAGTTCAAGTTCCAGCTGCTCCACTTCCGATCCAGCTCTCTGCTGTGGCCTGGGAAAGCAGTAGAAGATGGCCCAAGTCCTTGGGTCCCTGGACCCATGTAGGAGACCCAGAGGAAGCTCCTCGCTCCTTGTTTTAGACTGGCACAGCTCCAGCCACCGCGGCCATCTGGGGAGTGAACCAGCAGACGGAAGACCAATCTCTCTTTCTCTCTCTCTCTCTCTCTCCCCCTCTCTGTAACTCTGCCTTTCAAATAAATAAATAAATCTTTAAAAAGAAAATTCTGGTGACTCCCTTAGGTGGGGACTGGTAGATGCACACCAGGAAGAGACCTGGATGCAGGTGATGAGAGTCTTTGGGATGGGAGGCACAGGTAGGCTGTGCCCTCTTAATTTTGCTCATCTTGCTGTTTATTCAGATGATGTTATCCAGATACACGGCGTGTTCCTTCTTGTCTTACTATTCCAATCAACCCTGGCATGTCTGAAAGCCAAGATGTAAACTGGACTGGCACAAATCATTTGGCCGAGTTTACTACTCAGGAAAATCAGACAGTGTCACAGCGGCAGCCACACCATTCAGAAAGGGAGGTCATCTCTGTGAGGCATCTGGGGGATAAATACACTTGCACCCCAGGATCCCCCAGCCCCAGCACATATTTCCTGTGTCTCCTCAGAGTAAGCTCTCCCCTGGAGGGCAGGGTGGAAAAAAAACGACTCCCTAAAGCACTGGGCCTTTTGAGCAAGTCGTAGTACACATGAGGACACCAACCAGGATCCCTGGGGAAGGGCGAGGGAAGCCGGAGGCAAGCACCCCCACCTCACACCATGGAGGCAGACCTGAGCTGCGAACGTGATGTCACTCTCACCTCTGCACCTGCCTCCTGGAGCACATGCAGCCTGGGAACAGCCATCATCACCCTTTCCAACTGCTGGCTGCAGGACCCGGGGGAGATGGTTAGGCAGGGAGGATGAGGCAGGAGTCAAGGCTCCTCCTGGTTTACGTCTAGCCCACTGGGATTTGCATTGTGTATACATGAGTGTGTCTCTAAAACCCGGGAGTACGCCTGTTCCTGTATAAAAAGGCCTGCCATGTGCCAGAAACCGGCTGAGGCCCAGAGCTTGGCACGGCAGACAGAGTTAGCAGTTTGTAAGCTTTGAAGTAAAAGGGTTTTTTCCCTTCTTTTACTAGCAATGAAAAGTTCTTTAAAGGAAAAGCACTAACGTCGGGGAGGAGTGTTTTTCCATGGCGAGCGATGTAATGTCTTTTGGAATAATTCCCTATTTAGAAAGCTAACTGCCTCACAGGGCTGACTGGCACCACGGGCCATGACTTGCGCCTGGAACTACTGCACAGGAGGACCCACCGGTTGTGAATGCGTTCGGCGTACCACCTTCTCGTGTGACACCCAGTCCAGTGCAAACATTGTAAAGCAGTCGTATTTTGGGCATTTGAGAGAAGTGGTTCTCAAACTTTGAAGAGAAGAACTTCCTGGAGACTTATTAAAGCTCAGTGCCTGATGCCCCACCCTGAGGTGCTGATTCAGTATGAGTGTGTAAGAGAGTCTGTTAGTGTGTAAAAGACCGTGTGTGTATATGAGTGCTTATTGGGGGGGGGTCTCTCTCTCTCTCTTTTTTAAGGTTTATTTATTTGAAAGGCGGAGTGACACAGAGAGAAAGGGAGATAAAGGAAGAGATCTTCCATCCACTGGTTCACTCCCTAATTGGCTGCAACAGCTGAGGCTAGTCTGGGCCAAAGCCAGGATCCAGGAATTCCAACTGGGTCTCCCATGTGGATGGCAGGAACCTAGGAATTTGGGTCATCATCCACTGCTTTCCAAGGTGCATTAGCAGGGATCTGGATCAGAAGTGGAGCAACTGGGACTTGAACGCGGACTCTGATGTGGGATTTTGGTGTCACAGGCAGCAGCTTAACCCACTGTGCCACCACACTGGTCTTTGGGGGACATGGGCTGGGGGTTTCTCATTATAATCAGCAACCCAGATGATTCAGATGCAGTATTCAATGGCCCGTTCTAAGAAATATCCTATTTAGACCCTTATTTAAGACATTAAAATTCTTTGGCCAAAAGCATTGGGAGTTTAAATTATAGCAATATTTCTGTTAACAAAAGTTCAAAAATCATTCATCCCTCCAGGAACAAGAAGAGCATGTGTGGTTTAGGTTTCTTGCAGCTTATCTTATTGTATCTTCAGCACACTCCCCTGCAGTAATTAGGGCAGGCAATCTCGCTCTGCTTTGGCTGATGGGGAAATCAACGGAGGTTAAGTGATTTGGCAAAGGTTACGGAGCTGGAGCTGGGCTGTGAACCCAGGTCTCCTGACTTCTGAGCGCAGGTCAAGTAGGAAGGCGCACCTCAGATACTGCAAGAGCCAAAAGGCTTTGGAAAGGCAGGAAGAAAACCTAAATGCATTTCCTGATCAAGTTTTAGGTAAAGTTTTCCTCATCCGATTCGAAGCAGCAACTGGGGGGAGCTGAGAGCTAAGGGAACTTTGTCTTTTTCCCCTCTGCACATTTGCTGGGGGCGCCGGTTACAGAGAAGCTGCTGCTCATGGTGATGCTATCAGAGGAAAGAAAAACACACGTCCCCACCCCACCCCCATGGAAAAACATCACCGCCTGTTTTCTGTAGCTGAGGGCTTTGGCACTACCCAGAGCGACACAACCTGAGTTTTAAATTCACAACAGATCTAGCGAGGGCTTAGAAAGCTGCAAAAACAGGGTACCCCCTTAAGATCCTACAAACGCTGCCTATTTCCAGGACAGGAAGTATGCCGGCGACTTCTTTGATTTCAGAAACTACCACTGGGACTTCCTGGCCGGCGTCTGGTGGGAACTCACATTCCAGATCACGCCGGGTCTTCGGGCAGATAAAGCGGCTTTGACAGGGGAGAACAACTCTCCGATTCTACCTCGCTCGCCTTCCCCTGCCCTCCGGGGAAAACTTGCATCGCCCCCGTGAGAAAAACTCCAACAATGGACCAGACAAAGAAATATTGAATCAGATGAGTTTAGGGAACCCTGGCAAAACAATGCACCTTTTCGAGGGCTGAAGATGTGATGAGCACCCAGACATTTTGAGTCAAGTCCACCCACCCCTGGCTCTTGGTGGTGGTGGTGGGGGATGCCGTTTGCTACTAGACACCCACTTCATTCCAGGACTTTGCAGAACTGGGTTCATTCGTAAAAACCTGCTGCTCAGTGAGCTACAAAAAGTGGTTTACCAAAATCATCAGAAACAGTCTTAAAAAGACATTCTTGGGTAAACAAGTCTTTCCCCAGCGCACGGCTCACTCCTTAGCATCCATCACCCAATGGGTTGATGTGGCCTAGGTTCATTTTTGGTACAGTCCCAGAGAGCCAGTTACCATCTGCATCCTCTCACTCGGTGCTTAATGGACACCTCGGGTCCCCAGCTGTGCTCTGTGTCAAGCTGTCATTCGCCCCATGGAAACCATCCCCCCAACAGACAGGCTAAATGACATGGCATAAGTAACAATGAAAGGTTGCATCCAAAGGTGAACTGTGATTTAACAGGATCACTTCTTTGTTCTCGGATGGGGCAGCTGACCAAAGTTCTACCTGAAAACACAGACTTGCCTCACTCAGCGACAGGGCCACCTTCTGCGGGCTGGGTTATCACACACTGTCATCCTTGCACAACCATCACAGAATGCATTGTACAAACCAAGACGGCTTTGGTGTCAGTAGACCAGACAGTGTTCTGGGACCACTGTGTGCACATGGGCTTTGGCTGCTGGAAATGTCATTGTCTGGCGCGTGAACCTTTGCACAACCTTGGAACCAGTCGGACAGCACGTTTGCATGCCTCATCGTGGCGTGAGTATGTTGGGAGCTGCATGAGAAGTTTGGTCCCTCTGCAGTTTGAAAGTCAAGCTCTTGCAGGAGCAGGCGGCAGTCAGCCTAATTCATGCACTTTGGAACCCGATTCTCTACAGCAAATGTACACAGAGCAGTTCTGGCAGGATACTCGAGGGGCTTTCACAGGAAAGGGTCTGTCTGCCAATCCCCCTCCTGTCAGCTGTCACTCTCCTGTAATTTAGAAAACTGTGCACAGCCACCAGCCATGGACCCCCGTTCCGCACCATAAACTTCCCCAAATGCAATCAGACAGACCCACCCTGACCCAGAATGCAGAGATTCCACAGCAGGTGTTCTAACCATCCACACTTCAGCCGTCGCTCCTGCGGCTGTGGTCGGAGGTCCTCTCCCTGGTTTGTTTTGTAAGGATGAACCATATTGATTGATGGCAGAACTGAATTCTTTGGCTGCACAAAGTTATCTCTGTTGGGAAATGCTCCTTTTGCTAAATAGCAACCATCTGGGTTAACTCAATGCCCTGTTAATTTCCTCTACTACACAGATTTGGAAAGGAAGGGTCCTCTTTCCTTACAGAAAGCAAAGATGCATTCGAGGACACGCATAGCTGCCCCACAGAACAGGCTGGACCTGCTCGGCACCCGCATGCATGGCCGTCCTGGACACCCGGGCAGGTACTATTCCATGACTCACCAGGCGGCAAGGGGAATGACACCACCACAGGGCTACTCACAGGAAACAGCTGCTGAATATGTACCCGGACTTGGGTAGACCCAGGTGTTTCTGTTTGTTTCTTCCAAGTCAGTCAGGGGTGCCACGCAGAGCCTGTACCTGCAGTATGTGTCCTGGGGCAGGGCACCAACAGAAGCTTCTGACCCACAGTCTGCTTCGCACACAGGCTCTGTCCCCTGCTCCCTGGTGCTAGTGTCGTCCTGCTTGCTAATGTGAGTGATCCACAAATACCCAGCCTCCTCAGTGCAGAAACCTTGCAGATGGTCGCCTGTTGGTCCCGGGTGTGCACACACCAGCCTGGATCTGGGCAGAGGACCCGGACACTGGGCTTCTTGAAGGAGCCTCAGGGAGCCACAAGAAGGGACTAGGTGTGGGAGGGCCGGCTCTGTGCACCAGAGCTTTTCACTTCGGGAAGAGGAACACACCCAGCCAGCCAGGCCCAGCACTCAGGGACCTAAAGCACGGGGATCCACGGGCAGTGTTGGCTGTGGGGTGGGCCTCAGGACTAGGACTTGGACTTGCATGGCTTCATTTACAAACTGAGCAGGGCTAGACTACAGGATTGCCAAGTTCCTTCCTCTGCGATACAGTGGGGCGCCATGATCCAGGTTGTCACAGCTGATGGCTCAGTTTCAAATACCAGACCCGGACCGTACACGAGAAAATAAAACATAAAAACACTCTAATGAGATGACCTGGTTAACAGAGCCGTTAGCTTTGCCTTTTATAGGTGACCAGCTACCCACACATCAGCGTAGAGTCACACACTTAATCACAGGTGGATTAGTAATGACTTAAAACAGCTACAATTTTCCAGGAGCTCCAAACTGTTCGTGTCAATACTGTCTATAACAAACCCGTAATTTATTATGGAAATGGGAACCTGCTGGGTGAGTTGGAAGATCTGTGTTAACAATTTGCACAACAGTTAAAATTTCAATTATCTCCTAATAATTTTAATGGGAGCAGGTGACACCAGCCTTTCCTCTGGATCATGGTTGTGAGAAGACACACAAAGCCTGCTCAACTCACACCTGGAACCACATCAGTATCCTATAGGACAGCCAGCAGCACTAACCTGCCCTTTCATGTCGGGAGCAATGGGGATGGTGGGCCAGATGGTTGAGTAGACTCCGAAAAACACCAGCCAGGTCAGCATGCTTCCCCAGACGGCCAGATGACTGAACTGCAAAGGAAAGAGACACTCAGACAGGGACTCTGGCTGCAGGATCCCCACGTGCCAGCACACTCCAGCTGCTGCAGGATGCCACATGCAGCTGCCTTTCCTGGCGGAAAGGTCCTATGGCTTCCCAGTTACCACTAAGTGTTTATCTTTCTAGCTCTCCTGTTTCAGGATTCCTTCCTTCCTTCCTTCCTTCCTTCCTTCCTTCCTTCCTTCCTTCCTTCCTTCCTTCCTTCCTTCCTTCCCTTCTTCCCTCCCTCCCTCCCTCCCCTTCGCTCTCACTCTCTCTCTCCTTTAAAGATTATTTGTTTATCTGAAAGGCAGACTTGCAGTGAGGCAGAGGCAGAGAGAGGGAGGTCTTCCCTACTGGTTCACTCTCCCAAATGGGCACAATGGCCAGAGCTAGGCCGATTTGAAGCCAGGAGCTTCTTCCCACCCTCCCACGTGGGTGCAGGAGCCCAAGGACTTGGGCCATCTTCCACTGCTTTCCCAGGCCATAGAGGACAGCTGGATTGGAAGTGGAGCAGCCAGGACTCAAACTGGTACCCATATGGGATACCGGCACTGTAGGCAGCGACTTTACCTGCTGAGCCACAGCCCTGGCCCTCCTCTCTCTTTTTAGTAATTAAGTCATTTAACAATGAGCTATGACTACTCAGCAATGATTTCACAGACAAGGAAAAAAAAATCTAACGTACCAATTGTTTTCATATGTAGTGAATTTGGCAGGGGTGGGGGGAAATCTATTTTAATTTTTCTTGTTTCTCTACATAAAATGTATTTACCAAATTTAAAAACATATAATGCAGAAAGAACATAACAGATATCCACAGCCCTGACCCTAACCCCCACAAATGGCCACAGAAAGTACTTACCAACAATGGAAGTGTGCTACAATATTAATGTATGTTATGTTAATGGTGCAGGATATTTTTATTCATAATGTAGTAAATCTTTGCTTTATCATTGTGATATTATAGCCTCTTTTTTATAATTATGTGCCAGTATTGCATCCTTGTCACCACTGAGCTATTTTTCTCTTGTTAAAATTTGCTAGGTTAAAACAAATATTTTTACAATGCATATGATATCATCATCTTAATTTTCTGTCTTTTTTAAAAACAGTGTTATCTTTATGTTTCTCTGTTCCTCAGCTTTTCTTGTTCCTATTGCTAATGTCATGTGCTTAATTACATTAATTTTTTAAAGATTTTTTTATTTATTTGAAAGTCAGTTACACAGAGAGAGGAGAAGCAGAGAGAGAGACAGAGACAGAGAGAGAGGTCTTCCATCCAATGGCTCACTCCCCAATTGGCCACACAACCAGAACTGCGCCCCTCCAAAGCCAGGAGCCAGGAGCCAGGAGTCAGAAGCTTCTTCTGTGTCTCCCATGTGGGTTCAGGGGCCCAAGGACTGGAACCATCTTCCACTGCTTTCCCAGGCCACAGCAGAGAGCTGGATTGGAAGTGAAGCAGCCGGGTCTTGAACTGGGGCCCATATGGGACGCCGACACTTCAGGCCAGGGCATTAACCCACTGCGCCACAGCGCCGGCCCCTCTAATGATTTTTGTAAACCACTTTTCATGGTTAACTAGCAGCAGGTTTTTGGCAAATGAACCCAGTTCTTCAAAGTCCCCTATATTACTTTTAAATTTTAAAAAATTTAATTGTCGCACAGTTTTGTTCATTTTCTAATTTTTATTCATTCATTTTCAGTTCACTTGACAGGTAAAGAAAGAGAAAGACAGAGAAGGAGAGAGAAAGACAGAGAGAGAGAGAAAGAAAGAGAGAGAAATTGATTTTCCATCTGCTGGCTCATTTCCCAAATGGCCCCAATAAGTGGGGTTGGACCAGGTAAAAGCCAAGAACCAAGAACCCAAGCTGGACCTCCCATGGGCGGCAACTACTTGAATTACTTGAATCATCACCTCCTGCCTCCCAGGATGCCCATCAGCAAGAAGCTGGACTGGAGGCAGACACAAACCAGGAACTCTACAATGGAACGCAGGCATTCCAAGTGGTGTCTTCACTGCTGAATCCAACGCTTACTCCTTCTCAGAGCTTGTAACAACGAACTCAAGTCACTACTGGCCCCACACTACCCCGAAGATGAGGTGCTTTTGCCATCACAGCTAAGCTTCCTCCAAGGCCCAACCCCGAGAGACAGCAGCACCTCTCAGCGCATCACAAGTGTTTGCTCCAACTTGGAGCTGTGTGAGACGAGCACCCATCAATCTAGCACGAGGGCAGCAGAATAGACACGATGAACACAGTGTTTTTCTTTCTATTTTAAATCAACATATAGGCCGGCACCACGGCTCACTAGGCTAATCCCCCGCCTTGCGGCACTGGCACTCCGGGTTCTAGTCCCGGTCGGGGCACCGGATTCTGTCCCGGT
The DNA here is from genome assembly GCF_964237555.1 of Oryctolagus cuniculus. NCBI lineage: Eukaryota > Metazoa > Chordata > Mammalia > Lagomorpha > Leporidae > Oryctolagus > Oryctolagus cuniculus. The sequence continues at coordinate 95,946,805 of NC_091440.1, read as the reverse complement.
TGCCCCTCTTCCAGGCCAGCTCTCTGCTGTGGCCAGGGAGTGCAGTGGAGGATGGCCCAAGTGCTTGGGCCCTGCACCCCATGGGAGACCAGGAGAAGTACCTGGCTCCTGCCATCGGATCAGTGCGGTGCGCCGGCCACAGCGGCCATTGGAGGGTGAACCAATGGCAAAGGAAGACCTTTCTCTCTGTCTCTCTCTCTCACTGTCCACTCTGCCTGTCAAAAAATAAAAAAAAAAAAATAGAAATAAAAATCAACATATAATGATTATTCAGATTTATGGGGGTGCAGTGTAACATTTCAATATCCATATACAATGCATAATGAGCAGATCAGGGTAACTGGCTGATCTATCACCCCTGACACTTATCATTTCTTTGTGTTGCAAGCATTCAAAATCCTCTTTACCAGCTATTTTGAAATATTCCATTGGAGGCCAGCGTTGTGGCACAGTGGGTTAGGCCTAGGAAAGCTGCAGAAGATGGCCCAAGTATGTGGGCCCTACCCACGCAGGTGACCTGGATGGAATGCCTGGCCCCAGCCAAAGTGGCCACTTTGGCAGTGAACCAGGGGATGGAAGATCTCTCTCCTGTCTTTCCTTAACTCTGCTTTTCAAATAAATACATCAGTTCTTAAAAAAATAAATATTCCATTAATGTTTGAAACATTCCATTAGTTTCTGTTAGCCCACTGTGCTACAGAACATTAGAGGTTATTCCTCTTATTCATCTGTACTCCTGTACCCATTGACCATCTTTCTCCATCCTCCACTCCACCCCTTCTGGTTCTGGTAACCACTATTCTACTCCCTAATGCTCCTTTAGACATCTACTGAGTTGTTAATCTCCCTTATCCTCTTAAGCCGATGATCCTTGACTTCTTCCTTCCTTCCACACCCCACAATCCAATCCATCACTGAGTCCTGGTAGCTTTCTGGAATACAAACACCCAGAATCCCGTTACTTCTCACCATCTACTGCTCTGGCATTCCAAGCTAAGTCACTGTCACCTCTCACATGGAAAAACTGCCATGGTATCTCACCCTGACCTCCTGCTCCATTGCCCATCTTCTCAGTAGAGTATCAGTGAGTCTACTTAAGCAGGAACTGGGCCATGACACTCAGGAGAGGCAAACATGCAGTGTTGGTTATAATCTGTGACATGTGAAATAACCAAAATACCTAAAATGGTGGACTGATCAAACAAACGAGGGACATCCATAAAACACAATATTCTGTAATCATGAACAACGATCTTGTAGAAGCATATTTTATTTTAAAGGCATGGAAAATGCTCCTGATACTCCTGATATAATTTTAGGAAAAAAAGAGTCTAAAACCATATGTTGTATATAACAATGATGCTGCAGAAGTATATTTTACAAACATGGAAAATATTCCTGATATATTTTTAGGAGCAAACAATTCAAAGCTGTATATTGTATACTGAGTCAGCTTCTTAAAAAGATGAATGTGTGTGCACACAGAACAGAGTACAAAAGGCCGCGAAGCCAAGTGCTAACAGTGATTACCTCTTGGATATAAAATTATGAAAATATTTTTTACCCTTCCATGTGTATGTGTGTGTATTCATGAAGCGTTCTCCAAAAACCTCATAAAAATGTATAATGTGGCTATGGGGCTTTGGCATAGCAGGTAAAGCAGTCGCCTGCAATGATGACATACCATATGAGTGTCTGTTTGTGTCCTGACTGCTTTATTTCCAATCCAGCTCCCTGCTAATATGCCTGGGAAAGCAGCTGAGGATGGCCCAAGTGCTTGGGCCCCTGCACCCACGAGAGAGACTTGAAAGAAACTCCTGGCTCCTGCCTTTTGCCTTGCCAAGTCCTGGATTTTGTGGCCATTTGGGGAGTGAACCAATGGATGGAAGATCTTCTCTGTGTAACTAACTTTTAAATAATCTTTTTTTTTTTAAAGAGTAATGTAAAAACTATGTGAATTGAAATTTTTGTATTAAAACAAACATCTTGGAATTCCATTTTTCTATGGAATATTTTAAATGCTCTCATGATATAAAATTCATTTTTAGAAAAGATTAACTTATTATTTAATCATTTGAAAAGGCAGAGAAGGAAAAGAGGGAGAGGAAGAGAGACAGAGAGGGAGACGGGAGAGAGAGAGAGAGACTTTCCATTCACTGGTTTACTCCCCAAATTCCCAAAACTGCTGGGCCTAGACCAAGCTAAAGCCAGAAGCCCAGAACTTCATCTGGCAGGAATTCAAGTACTTGGGCCATCACCTGCTGCCTCTCAGGTACACTAGCAGGAAGCTGCATTAGAAGCATAGCATAGCTGGGACTTGAGCCAGGCACTCTGATACAGGGTATCCTAAGCAGAAGCTTAACCCAGTGTGTCATACCACCATCCCTGCATATGTAATTAAAATCTGCATATACACTTAAATAAGGTGACTATTAATGACTTAGAGCTCTATTAGGTTCTGGGTATATGAATAACCAGGAAACGGGATTGCAAATGTGCCTTGACAGAGATCAAGTCACAATTTTCACATGCAAAATTTAAAATAAGATAGCTAGATAATGCTTACTGCTTTCCCAAGGTTTAAAACAGAAATCGTATCATTATAAGTACATGCACTGGGCCGGCGCCATGGCTCACTAGGCTAATCCTCCGCCTGCGGCACCGGCACACCGGGTTCTAGTCCCAGTCAGGACACCAGATTCTGTCCCGGTTGCCCCTCTTCCAGTCCAGCTCTCTGCTGTGGCCCAGGAATGCAGTGGAAGGTGGCCCAAGTGCTTGGGCCCTGCACCCGCATGCGAGACCAGGAGGAAGCACCTGGCTCCTGGCTTCTGATTAGCGCAGCGCGCTGGCCACAACACGCTGCCGTAGTGGCCTCTTGGGGGACTGAACCAATGGAAAAAGGAAGACCTTTCTCTCTGTCTCTCTCTTTGTCTAACTCTGCCTTTCAAAAAAAAAAAAAAAAAAAAGTACATGCACTGGGGACCAGCGCTGTGGCTCACTTGGTTAATCCTCCGCCTGCGGCACCGCCATCCCACACAGGCTCCGGGTTCTAGTCCCGGTTGCTCCTCTTCCAGTCCAGCTCTCTGCTGTGCCCTGGGAAGGCAGTTTAGGATGGCCCAGGTCCTTGGGCCCTGCACCCGCATGGGAGACCAGGAGCGGGTGCCTGGCTCCTGGCTTTGGATCAGCGCAGTGTGCTGGCCCTGGCGGCCATTTGGGGGGTGAATCAATGGAAGGAAGACCTTTTCTCTCTGTCTCTCTCTCACTGTCTAACTCTGCTTGTCCAAAAAAAAAAAAAGTATACATGCACTGGACAGAGAACCCCATTCCAGAGTAAACTTACTTTAGTCCAAGCTGTAGTCTCCAAACCAGCTTTCAGACAGACGGTAACAACCACGTACTGTGGAAACAAAGAGGAGTTTGGGAAATGGATTATTCTCGGTGAGTTACTTTCCCTTCCCATGAGAAATCCCACATCTCTGTTCCAGAACCAGTTCATCCAAAGATGCCACAATGCACAGTACCCTCGCAGGGGCTAACTCTCCCGTGGTCAGTTTTAGGGGGCAGATGGGCAGATACCCTTCCAACACAGCCCTCATTCTAGTGACCGTCTTCTCCCAAATAATGGTTTTGTCCTTTTCTTTGGTTGCATGGGTTGGCAGAAACCATCTTCCAAAGTGTTATTTTCTCTAATGGGGGGGTGTATGAATGATCATTTGAAGAATGAGGAAACCCACCCGTCAAAGCATTTCCTGAGCTTCAAGGAATCTAAGAACTATACAGAGCTTAAATGATTACAGTGAGGAAAGCCTTGTACATAGGGTGTGGGCAGGTATAACACCCAATAAACGGAAGCACTTACCGTGTAAACAATGTTTCCAACAAACAAATAGTCGGTGGCATGTCCACTGGTCAATGGAGTATCTGAAAAACAGAGAAGCTGCTGCTAACTTCCAGAAGGCTGAGCATGGCCATCTATTTTATTTAGAACATAAAACTGGAACTTGAAAAATACCTATCGAAACATAAAGCATTACAGAATTGCATCTTGTGTGATTCTGATGCTTCTTTCTCTAACTGCACTTCTTTCATCATATTCTCTTTAGAGGAAACAAACAAAATCAGGTTTTCAACAAAACAGCTGAACATTTGATATGCACTGAAATTCATATTTTTATAAAGATTAAAATGTCTCTTTGTCTAGCTTAAAAAAAAACGGAACCCTTTATTTATAAAATTAATTTATCTTTATTAAGGGCCAGTACTGAACTTTTTCAAGTGTTCATTTCCTATTCATCTTGAATTCTGGTTAAACTAGAGTTAAGGATCAATAAAAGAAGAATAAAAATCAAGTTGCACTGACTGCACTCTAGTTGGGGGGATAGCCACTGCTCCTCGTTTGCAACAATGTTGACTTCTGGGGTTTAACATTAGGAGGAAGCAAGGAAGCCAGTGAGTGATGTTGAGGAAATGCAGCTAGGATTTCCAGGGTGCAGTTTTCAAGCCTCTTCCTTTTCCTCTTTTCAAGGACGACTACTACAATGTGTGCACCAAACCCCTGCGGCAGAACTCGAACAGAATCACCTGAGCTACGTCAGCCCTGCTCTGAGAAGTGCGCGACTGGTTCTGAGAAGGTCAAGACCTAAGCTTTCCTCGGATGACACTGCCAACTGCCTTTTACTCTCTTGCACACCCACATCTAGATCTGGGGCCCGAGAACTGTGTCTATGGGGATTTTACGTTCAAATTTGCAACCCTGTGGCTGCTATCCAGACATATGGGGCTCACTGGTTTACGCATCTGTGTGTTGAAGAATCCCGCTCTGAATAGAGAATCAAGATCTGTTGGTTTTCCTCAAACAGCAAAATGACCAAGTGTAATCATGGGAGGAATCTGGTCATTGTAGGCCCCTGGGTCCAGTTCGAGGGCACATATTTTTTGCTTTTTATTCTAGAAAGGTAAATCTGTGGAGAAGCGGAGAACAATGTGCACAGTGACATCAGAGCTGCATTGACAACAGCCCTAAACTGGGAGATTGCTCCTAGGGAACATAGGAGTCCCCCTGGAGAACAGACATGGGGCCACTGAATTAAAACTGGCTCTCTGCTGTGGCCAGGGAGTGCAGTGGAGGATGGCCCAAGTACTTGGGCCCTGCACCCCATGGGAGACCAGGAGAAGTACCTGGCTCCTGCCATCAGATCAGCGCGGTGCGCCGGCCGCAGCACGCCGGCCGCAGCAGCCATTGGAGGGTGAACCAATGGCAAAGGAAGACCTTTCTCTCTGTCTCTCTCTCTCACTGTCCACTCTGCCTGTCAAAAATTAAAAAAAAAAAAAAACTGGACAGTATCAAAGCTTAGAGGAGGGATGGTCAAGACAGATGGAGACTTAAGCAAGACTTCCTTGGAAGGGAAGGGAAGGGAAGGGAAGGGAAGGGAAGGGAAGGGAAGGGAAGGGAAGGGAAGGGAAGGGGAGGGGAGGGGAGGGGAGGGGAGGGGAGGGGAAGGGAAGGGGAGGGGAGGGGAAGGGAAGGGAAGGGAAGGGGAAAATGAAGAGTAACATTAGAGAAGCTAAATCAACGTCAGGAAAGCAACAAATTTGATGTACTGGCAAAGAGCTATTCAATATGGTGGGGCTTGCTTGTCAGTAGTGGGTCCTAAGATTGTTTTAATGGCAAATACAATGCATTTAAAGGCACACCACCATAAAGAAACACATTCTCTGATTCTGACATAAATTATAGCCTTGAAAAACATAACATTATTCAATTATGTACTCAATAAATATTTTCTTAACGTCTACTGGACCAGGTATTACAGGAAGTAGATAAAGAACGGCCCTTCCCCAGAAAGGTTGCATTATGGCAAGGGAGACAGAACACAAACACATAAACAAAGAGATATAGGATAAAATGTCAGGTGTAATAAGAGCTATAATGAAATGGAAAGCAGAGTAATAGAACACAGAGTGACAGGGGCTGCTATTTCAGATAGGGAGGTGACATTTGAGCAAATCTGAATGGTATGTGGGAGCCAGCTAAATGAACAGCCAGAGGGAGAGTGCTCCAGGCAGGGAGAGGAGAAGCTGCCAAGAGTCTGAACACACACAGCCTTAGATGAGCTCAAAGACCATCAGGGAGACCAGGCTGGCTGCAGACACGGCGAAAAGCGAGAAGAGAATGCTGAGACATTCAGAGGGGCAAACACAAGCCCCAGAGAAGACTCTGGATTTGTTGACTGTGATCAGTGACCTCAGCAGAATTCTGAGCTGGAAGTGAAACGGTTTGAGTTACCCTCTTAAATAAATAGTTCAATTTTTATAGGAGAATAGACCTTGGGTGACTGGGAATGGAATAATAATAAACGTAGCTATGGTAGCAATCCTTTCCTGAGGGTGATATTGGTGGTACTAGAGTTGGGCATCTAATGTGGTAACTCCTGGCTGCATGTAGCTATTAACATTTAAATGCATTAAAACAAACTGCAATAAAAAATTTAGTTCCAGCTAGGGACTAGGGAGCAGGGGAAGGTGAAGAGTGACTGCTTCATGGGTACAGATTTTCTGTTTTGGCTGATGAAAAAATTTTGGAAATGGCAGTGATGTTTGTACAGCATTCTGGATGTAATTAATGCCTCTGAACTCTACACTTAAAATTATTACAACGTTGAAGTCTGTTATATTTAAATACACATATATCCATGATACATTTATATACATATACATACATATGTATATAAAACACAATGATAAAAATGTAGTAAAAACTGGATCATAGGGTCCAAACTGTAAAAGTCTCAGATAAAGCACATTTTTATGGCCTCAGATTTGGCAATGAGTTCTTAGATATGACACCAAAATACAGGGACAAAAGTAAAAAGTCCAACTTGACTTTTTTAAAATGAGAACTTTTGTGCTTTAAAGGACATCATCAAAAGAGTGAAAAGACAAGCTGAAGGAAGGAGAAAATATTCACAAATTATATGCCTGATAAGGAATTTATATCCAGATAAAGAACTTTTACAGTCCCCAAATAAAAAGACAAAAAAGAACCAAATTTAGAATGAGAAAATAAGCTAAATAGACATTTTTGCAAAGAATGTAAGCCAGTGGCCAATAAATGCATGAAGTTCAGCATCATTAGCCATCAGGAAACACAAAACCAAAACCACAATGAGATTTCACTTAACACCCACTAGGATAGCTATAAAACCAAACCAAACCAAACAACAGCAAAAGCTGGCCAGGATATGGAGAAATTAGATCCCTCACCCACTGCTGATGGCAAAAAGAAAGGGCGTACACGGGAAAACTGAAGGGTTGTTCCTCAACAGGTTACACACAGTCACCACATGACCTAGCAATGCCACTCACTCCTACATACCAAGAACAGTGAAGACCCAGGAATGAAACACACACAAAAAAACCAATACGTGAATGTTCACAGCAGCATCACAACAATTATTCATAGTATCCTGAAATAATGAATTCATCAAAGCCTATTTATAACTCAAATGCCCATGAACTGGTGAATGGATAAATAAAATGTGGCATATACGCATGCATGTACCTCAAAAATTCCTGCTGCTTTCAGTTCCGTTTCCCATGACCATGACCTATTTGAAGCACCTTCCTATCGATCCAATAGAATAGAAGTAGGAAATAAAAAGGAATGAAGTACTGATACATGTTCCAACAGCATGGACCTTGAAAACCTTAGGCTAAGTAAAGGAAATCAGACACAAAAGGACACATATTGCAGATTCTAAAATATTTGGAACAGGCAAATTCATGGCGACAGAATGCAGAGGGTGTTTGGGGAAAATGGGAAGCGACTGCTTTTGGGCATAGGGGTTCTTTTAGGGGTGATGAGAATATCTGACGATACCCAATGTCCCCTGAGAGGCAAAGTCGCCCCTGGCTGGGAACCCTTGGATTAGAGGAGAGACAAAAGAGGAGTCGGGGTAATCACAGAGCAGACACTCTGCAGCTGTGAGAATGTCACGGGAGAGGGACAGCTCATCTCGCCCATCTCCAAGTCAGGCTGGGGCGGAGGGATGTGTTCGGACAACATCATCCACACCAGCAGCAGAGAGACGCAATGTGGGGGTTGGCATAAAAGTGATGCGGTTCCCAAAGCCACACGGCCTCCACAAAGGGCAAACTTTGACTACCCTGGGACTGAGTGCTAAGTTAGGAAGGTGGCACCTCCAGGTGAGGGGACCCTTGAGACTACAGAGCGTGGTATGGCAACCTGGCAGCAGAAGCAACAGCCAGCAAGACCCAGAGGACATTTTGCAACTGCAGCTTGCAGAGTTTCACAAAGCATTAATTCTCGGCCCGTCCTCACAGTGGATGCTACTGGCACTCCACAGCATGCTTCCCTGAAGCTACTGGAGTGAAGCTAGGACAAACCTGATCATTCAGATCATCATTTTGGCGAGATAAGCCAACACTGCATTAGAGTGTTTTCAGCTTCCTAAAGAGGACCCCCTTCCCCCAGGCAGAGCTAATGCCATCTGGAAATAATTTACTGTCTTGAAGGAGATACTCCTGAGCCAATGGAAGATTCTGGCACTGGTCAACAATGTCACCCAAGCACCCTGATGGGGAAGCTGCCAGGGAATGGTGGCTGAGTGCACCTGTCTCAGAGGCAAACACCTGTGGGTGCTGCTCCTCCTTGAGCCCTGCTGATAGGACCTGCAGGTGGAGGAGCGTGGTCAAGAGCACTGGCTCACTGACCATCCAAGGTTGGAAGAGCCCAATTCCATCGCCCACTTAGCTCCTGAGGCAGGCTGCTGACCAAATATTTCCTGCCACTTGGATGAATCTGCACAGCGCTGCTGCAAGGCTATTACCGCTCTCAGGAACACATCCCTGCTGTCATTGCAATGAAAATCTCAAGTGAAGCTTTTTGAAGGTGGGGATCCCTCCCCAAACCCAGTGGACAGCTGGGTTCCCCAGGCAGGCCTTCCAGGACCTTCTTGATGCACCGACTGTGGAAACCGCAGGCATTCCATTCTTTCCAAGATTGCAACCTGCAGTGATACTTGGGGGCGTGAGGGACCAGTGAGAGCAGAAGGGGCTTTGCAGGCAAAAATGGTGGCTTGGGGTGGAATGGGGAACTGATGAGGTGGGGGTGGGGCTACAAAGGTGGGAGCCATAGCAGTGAGGTCAGCAGGGGTCAAGGCAAGCGAGGCTCTGAAAAGGACCCTATGAAAGAGACCCATCAAGAGCATGCCTGGAAAGAGGTGATCTCACTCAACCTTTGTTTCCCTCCCCTAACCAGTGCAGAGCTGTGCACTTCCTAACAGAAACCTGTCATTAGCACACAAAGGCCTGAAAGAGCCAGGGGGAAGGTGAGAAGGATTAAGCTGCGGGTTGCATCGCAACAGCTGGCATTTATGGAAGGGTCTGAGATCAGTTAGCCTTTTGCAAATCCAAGATAGGTTATACCTGTAAGGAGGGCATTATCTGGCCCCAAAGTCCAGCAGAGGATTTCCACCAAGAAAAAAAAAAAAAGATAGGACATCTTTCCCATCTGTTTGGTTTGATAAAACACAGAGTCACACTTAGAATGATCTGCGGTTGCATGTGGTTTGCATGTAAAACCTCATAGAATGAAGGTGCTTATTATAGTCGTGAAAAGTGTCATGAAATGAGAGCCAGAGAACCCTGCCCTGGACAGCCATCATGTTCTCTTACAGACAATATGGGGTTGTGGCTTCAGTATCCACTGACCCGAGGCAGCCACCGAGACTCTTCTTCCAGACTTAATCTCTTTGCAAAATGTGGCTGGGGCCAGGGATGGACATGAGGTAGGATTAGCCGAATGGGGCCTGAAAACAGTCGCTAAAACAGACTGTTGTGAACAACTGGGATAAAAACCACACGGGCCCTCCACATTGCTAGTAACAGCCCAAAAATGCAGCATGCAAAAACCTCTTTGAAAATATTTGTAGGAAAAAGCCACAATTTGTAAGAAAAGTATGTCTCATTTTCTAAACAGACAGAATGATCAAGGAACTTATTTCAGAATATTCCACAGGGCTATGATGATGACATTTTTATAAAGATGCCGTTTCAATTAAATGCTCATTAAAAACATTACATCATTACCCAGCAAAACCACAAAATGTATTCAGAAATGGCCCTGACAAAAGGCAAAAAATCTGATGACAAAGTTACAGCATAGCACTATATAGTCAGAAAAGACAGGGCTTAATAATCATGAAAACAGATGGGGTGAATTTTTGTAACTGAAATGGAGTCAGAATCAGCAGAGCAGCTGAACTGAAAATCTCAGGCATTTCACTCGCACAGAACTTGGTTAGGTGGAGGTGGCACTGTTCCCTTGCCATGAAGGCATTTGCCAAGACATCCTGGTCAGAGAGCAGGTGCCAAGTTCCTGCTTTCCCACTCTCTTTTTTACTTCAAGAATTTCCAGCTGCACTCTTTCAGAACCAGCCCGAGTTCCAGAATATTAAACAAGCTCCCCTTGCCCATTTCACTCCCTGGGCCTCTGAGCTAGGTTCAGAGGAGGTGCAACACCAACTAGTCTCCTATTACAAGGTTTGTATGAAGAGCAAAGATGTAGTCCCAGTTTCAGATAACCCATTTACCAATACCTGGCTTGTGTCTGTTGCGCCTGTGCTACAACTTGAAACAACTCTTTCTGCTTCTGATACTTTGTATTTATGCAAAGATATTCATTTTGTTCCTTCTCTGTAAAGAATGGTACAAAATTATTGGAAAGTGCTTTATAAATAAAGCTAGGGTTTACCCAAGTGTTAGTGATTATAATGACATCCATAACAAGTGCTGGATTAAGTTCCTGGTTATATAAGCCTTTTGCTGGCCTTTCTCTTTTCTACGTCGTTTTTGCTGGATAAAGAGAAGGATGTGAAACTGGAACTGCAGTCTTTCCCCTTTTTCAGTTTTGTTTACTAAAAATAGATTTGAAACAGGAAGTACAAATGATGGATTGTCAATGCCAAATAGGGAAACAGTAAGTGAGGTCACAAGTGTGTTTCTTATCCGTGGGTGCACAGCAAAGTGACATTCCCAGACTCTTGCACCTAAGCGGGGCCCTGGGACTCCTTCTTGCCAGACAGATGTGAGCAGAAGTGATGGATCGCTTCCTGCCAGAGACAGGTGCGAGCCAACCACCCTTTTCCTGGCTCTCTCCCTTCCCAGTGTTAAGGCTGGGAGTAGACCAAGGGGCTGTGTGCTTAGTGGAGCCCCACTGCGCTGCAATGGACCAGGGTTTGTCTGTTTGTTTCTTAAAAGATTTATTTATTTATTTATTTGAAAGGCAGAGACAGGGGAGGGGGATATTCCATCTGTCAATTCACTCTCTAATGCATGCAATAGCTGAGACTGGGTCAGATGGAAGCCAGGAGCCCAGAACTTAATCTGGATCTCCCAAATGGGTGGTAGGAATCCAAGTACTTGGGCCATCATCTGCTGCCTTCCAGGTGCATTAACAGGAAGCTGGATTGGAAGCAGAGGTGGGACTCAAACCAAGCACTTTGATATGGGATGTGGGCATCCCCAGTTGTGGTTTAACTCACTGCACCACAACAGCCTGTCCCACAGATTTGTTTTCACCGGGTATGATGAGACATGCAAACGGTTATCTCTATGGCATATTTCAAACTCATCACTCGGGGCAATTGAAGACCTCTAGAGACACAGGAATTACCCTAAGAAGGTGTCCTTTTGCAAAAAATAAATTTACATCTATCCATATCAGTAAACAATAGGTCCAGATGCTGGCTTTTCAACCTGCTGTCTCTGCTTCTTTCTGTGTAGGAATGATCCTTCCACGGGAAGAAGGGATGGAGGATCTGACACCTGGTCCAGAGATGACCCCACAGGGCTACTACCTGGGAGGCTTCATCTGCATAACAGGACAGCCCCCGTGGCTGTGCCTCTCCTGCTCCCACTCTGAGCTACCTCCCTTCTGTCCAGCAGCCCAAGCCCCTGTGGCTTTGTGAAGCTCTCTCTAAAACTCACCACCCTTGGTCCTTTTTAAGTCTCACACGTCCATGCTTAGGTGTGTAATAAAACCTAGATGTTCTCTTTCCCATTAGTTATCTACTGTCAGCTTATTTGACAGACTCAAATTATAGGAACACAGAAACCCTACACCTAGAACCAGAGGCAAGGTATGCCTTGCAGAGCCTCATGGGAAAGCTCTAAGACTGATCGTGAAGCAGGATGGGGAGAAGGCAAAGCCTAGGCCAAAGCTGTTATTGGTTTCTTGCAAAAATGAGTGGGCCAGCGGGGCAGGTGCACTAAGCACAGAGTTGACTAGTTTGAATAATTTAGTGGGCTCAGGCTTTTGGGTTGGTTCCTTGTTGTCAGGTCCTTGGTCCTACAAGGGGATAATTGGCTTGGTGTGTGAGTTTGATAAAGGACATTGCTGGGGTTGGTTTGTGGGAGGAGTCTTTTGCTTTCTTTAGGAAAGAGCAGGGGATAATTTCTCCTGGATGGACCCCAAATGCCAGAGCATCAAGAATACAGAAAATGAGAGAAATGCGGTCAGTTCTCCCCAGGAACAGTGCACTCGGCCACTGTCCAGAGGCCAGGCTGAGAAATGAGCCTTCACTGGTCTGAGTGCCCGAGAGGCCGGGCCGTTTCCTGCAGTGCTAGCTCACTGCAGACAGCCAGGACCCCGTGAACTGCGGCTGCGGTTCTCACGGCGACTCCAGGGATGCAGGCTCAGGCGTCTTCACACAGCATGCCAAACACAACCATTCAAAACACGTGAAACCCAGACTGCGTTAAGGGAGATACGGAAATGAAATTAATGGCTCTTATGGCTCCTTTCTGGGCTTCAGGAGATGCACTTCCTTTACCTAGAAAAGCAATCTTGAAAGTCAGGGCTTACTGGAGCCCCTTCATGACAGTGCTTGAAGCAAACCAGAATAGCAAAAAGCCCTTGCACTTGCATTTGGAAACCTGGTTGCATTCTAAAGCATGATGACCGGGTTGGCCTTGACTGACATGGATTTATAAGCTGCACTTCCACTGTATACCTCTAAAGGCTTCCAGGATGTTTTGTCTCACTAGTCCTGAGTAAGCAAGTTCTACTCACTGCATGTAACTGCAGGCTTTTATGAATGTCCACTGCCCTGAGTCCTCTGGGCAGGTGTCCCCAGAAGGCAGATCCTCTTTTCAGTCTTACTTAACACTGAAAGCCCATCTCTGAATCTTCTGTATTTAGAGTTTTTCTAAACTTTGCATTATCAGTGACTTTTATTTATTTGGATTTTTTTTTTGACAGGCAGAGTGGACAGTGAGAGAGAGAGACAGAGAGAAAGGTCTTCCTTTGCTGTTGGTTCACCCTCCAATGGCCGCCGCGGCCAGCGCGCTGCGGCCGGCGCACCGCGCTGATCCCATGGCAGGAGCCAGGAGCCAGGTGCTTTTCCTGGTCTCCCATGGGGTGCAGGACCCAAGCACCTGGGCCATCCTCCACTGCACTCCCTGGCCACAGCAGAGAGCTGGCCTGGAAGAGGGGCAACCGGGACAGAATCCGGTGCCCCAACCGGGACTAGAACCCGGTGTGCTATTTATTTGGATTTTTTAAAAGATTCATTTATTTGGGGGCTGGCACTGTGGCACAGGGTGTTAGGCTGAGGCCTACAGTGCTGGCATCCCATATGGGCACCAGTTTGAGTCCAGGCTGCTCCACTTCTGATCCAGCTCCCTGCTACTGCACCTGGAAGGGCAGTGGAAGAGGTCCTGGGTCCTTGGGCCCCATCACCCACAAGGGAGACCCAGAGGAAGCTCCTGGTTCCTGGCTTCAGCCTGGTACATCTCTGGTTGTTATGGCCATTTGGGAAGTGAATCAGGGGATGGAAGACCTCTGTCTCTTCTCTCTCCCTGTAACTCTACCTTTCAAATAAATAAATAAGTTTATTTATTTACTTACTCAAAAGTCAGAGTGACATAAACATACACATAGAGGGAGAGCTAGAGGGAGATCTTCCACCTGGTGGTTCACTCCCCAAGTGGCCACAACAGCCAGGTCTGGGCCAAGCTGAAGTCAGGGGCCAGGACTCTATCCTGGTTTCCTACATAGGTGGCAGGGACCAAAGTATATCCACTACCTTCTGAGTCACATTAGCAGGGAGCTGGATCAGAAGTGGAGAAGGGCCGGCGCCACGGCTCACTAAGCTAATCCTTCGCCTTGTGGCGCCGGCACACCGGGTTCTAGTCCCGGTCGGGGCGCCAGATTCTGTCCCAGTTGCCCCTCTTCCAGGCCAGCCCTCTGCTGTGGCCAGGAAGTACAGTGGAGGATGGCCCAAGTGCTTGGGCCCTGCACCCTATGGGAGACCAGGATAAGTACCTGGCTCCTGCCATTGGATCAGCGCGGTGCGCCGGCCGCGGCGGCGGCCATTGGAGGGTGAACCAATGGCAAAATGAAGACCTTTCTCTCTGTCTCTCTCTCTCACTGTCCACTCTGCCTGTCAAAAAAAAAAAAAAAAAAAAGTGGAGAAACTGGGACTGAAACCAGCACTCCGGTATGGGATGCTAGTCTTGCAAGTGACAGCTTAACTCACTGCACCACAACGCTGGCCCCCGTCAGTGACTTTCAAATGTCACTGTATCAAGTCATGCACAGGGTATCCACTCAGTGTGATTATACCAAAAGAAATCAGATCCTACAGCTCCCTGCTTAAAACCTGACAACACTCTGAAAAGCTCACTTATTCCAAAAGGTCGAGAAAGGTCGCATCTCTGTTGCCCATCTTCATTATCCCAAGGCAATCTCATTCTCACAACACAGCTTCCAGCCTTTTACCCCCAACTCCCCCCTTCTCCCTACCCTTTTCCTGGCTCTTCCCTACTATTCCTTCAAAACATCTACATCCTCCCAGAAGTGGCCCTTAAAGCCCCACCCAGGCTAGCATTCCTTGGAATACATCCTATTTGACCTTGACTTTCCCCTTTAGTAATATTTTTTGGGAGGTTCAGATTTATTGATTTGGTAGAGACAGAGAGGAGAGATCTCCCATCTGCTGATTCATTCTCCAAATGCACACAATGGCCAGGGCTGGGGTGACCAAAGTCAGGAGCTGGGAATTCAGTCCAGGTCTCACTGGTCTCCTGGAGGCAGGATCCCAATTACTTGAGTTACTTCTGCTTTCTCCCAAGGTCTACATTAGCAGGAAGCTGGAATAGAAGCTAGAACTTGGTATCAAACCAAGATATTCCGATGGTGTCTTAACTGGTGTCCTTTTTTTTGGGGGGGGGGGTAAGATTTTAATTAGAGAGAAAGAGAGGAGAGAGGGAGGGAGAGAGGAAGGGATGAAGAGAGAGAAAGAAAGAGAGACAGACAGACACACAGAGAGATTTTCTAACTGCTGGTTCACTTCCCAAATAGCCAAAACAGCTGGGGCTGAGCCAGGAGCCTGTAACTATCAAGATCTTTCACATGTGTTGTAGGAACCCAAAGCACTTGGGCCATCTTCTGCCACTTTTTCAGGTGTATTAGCAAGGAGCTACATGAGGAGTGGAGTAGCCAGGACTCAAACCAGCTCATTTGGGATGCCTGCGTTGCAGGCAGTGGTTTAACTCACTGTGCTATAACACTGGCTCCTTAATTGGCATCTTTGCCACTAGGCTAAATGCCTAAACCTGTTAACACTTCTTGCTCAAGTCCTGTCTTCTCTAGGTTTAAGTTCCATGAGGGCAGGGAACTCATGTGCAGGGTTTACCACTTCATTCCCAAAACCCAGCAAAGTGTAGAACAGAGTGCAAACCCATGGATCTTTTTTTAATGAGTGAATAATTAAGTTTCAGATGTGCAATCTCATTGGCAGTCTTGCTCATACTTAGGTTAATGTGAAACAATGGAAGTACCAGGATTTACATGATATAAAATATGCAAGTCTATAATAATAAGGTATAGGTCATAAAGAGTTTAAGATAATATGGCCCAATAATGCCATGAGCAGGGAGAGGAATGCTAAGCTTTATTTTATCCACCTGCACTATTGTTTTAGGGAATAAAACCTATCTGATCTTACAGTAATATATTTATTAAAATGTATAAAACAGCCTCCAAAAATGCTGAAATGTATTTTTGTTTAATTAGTGCCAATACCCCAGTACTTGTATGGTACTTAGTCTTCCTTAGAGGTGAGGGAATGGCTTTCACAGTGTGGACCCTGGGAAATCAAGAGATTTTCCTAGGAACCTCTCTCTTCTGATATATTCTCTTTCCCATCACCTCCCTCTTAAATTTCATCAGGAAAAATTTTAAATTTTATTTTTCTAAAAAAAAATCAAAGCTGCTTTTTCCTTCTTTTGCCCATAATCACACTCCACTGCAGAAAGGTTTGCACAGCTGTGCAGACTGGATGCACCAATGGAAATCCAAGGCTCTGGACAACTTCCAGTCCCTGGGAAGGTGACATCCCCGGTCTTAAGCTACAATCATTTTTTTTTCAGATCAAAGGGTATAAATGTAAGGTGATGGTTGGAAGAAATCTGATTTAGTGAACTGCTCAAGTGGAAAAATTTATTTTTAAATTTGAAATGAATCAATGTGAACTCCAACAGCAAAGGAGTGCACTGAAAAGTCTCTCCAAAACCATGCAAAAATAAGCAAAGCTGGGGCCCGCGCTGTGGCGCAGCAGGTTAAAGCCCTGGCCTGAAGCGCCAGCATCCCATATGGACACCGGTTCGAGAACCAGCTGCTCCACTTCCGATCCAGCTCTCTGCTATGGCCTGGGATAGCAGTGAAAGATGGCCCAGGTCCTTGGGCCCCTGCACCCACCTGGGAGACTTGGAAGAAGCTCCTGGCTCCTGACTTCAGATCCGCGCAGCTCCGGCCCTTGAGGCCAACTGGGGAGTGAACCATGGGATGGAAGACCTCTCTCTCTCTCTTTCTGCCTCTCCTCTCTCTGTGTAACTCTGCCTTATCAAATAAATAAATAAATCTTTAAAAAAAATAAGCAAAGCTAAATTTTTGGAAGCATTCTAGGGAATGAACAATGTGCCCACACCTTCCCCAAAGTGAATAGCACTGATACACCTAAGCCTCTCTTCAGGGAGAGTAGAGAGGGAATTTTCTAAAAAACTCACTGTCTTGAGGACATAATCCACACAGCACGGAAGAAGGTGTGAAGCTAGTTTAGGCACCTGAGTGCCTGGTCCAGCTCAGAGTTCTGGGCGTGGGCAGGTCCGGCAGCACCTGGACAATGGAAGGGATCGGACAGTGCTCTTTTCTGTTAGACTGGGGTCCTCCTGCTTTGAGAAGACCTTATGTGTCTCAAGCTGGCGTCATGTTCCTCTGCCTCTTGAGGTGTGGGGTGTATATATCTTCCTGAATGACAGTTAAGAAACCCTTGTATGAGGCCGGCACTGTGGCATAGCGGGTAAAAGCCACTGCCTGCAGTGCTGGCATCCCACATGGGCGCCGGTTCTAGTCCCGGCTGCTCCACTTCCATTCCAGCTCTCTGCTGTGGCCTGGGAAAGCAGTAGAAGGTGGCCCAAGTCCTTGGGCCCCTGTACCCGCGTGGGAGACCCGGAAGAAGCTCCTGGCTCCTGGCTCCTGGCTTCGGATCGGCGCATCTCCGGCCGTTGTGGCCAACTGGAGAGTGAACCAGTGGATGGAAGACCTCTCTCTTTCTCTCTGCCTCTCATCTCTGTGTGTAACTATGACTTTCAAGTAAATAAATAAATCTTTTAAAAAATTTGAGAATTATTAAAAAAAAAAGAAAGAAACCCTTGTAGGACAGTAAATCAGCTCATATAAACATGTAATAATCAGATCAGCTGACATACCCTGCACCTCTTGAACTTCCATCTTTCTTGATTTCCACCACTGACTTCCTGTCACTCCTCTAAAAAACAACTTGCCACACTCTCGCCGAATCCTTTGTGTTTCTCTGCAGAACTGGCTCATCTTCACAGGAAAACCCCAGCTGGCACCTCTTCTACCTCCAACCCTTCCAGGAGAAGGCCCCCAGCTGCCAGCCCTCGGCTCTCAGTCTCCACTTCTTTGTCCCCTTCTCCAGGCACTGCCCCCTGTCTAGGCTGCAGTGGTCCCAGCTGGGGATGGTGCTGCCCACCACACTGTAAATGCAGAAAGACATGTGCTGATACACAGCTGCCATGAGAACAGAGGAGGGGTAGGCAGGTGTCCTTGTCCATCTGTGCTGCCCTGACAGAGCACCATAGCCTGCAGGCTTCTAAGCATCAGAAATTTACCTCTTACAGTTCTGGAAGCTGGGAAGTCTAAGATCAAGGTGGTGGCAGATTTGGTGTCTGGTGAGGGCCCACCTCTCACAGAGGGCAACTTCTCACTGCACCCGCAAGTGGTAGAAGGGGCCAGGGAGCTCTCTGGGGTCCCTTATTTATAAGGACACAATCTCACCATGGAGCCCCATCCTTACGACTTAATCACTTCCCCAAAGTCTCACTTCCTGACACCATCACCCTGGGATTAGGGTTCAACATTTTACTTAAGGGAGACACAAACATTCAGTCCATGGCAGGAGGTCACCACAGTCACTGTCCAGGGCCAGAGATGCTCTCTGGTCTTGAAATGATCATCAGATTCCAACAAAGGACAGTGCATGGCCCAGGCCCTCCCAAAGCCTCTTCTGGTTTTTCAGCAGCTCGGTTCTGGTTAGGGATGCTCCTTTTCCCACACGTCCCCTGCTCTACCTGACCACGCCTTCCTCCTCTTTCAAGAACTTAAATATCACTTCCTTGGAGAAGACTCTCCCTGACTCACTAGCTGGGGTTGTGGCCCTGTATTGTAATCTCTACCCTTAGCCTGCAGGAGTCTACTTGCTGGCTATTGAGCAATAGTTCTTGGTCATCAACTCTGAACTTGGGTGGACACCAGGAGGGCAAGAGAGGCAGCATCTGGCTTGCCTCTGTCTGTACCCACCGCATTCTCTGAGTGCTTGGCACACCCCAGGTTTGCCCCAGTTTTTCTCCAAACATAGTCCCTTCTCTGACACAATCCCGTTTTCTGGGTTTAACCCTCCCGAAGCATCTACCTGGCACCTCTGCAGACCCAACAAGTGTCCTGTTGTCCTGTTACCAGTTTTCCTTCTCCCATTCACCTTACAGGACACTGCGGGCTCATTTTCCCAAACTGTTGTGATCCCAAAATTCCTTCTTGATCTAAATTTTATATCGACTCTCCAACAAGTGTGCAATTAAATCACAATTTCCGACTCTCATCTTCAAAGCTGTCTACAATTCAGCTTTCACCACTCTTCTCAAACTTTTCTCATCTTTGATCAAAGTGCCTATCTGTCCACCGTTTTCCACCTGCCCTGAATTTCCACACTTTTTTTGGATTTTTCCTCATTGGACTTCATGGGTACCTCTTCTTAGAAGCCAGTAGTAATTCCAAGTAAGAGGAATCTCTCAGCTTTCTGAATTCCAGTAACATTTAACCTGTATCTAACTGGCAAGAGTTAGTTTCTGCCTCCTGCTACCTTGTGCAAATATAATATCCTTGACCACACTACACACTCATGGAAGGTAAGACCCACACTGGTGTATTTGTCACCCGTGGCACCCACCAGTATTAAACATAAATATTATATGAAAGAATAAGGCTAATAAGCACTAATGTACTATTTTTGTATTGTACTCATTGGAAGAATTTAGATATTCATTCTAAAACATTTGATTTGTTAGAGGATGTCAACTAATCAACAATACCAATGGCCAATTTATTTGCAATTTATTTCCCCTTAAAGAGTTTTACTTAATAGATTATTGTTTGCAGGGTGATGAAAAGAAAACCCCTATATTAAATGCTCAAGAAAAATAGTGAAATGATGAAATTGATGATGGTGTTAATAATAGAAATAGGAGATAATCATCCTATTGGTTGGCTGTTAAGCAAATTGCAAAATTTGGAAGAAATAGATAAGGGTGGCAGAACCTAACTTAAAATTCACTTGGTGATTTCTACTCAATAAATTAGCAGTTGCTGAGTCTACTTCCTTTTCAACACAGACCACGTGAAGTGAAGGAATGGATTTACATGGCAGAGTAGGCAAATGAGAGCAATCCCACCATAAACCACAAGCCACATACTCAAAGCACAGGACCACAGCTCTAGGAAGAGAAAGCCACTGTGTCTACTGCGAAGGCATCACATCACTTCTTTTTGAAGCAAGCAAGTAAACAAACATCTTGTAAGACTTCTGGAGTCCAAAGGCAAACGCTTCTGAGTTAGAAACAGTCCACTGTCTAGGTGAGAAGGGTCAGGGGCCCGGAGGTAGAACTGTGGCAGGTCTGTGTAATCCACTGCTTCTTCCTAAATTCTGAAAATACAGCCTTAGGGACAAGAAGACGATTGCCAAAGTTGTCTCATAGCTCTTATGCTCGTCATATATATTGTCCCATCGCTTTTCTATCCTGCTTTGATGATGCTTCTGTCACTTAAATGCCATGGTTTCTGAAATAAAATCACATCCAACAAGTACTTGTAAGCCTGTACTTACCAAACCGTTTGACAACACATTAAACCCACTATGAGTAAAGATGAGTCACAGGAAGCTTTAGAGTTAAAAGAAAATGATTTCCAAAGCATGCCCTTCTTGGGGGAAGTTCCCGGGGTCCAAAATTTTATTTTCTGATCTAAAGACTCAGGGATCCTTGAAGGAAGAACAGTTCTGATGGAGTTAGAAGGACAGGTCATAGGGCATGAGCAATTGTCTGTGCATGCATTTTCTCTCAATCAGTATTTAATAGGTTAAAGATAGCCACGAGGATGAATCATTTCTGTTTGAGGCATAAAACACATTGACACAGAAACAAAGACGCTTGGAAACTTCATATTCTTTGAACAATAAAAGGCCTTGTCTAGTCAACATTTGGGGTAATCTTTCCCAGGGGGATTATTACTATTTTAGAGGGATGAAAGAGTAGCATTCTCATGATACATTTTCCTTTGCTAGACTAGAGAGACGTCACTTCAGGAGGCTGCATTCTGGATGTATTAAGAAGTGTGAGCAAACAAGGAGACTGCCTCCGTTCTCACAGAGCCTCTCTCCGCTACAGGGACAGACTAACGACACTCACATGGAGAATGAGTCCCCCAACAAACCACCACTTCAGAAGAGATGCATCGACAGAAGGAGACTCTTGGAGAAAACTAAGAAGATTAAACTTGCAAGATTTAGTTATTCTGAATTTCGGTTTGCAAGGCTTGGGGAAATGAAAGCCCTAGTAATTAACAGAGATTTTCAAACTCAAGGACAAGAGTCACATCAACATTTCATTATAGCATAGTGCTTTTTTTTCCCCATGATTCCTG
This sequence comes from Oryctolagus cuniculus, assembly GCF_964237555.1. Lineage (NCBI taxonomy): Eukaryota > Metazoa > Chordata > Mammalia > Lagomorpha > Leporidae > Oryctolagus > Oryctolagus cuniculus. Next base: position 95,925,504 of record NC_091440.1, on the reverse strand, counting down.
ACTCAAAGAGTTATTAAAAATTGAGTTTAGAATTCCCAGTACTTAAACTACCCAGTCAACTGGAAAGAAAATGGGTTCTCAAAGCCAGAACTGACGAAACCTAAAAGCTATAAAGCTGGGGCTAGCTCTGGTTAGCTGTTAGGTTTATTTTTCCTCTGAAATGTGTTCTTGTGATCTCTCATTCTGCAGAACTAAAAAAAGAAAAAAAGTTGTGAACACACTGGCACCAGAGGGGCTGCAAAGCTACTTGCTGACAGTTGAAATCACGAAGCCGTTACCGTGCTCCAGTGCTTTCATGGGAAACCAGAAGAGGATGAGGGAGTGGACCAAGGCGTTGATGCAGTGACCCCAGAAAACCTGCGGGAAAAGAAACCCAGGGAGTCATGAGCGCCCGGAACTCGCGACCTCTGTGTAGCTCTCAACAGACACGGCATTGTGAAGGTGCTGGCAGCGGGTGCACAGTTCTGCGAGGAGCACATCGTTTTTGAATTTTAAAATAAAATCCAACTCTTCCTCCATTTTTACAAACAAATGATTGGACTTACACCAGGTAATATTACTTCAGTGCAAAGACCAAAACACCAGGGTATATCAAAAAAATTCATGGAAAAATGGCATTCAAAAATGTTTATTTTGGTGCAAAACAATTTCTGAAATCCATGCATAGATTTTTCAAAATGTACATTTTTCACAAACCCTTTTGTAAGCATGGACTTCAAAATCTTTTTTGCACTGAAACAAACATTTTTTCATTGCATTTTCTCATGAACATTTTGAAGTACCCTCAAATATACACACAACTGAGTATATGTAGTGCAACACACAATCTATCCACACCTGAAAAACAAGGTATTAGTTTTCTTTATCATCATGACAGACAACATTTTATAGTCATCCAAAAGTGGCATTAGGTCCAAACTGTTAATAAGAGATTGAAACTGTCACATATAAATTCTAAATGGCATTCTCTTTTATCTTTGAAAATCTCTTTATTCAGAGGCTGGTGCTATGGCATAGTGGGTTAAAGCCCCGGCTTGAAGCACTGGCATCCCATATGGGTGCCAGTTTGAGTCCTGGTTGTTCCCCTTCTGATCCAGCTCCCTGCTAATGCACCTGGGAAAGCAGCAGATGATGGCCCAACTCGTTGGGCCCCTGCACCCATATGGGAGACCTGGAGGAAGCTCCTGGCTCCTGACTTCAGATTGGCTCGGCTCTGGCCATTGCGGACATTTGGGGAGTAAACCAGCAGATGGAAGACCTCTATCTCTGTAACTCTGTCTTTCAAATAAATAAAACAAATCTTTAAAAAAATTTATTCATTTTTTCTATTAATTTTGGAGATTTGGGTTAATATTATTCACATTAAAATTCTTTTTTTTATTTTAATGCTTGAAAGTAACTAAAGAACACAAACTTTAGTTTACCCTAAGGTTTCATTAATGCATTTCAATCATCTTTTTAGCCACTGAGATGACAAAACTGTTACAACTAGATTTCATGTATTGTGAATTTTCCAGATGGTTCTGGGAGTTATCACACATCTAATCCTAAGGAGAAGTGGGATAGGGGAAAATAATGAGAAACATTATGATAAGACAATGCAATATTCTTCCATTTTAAACATCCATTTCTCCCCACCTATTTCCTGATCTCTTTACTAAAACAAAACAAAAGAAAATCTTCAAAGCACCTGCAAATAAGTCTTGGTAGACTTGGTTCTGCTTCCTTTGGTGTTGGTCCAAATGGTCTTTGAATTCAAACTCTATAGACAACAGATTCATGTAAATTATGCAGAGAAAATGGATCTTGTTTCCCTGTTAATAGTTTCTTTGTGTGTGGAAGATGGTGGAACCATTAGGATGGGTCTTTTTTATTTATTTATTTTTCCCAGTCTCAGATATGCTTATTGCACCTGCCTAAGGATAAGGTGGCTGGGAAGGATGACTGTCGGTAACATCTGGCTTGGAAAGGAAGGCTTCAGAGGTTGTGTCTGCTGTAGACCTGCGAGGTGTCTCCCCGCGTCATCACTCTTAAGGCCCTAGCACATGGTGAACACAACCAGTTCATAGTCTTGTAACTGAACTTGGCAATGGACCTGTGTTTAAATCGCCTAATTCTCTCCTGCACATAAACCTAAGATGGAAACACGGATGGTCATGCAGCTGTTCTCACATCTGGACTCTTCTGCAGGTGAGCCACACGACTTCCCTTTGAGCAGGTGGCCCTGAGCTCTTAGGGGGCTCTGCAACAGGACCCCTTTGCCATGTGAGAGACTGAGTGAGCCCCTTTCATGCACAACCCAGCTTCTGCTTGGGTCTTCTCGGGACTGCCTGTACAAGGTAGAGCATCCCAGATGCCAAAATTCAAAATACTCCAAACTCTTAAACTTTCTGAGGGCTGACATGATGCCATAAGTAGAAAATTATATTCCATGAAACTTTATTTCACACACAAAATTCTTCAAAGTACTGCACACAATTATCTTTGGACTTTCGTGTACAAGGAACATAAAGGGATTTTGTGTTTAGACTTTGGTCCCATCTCCAAGATATCTCACTATGTATATAAATGCAGATATTCCCAAATCGGAAAAAAAAAATCTGAAATCCAAAATACTTTTGGTCCTAAGTATTTTGGATAGGAGATGCTGAACTTGCGCACCTGTTTTGTCTAGATGCTTTCTCTTTTCCTACTCTCATCTGAAAAAAAAAACTGCATGACTGGCATCATTGATCCTTGTGGTTTTATCTATTCAATATTACTACTTTGAGAAACATCTTTTTTGAAGGAAAGGGAGAGGGAGGAGGTAGGGAAAGGAGAGGGGAAGGAGAGGGGGAGGGAGGGAGGGAGGGATGGAGGGGGAAAGAGAGAGAGAGAGAGAGACAGAGAGAGAGAGAGGTCTTCTATTTGCTGATTAACTCACCAATGCCTGCAACTGCCAGGGCTGGACTAGGCTGAATTTGGGTCTCCCACATGGGTGTCAGGGACCCACGTACTTGAGCCATCACCTGTTGCCTCCTAGGGAAGCAGGAATTGGGAGTGAAGCCAGGACTTGAACTCAGGCAGTATGATATATGATGCCACCACCACATGGCATTTTACGTGCTGTGCCGACCACCTGCCCTTGAAATCCTTTCTTTAAGATGCAACTCCAGCAACAGATAAGCTCCCAGCCGGCCTCAAGTCTGCTGTCTGAAAGCATATGGGGTCTCTAAGGGCTGATCTTAAAGGAACCAGGCTGTGGGTGTTGCTGCCCTCACAGGGTCTGGCAGCCAAAGCCAAGAAGAGGGCAGGAGCTGACTGACTGGAGCTGGGAGAGCCAGCCCCACATCCGGGACCCCTTTCCCCAGAAATGCATCACCGACTCCCTGGGCTTGCTGCCTGGAAGGGGGTGCACACTCTCACTGCTTCTGAAATGCTCCTCACAGTCGGATGACCAGAGCTGAACCACAAAAGACAGCCGCACACACCCTTCTCGGGGGCCGCTCTGTAGCCCCTGTGGATACCTTTGTGTTGAAGCCTTCGGCGTTCTGGGTGATTTTGTAGAGCTGTGGAAACCTGAGCATGCTCTCCTGAGTGCAAGACCTCTCGAAGATCCCCAGGGTGAAGGGCGGCAGGGCGGTGAAAATCTGCGTGGAGAACAATGAGCTATTAAGCGCGGCCCTTCCGAGGCACACAGCTCCAGTGTCTCAGGCCCGAGGAACGATGACTTCATTTCCAGTCAAGTCCGAACCTGAGACTCAGTGATTCACAACTCCCCAGACAAAGAAAACAAATGAAAGACCTTTTCTTACCGTTCATCAGTGCAGAACGAATACACGGCCACTAAAGCCAACATCATACATTTCTGATGAGCCAAGAGCTCTTGGTAAAATGAACAAGTACCTTCCTTTGTAAAAGGGGCAGTGATGGGTTTCGGGTGGTGATGCTGTGCTCCGTTAGCGAAGGCACAATCTTACAGCCTCCCATCCTGATTTTCCTATTCAAGGTGAAGGAAGGATGGGCCAGGCACTGTGATGAGCACCAGGAACAGAGATCTTTACAAACTCGAGAGGGAAGAAGCAAAGGAAGCAGGGCTTTGGCCTCTGGGAACTGTATGTACTGTAAGGTCGGGACAGGGGCCAGCAGGGCAATAGGTTTATCAATAGATAAAAAAATAAAATGAATAAATAGAAACACAGTGCTCTGCAAAATTATTCATGGGGGAGGGCAGGCAAGGTGGAGAAGAGAAAGACTGTCACCAAGGCACGTGACCTCTAGGATTTGGTAGAGTGATGATGGACATGGTGCGTGAGGAAGCATGCCGTGACAAAGGACCACCCCTCACAAAGCTCCAGGCACTTATGACCACACACACACACACACACACACACATATATTTTATGGCTGAAGGGCGGGGTTCTAAGACACACAATGGCAGCTGGCTGAGAGCCTGGTGCAAGCCAAGGATGGGTGAGAGACTGGATAATCTTCCATGACAACTGCATTCTTGGACACAAAGTGCCTTCTAAGACTTGGACTATTTTTTGACATTGAAACATTTTATTTATTTATTTTTAATTGACATGCCATTGTATATATTCATGGGTATGGTTGATATTTCAATATATGTATACAATGTACAATCAGCAAATCAGGATAATCAGCTCAGATATTTATCATTTCTTTGTACTAGAAACATTCTAAATCCTTTCTTCTAGTGGTTTTGAAATTGACAATACATGATGGTTACCTAAGAGTCACCCTGCTGTGCCACGGAGCACTAGAACCTAACCCTCCTAACTGCTGTGGCCCTGGGGGTCGTCCTCCAATTTGGTTCTCACTGCTCTGAGCACCCATCAAATCCAGATCCACAAACCCAGCAAGCTCGCAAAGCCAAAGCCTGTGGGGATCAGACGTGCCTCTCGTAGAGAACCCTGAACTCACAGCACTTATTTGGAGTGAGTGTCTGGCCAGAGAAACAAGCCTTCCCAAGTCTGCAAGGATCCAGCCAGCAGAGGCGTGGTGACTGAGGCCAGGGAAGCTCTCCCGCACCTCCTTCAGCCCGGGCAGACAGGAAGCAGCCCTGGGATTCCTACAAGCTGCACAGATTTCAGGAAGAAATCGATACGGAGCTGTTGTACTCGCTTCCCTCCCAGTCACAGACGCTGGGCGTTCTATGGCAAGAAGGAGGCGTCCCGTCTAACAGATCAGAAGTTTCACACGCTTTTTGAGCTCATGTTCTCGCCTCCATTGCTCTGCATCGGTGCATACATGTGCTGGCTTTTTTCTTTTCCTTTTTGAATAACTTAACTGTCTCCTTCCACCCACTCCCTATCCACCCCCACTCAGCATCTCTGGGCTGACAGTGAAGTAGGCTCTACCAGTCTTCCCCCTGCTTACGGCACCCTGTATCACAAATGCTGATTGGTGTGGGAGCATCTGTTTTGCAAAAGAGGGGATATTGCATGCATTTTTCTTCCTTATACTCTGACTGCTAAACCGTCCATCATGGAAAGCCTTCTGAGCCCACTGATTTCAACGCTAATGCGGTCTTTCTGATGTCTACATAATAATTCACAGTATGGATGAACCCATACTTCCTCAGTCACTTGCCCACTGCGCTAACACGCATTTTGGTTTCAATTTTTCATTACCACAAACACTATGGAATAAACATCTATAACATATTACAATTTACGTACTTTTTAAAAAATTTTCTGTGGGGTAGTTTGGTCAAAGAATTCATGTAGTTTTACTTGTACCAGACACTGAGGGGTTGCTTTCAAAAAAGGTTTAAATCATTTACCTCTCCCCTCGCAAAGGAAGAGTAACGTCACCCTAGTTCCCTAGGAGTCAGAGCTATACTGGTCTTGGTTATTACCCACTCTGAAAAGTTAAAGATATTAACTCATACTTTTAAAAATGTGCACTTCCCTGGCCACTGGTGAGTGTGAGCATGTTTTCACATATTTATTGGTCGTTCATGAAACCTCTTATCAGGTCCTTTGTCCACTTACTATTCATGCTTTACCCACTTTCCAAGACTTTGTGGATTAGAACAGATGTCTACTTGGTTTGTGTTATAGAATTTCATCCAAGTGCCCTCTTTGTCTGTCAGTTTTTTTTTTTTAATGGCTTCTTTTGCTATATGAAAGTTTTAAATTTTTAAATGGTGAAGGATACCTTCTGAGTGTCCAGCCACGGTTTCAGAAGTTTCCATTCCCTGAACCGCACACGTCGTACGTGCTCAATCATTGTAGAGCAGTCAGCATATTTATCCCAAACAACTGCGTAACTCTGACCTACTCAGGAAAACTTCAAGGCCTGCAAGTCAACAATTTCTGGTCTCCCTTTGTTCTACGAAGGTGAGGCTGCAGAGCCCCTGTCCCTGGGGTGGCGGACTAGAGGGGCTTCTCCAGCACATCAATTCACCACCGCTCACTTCCAGGGCATCAGCATCTGTAGGAAGGTGACAGGCACGCAGCCGTGAGTGACCTCAGGTCCTGGCTGACCAACGCAGCCTCAGAGGCATCCAAGGGCACACATTTGACCTTCTCAACCTGAAAGGCACACAGGGCCAAGGTCAGGCTGCTGCATTCAATCCCCAGCATGCAGCATCCTGGATGCTCACCAAAGAGGGTTGAATATATGGGTGCTTCGGATATCTAGTCACTAATGTGTACACAGCCTCACTGCTTGTTACAGCATAGTATAACATGGAGAATCCTATCCATGATGGCTGCTTCAGAAAGAAAAATCCCTCAGGGCAGAGGCTGCTGGAGCCAGGGTCTGAAGTAAGGGGTAGTGCACAGCTCAAGAGGCCATTCTGAGGTCTCCAAGATATTCTGCTACAAGCCTATCAGTTCTTCCTGTCAGTGAAACAAAATGCAGGAACGCTAAGCAGCTCCTGAGTCACTTCAGCTTACAGTTTATATATATTCCTAGCCTGTGAATTCATTACAGTCAAGTAATGAAAAAAGAACTTGAAAATCATGAAAAATACCAAATAAGCTGATTACCATTCTCCACGGTGGCTGGAAGTCAGAATTCATTATTTTAGCACTACCAGTGGAAGAACACGTTCTTCCACAAGGACAGATGCTTCTTTTAAGGAGGACAAAAATGACACTCGATCCCATGCTGCACATTTGTATCTATGTTTAAGAATTCAAAAGTCAAAATATGAAGTGCAATGAGTTCAGATGTAATTCAGAAATTTTTACTTGAGCTAAAAACATGAAAATGTTGTGCAGGCATTTAGTAAAGGGGTAACAAGGGTCTATTATCAAGATATATGGGTTAATAATTTCATGGGGTTATTCAAGAATGATCTGCTATGATTGAAACCATGTGTGGAGCGTTTGGGCTTCTGCAGGATGTGTCGCAGCAACAAAGGCCCTAAAGATGTATTTGTGCTGCCTGCTAAGTACACAAATGATTGACTTACACACACTTCCCAGACATAAACAGTGAAGGAATGTCCCTGAAGTTCTGCATGCCATCAGATAGAGAGGGAGAAGGCTTACCACATTGTACAAGCCGATGCACCAACGTTCGAATAAAATCTGCCCAGAAAATCCATTAACAAAGGCGAACCAGAGCTGAAAGAGAAGAAAGTTCATGAAGCTTTATATCAATATTGACCTCAGTGTTGCCATTCACTGAAAAAGTCATGGGGAATGTGACCGACCAGCTGGACACAGCTGCTAAGGAATAGTGAGCCACAGGACCATAGAGAGCATTTATTCTTTTGTAGGATGTTAAGTGCCTGATATCACAAACATCAATACAGGAAAGAAAATTTATATTTAAGGCACATCAATTTTCAGAGGTAATATGCATATGTTTACACAAAAGCAACTGAATTTTTCTCAAATATGCTTTGTGTCAACACTTTCTCATTGACTGGAAGATCAATGCACATTTGTTCCATAAAGTTGATTTGAGAAATATTATTTGTCTTTGTAGGGCTTCCAAATAGATAAAAATATGAAGTTGACAACAGCAACAACTCGTCTGTTGGTCAAGTGTGTTTTAAGGTCACAAAGTATTGACTCTCTTTGACTGGAGGTCTGTGAAGGTCCCAACACACTAGCATGAAAGAAGCATACTCAAGTCACCTTTTGGAGTAGATGGGATGACTAGAAAAATAAAATGTCAGACTATTATTCATACTTTCAAGCAGTCTATAATTCTACTTGCTTAGGCAAGACTGACATAAAAATGGCTACAGAGCAAAGTTGCCAAGATCATAATGAGTGCCAAATGACAGGGGAATAAAACAATTTTAGAGAATAACATTTCACTCAGGTATAATCAGGAAAAGCCATGGAGGCAGTAAGAGGGAGTAGAATGGGGGTGAGCAATGAGGAGGATGGACAGAAACCTTAGAAGTGGGCAAATATGGAAACAAGGAATACAAAACACTGGTGTTTGCATACAACGAGACAGAACTCCAGTGATGTGGGGTAAACTTTAACATACTCCATACAAATCACGGAATTAACTCTCACGGTATATACAATGACAGACTAAATCAGTTTCTGTGGTAGAAAATAATTGGCAATGGAGAAAGCTACACCAGGATAACACCGGGTTGAAATCAACACTGGCATTGCAATGACCTGTGTCAGGTTTTTCAAAATCAGTTTCTTAACTCCACCAGTCCAAGTTTCCTGAGACAGGAATTGTTCTCTACACTGCTCTGTACACAACTATATCCAGTGTGATACTCTGTACAAACAGGGACTCACCACGTCCCAGCAGGATCAAATTAAACATGTCAATTCAATTGCTAGATGGAAGTTTTCCTTAAATAGAGCTTTCATCATTTCAATCCCCAGTTCCATAAACTACTAGTGCTCCCTCCTGAATCCAAGATAAGCGTGTTCGCTTTCAGAGATCCTCCCTATTCACTTTAAATTTCAATTATCCTCCCACGGGGTCCCAAAGAGGCCTGGCTATTGAGTGAAGAAATACTGGAGGACAACTAAGAACCAGAGGTTTGTGCAGCGTTCTGCACTCTTACAACATCTGTTCAAGTAGTAAGCTTCCCCAAAGCCACAATCTCAACCCACCCGCTCCTTACTACTTGAGATCTCAGCAATTAACACTTGAATCAAACTTTCAATGCAATGAGGGCCTAGATTCAAGTGTGTTCGTAAATTGCTTCAATTTTTTTTAAAGATTTATTTTCTTTATTTGAAAGGCAGAGTTACAGAGAGGTAGAGGTAGAGACAGAGAGGTCTTCCATCTGCTGGTTTACTCCCCAGATGGCCACAATGGCCAGAGCTGCGCAGATCCAAAGCCAGGAGCCAGGAGCTTCTTCTGGGTCTCCCATGCGAGTGCAGCAGCCCAAGGACTTGGGCCATCTTCTACTGCTTTCCCAGGCCATAGCAGAGAGCTGGATCAGAAGAGGAGCTGCAGGGACTAGAACTGGTGCCCATATGGGATGCTGGCCTTCAGGCCAGGGCTTTAACCTGCTGCGCCACAGCTCCAGCCCCTCAAATGTTTTAACTTAATTTTCCCACAACTGTATGATATATCTGAATTTTCCCATCCAAACAATTGAAAGCACACTGACAGCCAGTAAGAATTTTATTTAATTGCATATTCCAGTTAATTTGTGATGTGGAAGGTGATACAATAGAAATATTTCTACTGTTTTCTCCTCCCTTTCATCAATTGAAAACAGTCCAAAAAATTGAAAACAGAAAGAAAAAAGGAGGGCATACTATTTTCAATAGCCTTTATCAAAACTATGTACGATATATAAAGATGTTCATAAATATAAGACCAGATCAAATCAAGGGAGACTGCCAATAGCAGACAAAAATTTGTAGAATGAAATAAAATTTAATGTTTTCCAAGAAATGGCTGAACTACTCTTATTTAGAGGATAAAATACAGAGGTAGGGGCAAGGAGTGCCTGAGGTCCTTTTATGGATTTAATGGAGCAGACACCTTGAAGCTAACAGCAATGCATGCACACACATCCCTCTTCCCCACATCTCCCCCATCCCCTGCCAAGAATGAAGTAGACAGAATGGCAGAAAACTAAGTGAAAGCCAACCTGGCAGGCGCTGATCAAGATAAACTGAAGAGAAAAAAAATGCAAGAGAAAATTCGTAACACATAAGAATTTTCTGTGAAGAATGAAGGATTCTTCTACCAAGAGTATGAAATGGTAGCAATGAAGTGTTTATTATTGCAAGGTGACAGGTGACCAGTGGAGAACAGACAGAAAATTCAACAAGGAAGTGCTCTGAGACAGCTTGGAAGCCTTTCTCCCCTAGACGTCGTCAAAGAATAATACAGAAAAACATATAGGAATATGATAAAAGCATATGAAATTATCGCCACAGATGAATCAGGCATCTGGGCAGGAAGAACATTTCTAATATTTAGGTGAGCCTAAAAGACCTAAAGAAAAAGTACTTTCTTTCCAAACAAGTGATAAAATACGATGTATAAGACATCAAAGAAGGAGGCAAACAGAAAAAAATCAAGGTCTTAGATTAAAAGTCACATAAAGGGAAATAAAACCAGACCTGGCATTGCTGGAACCAGTGAGGGAGAGCTGGGGTGGCCTGGAGAAATGTGTCAGCAGAGAACCGAAGGGCAGTGCTGATGTTTAGAGACACTGAGAAAATAAGAAGCCTTCTCCAAAAATGGCATTTTTTTTTTATAAAGAACAAGTATAACTGGAAAGAAAGTATTGAAAGATATAACAGAAGAAAAATTTCTGAAATATTCTAAAACCTCCCTCAGCCAATAGAGGAGACTTTTTTTTAACCTAAAAAACAGAACAAAAAACAAATACAGAAAGATCCACACCCATATATATCCTGTTATCAGAATTAATGAGTTTTAAAATTTTATAAGATTAGTTGGTAAGTATATTGAGGCAGAAAAAGCAATTAGCCTACAAGAATCAAGCTGGCTTCACACTTCCCTCCAGCAGTAAACCACATCAGAAGTAGTAAATATTCACAAATCATTAGGAAAATAGAGTGTGAAAAAACAGAAACCAAAGAAACATCCAAAGCTGACAATACAATGTAAAATATGATAGAATAGTAAAAATGAAGATATTTTTGAAAGTTCATAGGTAAATAAAATTAAAAGATGTTTATTTTGTGCAAAAACTTTTTTGAAATCCATGCCATAGTTCTTTTTAAATGTTATCAGTTAATTCTGCTTTAAATATTTGTTTTTCAAGTTTTAAATTTATTTTTTATGTATCGGTGAGAGAGAGAGCGAGCGAGAGCAAAAGCAAGACAGAGAATTTTATATCCTCTCCCCAAATGTCTCCAACACCCTAGGTCAGGCTGAAGACAGGAACCCAAACCCTTATCAGTGTCTGATACCCTGATACCCAGGTATGTGGGCCATCACTGCTGTGTGCATTAGTGGGAACCTGAAATCAGGACTACAGCCTGGACTCAAACCCATACACTCCAATATAGAATGCAGTTGTCCTAAGAGGTTCATAACTACTGTGCCAAATACTATTTTCATAATTTGCGTTTTGCTTGTACTTTTCCAAGACCCCTCATATGCATGAATTGCACATTTTTGTACCAAAATAAACATATACATTAATTTTATTTTCCACCAACTCTCTGAAGTGCCCTTGTATATGAAGAGTCCTTATAAATCAGAAAGAAACCACCCTACAAGCTGCTAGAAAAATAGGCAAACAGTCCACGCAGTGAGATCATGGAAGAAAACACACTCAGAAATATAGAAATCTCATTTGTTTTAAATGCACACTCAGAGAGGTACCAGCTTTTACTCTTCTGATATTTCCTTGGACTCAGTGATTCTACTTTTAGGGACATACTCGAAATTATATCTTATAGCTGTAATCACCTAGTATTCCACATGAAAATATAAGGCGTGTTTACAGTAGCATTATTTGGAAAAATAAAAAGTAGAACATGCAGGTACATTGGTTAATGAAAACACTAGGAAATCACGAAATATGATACACATGTTAAAAAGACTAAATTCATATGCAAATGTACTACAAAAATCTTAAACATGTTATTATCATGACAATAAAGGTATAGCATGAATGTTCATGGAAGTGCAGGATAAATGCATATATTCCTATGTGCATGACAACTTTCTGGAACACATATGAGATCATGAATATTCACTATGTCTAGATACAAGAAGTGTTCCCGGAGTAGGAAGCGAGAGAAAGGGGGGGGGGGGGAGGGACTTGCTTGTATCTCATATACTGTTTTTAACTTTTAAAAATACATTCATGTTTTACTGTTTCAAGCAGTATTTCTCAACTAAGATGGGTTTTTGCCTGTATGGAGCCATCTCACAATGTCTGGACATATTTTTTTATCATGACTGGTGGGAAGAAGGTGCTATTGGCATGGAATCCAGGTATAGCCCAAAGACTTGCTAAACATTCTACAGTGTTGTAAGGATCCCCAAGGAAGTGCTCTATAACAAAGAGGTATCAACTCAAAATGTCAATCGTGCCACTGCTGAGAAACCCAGGATTAAAGAAATAAATGTGCTAGGTCAACCAGACAAAACTTAGAAATCCTGTTGTAACAGATGTTTGTTATAAGTGAAATAATGACACGGACTGTTGTCTGAAGCTGTGATGTGTTTATGTGTAAGAGGGGTGTGGGTTCTGAGAGCTTCGCCCTTTGTGAATGACTCCCCTGTAGCCTGACCTCACACGTAGAAGCTCAGACCCCATTCTTCAGAGGCGAGGGTCACAACGTTGGACTTGAATTCAGTAACTTCACACATTGAGAACCTGAGAACGGCAATGTATCTTTATACATTACTAAAATAAGAGACTGAAGACTGAAATGGAAATTTGTATAACTAAGTCTCTCAAGTTATTGAAAATATGTAATGAGAAAAAAAAAAAAGTAAAACTAGCATCTCTTTCCCGGAATTTCCCTCGCTGACACTGACACTGTGGCAAGCAATCCTGAACCAGGTGAAAATGTTTGCTCTTCATGTTAGATCCAGGGCTTTGACTATCAGAATGCTGGGCTCTTCCCTCCAAGCAGCCTGGACTCTGAATTCCTCCCAGTTGGCACTGGCATAACCATGTTTCCTCAACGTCTTCTGATGTGTGTGTACTAATTTTTATCAGTTGCAGGTGCTGCAGCATTTGGAACAGTCCCGACAACACCATTTTCAGCATTTCCAATTCAATCCCCATCTGCACTCAAATAATCCGTCATTAGGTGATCAGTCCTGTTTATTTCATTAGAACTATTGATTTGGTCGAAAGCAAAAAATAATTAAAACCCAAATAAACAAAACAAACACAAAATTTCCACCATGTAATTTCAAAATGCATGAGCTGGTTTTCTCTTACACTGTAAACACTCAAACTTGATTTCATTTTGGCAAGATTTCCATAGGTGAAATGGAAAAAATATGAGAATGCACTGTATTTTCAAATATTTATACAAACGCGCTTAGTTTTTATTTTTTTATTCATGAGACAGGTACAGGATGGCTCTCTGACACACTATAAAAAATCAGGTTTCACACTAGTTAGTCACATACAAGTGTTAATTCACATACAAAAAAAAAAAAAAAAAAGATAGCACTGCCCTATTCCTAATCACGAATGTCATTTTGGGTGGGCCATAGTTTCCAACTGCAGACCCCAAATACACAGTGCTCAGTGCAAACAGACAGCCCCTTCTTCCCTCTGACGTGCACGACTTGCCAGGCGGCCGGCTTGTAGCCTCCACGTTTTGCTCTTCTGGAGTAATGGAGGAAAAGATTCCTCTGCCTTTACTTTCTTCACTAGGGATGCAGTGAAATGAACATGGTCACAACGCTGAGGCGCTGGCTGATCAGCCTCAGACTTGGTGGGTTGGTGGGGAGGCTGCCAAGCACTGCAGCCTGCCAAGCTCCTGGGGTTTTTGGTCCTCAAATGCAGTGTTACGAGCAAACTGACCCAAACTTATTAAAAGGCTTTTCCTTCTTGGAAAAATATCCTTCTTTGCTTGAACTGCTGCCTGACTGCCAAAAATGCAGTAACCATCTTGGCTAATTGCACAGGCTCCCGTCTGGAGGTCCCAGCGACTCTGCATGGCCTCGGCGGGTCATACCTGCCGCCACTCTCAGTTCTGAGCTAACAGCCAACATACTTAACGGATGACGGCTTTACTGGGAAAGGGACAACCTGCTCCTCTATTTACTGTTCTTCCTGGATCCCTGCTCCAGGAATGAAGTGGAAAAATACCCCAAGGAGAATAATTAAATAAATTAGCCATATGGTTTCTCACTGGAGTGGCAATAACATCACGATTTACTAATTCACACATCAGGTCTGAGCTGACGAACCAGCATGAAAAATATCTGCTTCAAAGCCAAAGTGTGACCACCTTTTCTGAACTTTGATCTGGTCACAGTATTCTGATAAAAAAAAATAGATAATGCTATTTTGGAAAATTCATTTTCATCAATAAAAAGTAGTATACAAAAACAATTATCTTGGCCAGCGCCGCGGCTCACTAGGCTAATCCTCCGCCTTGCGGCGCCAGCACACTGGGTTCTAGTCCCAGTCGGGGCGCCGGATTCTGTCCCGGTTGCCCCTCTTCCAGGCCAGCTCTCTGCTGTGGCCCGGGAGTGCAGTGGAGGATGGCCCAAGTGCTTGGGCCCTGCACCCCATGGGAGACCAGGGTAAGTACCTGGCTCCTGCCATCGGATCAGCGTGGTGCGCCAGCCTCAGTGCGCCAACCGTGGCGGCCATTGGAGGGTGAACCAACGGCAAAAGGAAGACCTTTCTCTCTGTCTCTCTCTCTCTCTCTCACTGTCCACTCTGCCTGTCAAAAAAAAAAAAAAAAAAACAATTATCTTGTTTCATAATAATGCTGGTAGAGAAAAGCAAAATAAAACTAAACAAGTATAAGGAAAACCCTTCAAATTCTTTATTGAGCACGATTGTTGCAAATCTATGAAATATTAAGCACTTATCTTTGAAAATGTTAAATCCATATATATGGAAAGGAGGAATGCTCAAGTTTGTCAAAAATGCCAGAGTATGACAAAAGAAGCAGCAAAACAAATAAATGGGTAGTAGGTAGGTAGGTGGGCAGGGAGATGGATAGAGAGGAAATTAAGGGGGAAGAAATCATGGATGCTATTTTATTGGAAGCGTTGTCAGAAATCACAGCCATAGTAGTAAGATACCCTGGAAACTTGTCCCTCAAGCATTTTTTGTCCAATACATTATGAGATGGAGGGGCCATAATTAAAGAGAGCAGAGAAGATGCTGTAATAACTGGGCAGAATCTCCTTCATAGAATCTGGAGATTTTTCTGAGTTAGTCTCAGGTAGCACTGCTAGCAGCAGACATCTCATCATCATGAAATTTCTAAGGATTTCTCAAGACAAACAAAAAAAAAAAGTTACAGAATAATGTATATGGGATCCAAATTTTTGGTAAGACCACAACAAAAATCATATAGGCTTACATGAGTGCATAGTGCAAGAAAAATATTAACACTGGCCAAATTGTTTGCATTGATAACCTGAGCAGAAATGGAGAGACATGAGGAGCAGTTATGTTTCCTTATACATTTCTATTGTTATTATAAGAAATATACATGACTTCAACTTTAAAAAAATTGTGTAGGAGAAAAGAACTTGCTATTCTTTCTGCACAATGGGCATTTTCCTTTTGCTTGTCACAAGTCTGAAATTTTTGCTGGATCATAATGTACTTACCACATGTGGTCAGAGATTATACTGAGTCCACTCACAATTGCACAAACAGGGTCTAGCACAGTGCTGGGCACATGCGAAATGCTGAGTAGACAAATGCTTGTAGAATATTAGTATTTAACATTGAAGAGGAAACCCCACATAAAAGTGAGAGCCTAGGACCAGAGAGTTCATGCTCTTAACTGCTGCTCTTCTCCCGACTCAGCTCTCCACCAATGCACCCAAGAAGGCAGTAGAAGATGGCCCAAATGCTTGGGCCCCTGCACCCATGTGGGAGACCTGGATGAAGCTCCTGGTTCCTGGCTTCTACTTAGCCCAGCCTCAGCCATTGGGGCTGTTTCGGGAGTAAACCAATGGTTGGAAAATCAAATCTCTCTGTCTCTGTCACTCTCTCCTTTCTCTCTTGCTCTTCTCTCTGTAACTCTGCCTTTCAATGAAATAAATATTAGAAAAAAGAAAATGATCAGACCTTCATTCTTGAATGTCATGTCAAGAAAGCTGATGGATCCTTTTTACATTAGTGTATAACTGGTTTGTAAAACAGGCTATAGAAATCACCATTTTGCCCAACAAAATCTAATCACCAGAGTTCGAAAAGTTTTCCTGCAATATTTTGAGGTAAAATATTTCAATATTTTGCAAATAGGGTTGAAACTGAGAAATAGATGATCTAAAGTAAATTTCTTACTTTTCATTATCCAAATTCCTTGAACAACAACAACAAAAGTTAATACTAACAAATAATCTAGGTTATGTTTCAAAGGACTCAAATTTGAATCGTAAAAGCTTAGCACAGAAAATGCTACATGCAAATAAATGTAGCATGTAATGTACACATACGTGTTTCTTTAGTTTTTGAGTTCGTTTGCATTAAAATCCCAAATGATGCAAGAAGTTGAATATTATTGCTCAAAGTCACCATAGTTAGTATAGGGCATTTTACTAATTTCTCAGTGCTACCAAATGCCCATTTCTGCAAAAATTGCATGCTTATACTATGGGACATCAGGTAAATACAAAATCCTGCTCCCTTCCCCCCATAAAAGACTATAATACCGACCAGATGGGGTATGCACAATTAAATTGATTTTTAATAAGGAATTCTTAGCACAATATAACGCAATCGCTCCAAATTGTGTCAAGGACTACGTAAATTTTTTTTATAGTTCAAGGCTTAGACTCTTCAGTCCAAATCCCACGTGGCATGCTAGGGGATCACATAGCTCTTGGGACCAGTAAGGAAATAATGAGCCTTTCATCTGGAGGTCACTGGTTAGGCTCTGCTATTGTTCATTAATGGCACAGCTGTTTGCAGCCTCCTGGTGTTGGACGAGTGGCAGGGGGTTTATTATGGAAGGCGTAGCAGAAATATATGTAAGATCACTGCATTTACAGGAAGGACCTATGGCGAGTATTTGAGAACACGTGTTTTATAACCAATAAAGCAATGTTCTTAACTTATTGACATTAAGATTTAATGCCACACACCAGGGCTACCAGAGGAGAGCATGATCCTGATGCTGTCCCTCTATCCTCAGCCATCATGAGCAGCTGTAGCCTGGGTAAGGTGTGCACTTTTCTTTTTTTTTAGACTTATTTATTTATTTGAATGTCAGAGTTACACAGAGAGAGATGAGGCAGAGAGAGAGAGAGAGAGAGAGAGAGAGAGAGAGAGGTCTTCCATCCGATGGTTCACTGCCCAACTGGCCGCAACGGCCGGAGCTGCGCCGATCCGAAGCCAGGAGCCAGGAACTTCTTCCAGGTCTCCCATGCAGGTGCAGGGGCCCAAGGACTTGGGCCATCTTCCACTGCTTTCCAGGCCATAGCAGAGAGCTGGATTGGAAATGGAGCAGCCGGGTCTCGAACCTGTGCCCACATGGGATGCCAGCGCCTCAGGCCAGGGCATTAACCCGCTGCGTCGCTGCGCCACAGTGCCGGCCCCCCAAGGTGTGCACTTTTCTTTGTGTCTTATTTTCTTGTTCTGGAAAGTAGAGGGAACGGTCTGCTCTCTCAAAGAAGGACTGTGATGTAAGACTCAATTGAGCTTTTCAAAAATCCCGTTATTGAACTACTTATCTACTAAGAGGCTGCTTCAGATTATGGCCTGTGCTACAGAAATTCAGTCTGGCAAGGGGCAGGATGGGATGTGTCAGAGGCATGGGAAAGGTTCTTTGGGAACTTCTAGTACACAGAGAAATGGGTTTTGTCTAGAGGAGACAGCATAACCTGTCCCGAAGTGGTGGGCTCTGGGGCTGGGTTTTGAAGGATCAGGTTCCTTTCACCAACAGCAGAGGAGTATGTAGCAGGTGTGGATTGCCAGGCGGCTGCAGCAGTGATAATGAGGTGAGAGAACAGGGCTGATTCGGACCTTGAAGGACATCAGAGGTGGCCTCCAAATATGCAAACATCTGTACACATATTCACTAAGGAAAAATCTGAAAATGTGTGCAGCCACAAATCTGAAAAACCATCCCAATATGTTTTAATTCTTTATTTGCTATGGTAAGAAACACACAGCATTGGATTTATCTTATAACCATTTACAAGTGTGAAGGTCAGTGGCATTAAAAACATTCAAAGTCAGGGCCGGTGCTGTGGTGCAGTGGGTTAGAGCCCTGACCTGAAGCACCAGCATCCCATATAGGTGCTGGTTCCAGTGCCGGCTGCTCCACTTACAATCCAACTCCCTGCTAATGTGCCTGGGAAAGCAGCAGAGGATGGTCAAGGTCCTTGAGCCCCTGCACCCATGTGGGAGACCCGGAGGAGGCTTCTGGTTCCGGGCTTCTGATCGGCTCAGCTGCAGCCCTTGTGGCCATCTAGGGAGTGAACCAACAGATAGAAGACCTCTCTCTCTCTCTCTCTCTTTCTCTCTCTCTGTCTCTACTTCTCTCTGTAATTCTGTCTCTCAAATAAATAAATATTAAAAAAAAATTCAAAGTGTTGTGTACCCATCACCAACATCTACCTACTGGCAGGACTTTTCATCACCTTAAACAGAAACTCTGCTTCCACTGAACTCTCTCCCTCCAGTCCCTGGAACCACTTATTGCATATTTTCTTTGTGAATTTGGCTTTCAGTTACTTCAAGCAAGTGGAATCGCACAATAGGAGGGTACTTCAAAAGGTTCAAAGGAAGTACCTATTATGAAAAAATGCCTGGATTTCAAATTTTTTTTACATCAAATTAAATTTTCTTTTCAAATCCATTTTCCATAAAGTTTATGAAGTACCCTCATTTTTCCCTTTTTTGGTCTGGTTTATATCACTTAGCTTATATTTTGTTCATGCATCATTGTAGGAGGCATCAGCATTTCCGTATTTTAAAGGCTGGATTGTATTCCATTGTATATATACAGCACATCTTGTTTACCTATTCATCCACAGAGGGACATTTGGGCTGTCCCCACTTTTTGGCTATTGTGAATAATGTTTCTATAAATGATGTTGTAAAAAAAAATCTGTTCTAGTTCTTATTTTTTTTTTTTTTTGACAGGCAGAGTGGACAGTGAGAGAGAGAGACAGAGAGAAAGGTCTTCCTTTGCCGTTGGTTCACCCTCCAAGGGCCGCCACGGCCGGCGCACTGCGGCCGGCGCACTGCGCTGATCTGATGGCAGGAGCCAGGTACTTATCCTGGTCTCCCATCGGGTGCAGGGCCCAGGCACTTGGGCCATCCTCCACTGCACTCCCTGGCCACAGCAGAGAGCTGGCCTGGAAGAGGGGCAACCGGGACAGAATCCGGCGCCCCGACCGGGACTAGAACCCGGTGTGCCGGCGCCGCTAGGCGGAGGATTAGCCTAGTGAGCCACGGCGCCGGCCTAGTTCTTGCTTTTGAATCTTTTAGGTACATACCAAAAGCAGAACTGCTGGGTGAGATAGAATTCTTCTATTAACAGTTTTAGCAATTGTCACACTGTCTTCCACAGTGGCTGCATCATTTTACTTTTTCACAGCCAATGCACAAGGGTTCCAATTTCTCCTCCTCAGCAACACTTGTTATTTTTTGTTGTTTTGGAGATAGTCATATCGTAATAGGTATGAAGAGGTGTCTCACTATGGTTTGTATTTGCATTTCTTTAAATGATTAGTAAGGTAGGACATGTTTTCATATGCTTATTGGATATCTGCATATTTTCTTTGGAAAAATGTTATTCATGTCCTTTGCTAATTCTTAATTTGGGTTTTGCATTGTTGAGAGTTTCAGGAGTTTTTTAAAAATGTATATACTGGATATTAATCTGTCATGAGGTATATACTGTTCATTTTCTCCTATTGTATTCCATAGATTTTTTCTCTCTCTCTCTTTCTTTTCTTTTCTTTTCTTTCTTTCTTTCTCTCTTTCTTTCTTTCTTTCTTTCAATCTTTCTTTCTTTCTACTTCTCTTTTTATTTGAAAGTCGAAGTTACACAGAGAGAGGAGGACAAGCCGGGGGGAGGGTCTTCCATCTGCTGGCTCATTCCTCACTTGGCTGCAATGGCCAGAGCTGTGCCCACCCAAAGCCAGGAGCCAGGAGCTTCTTCCAGGTCTCCCACGCGGGTGCAGGGGCCCAAGGAGTTGGGCCATCTTATATTGCTTTCCCAGGCCATAGCAGAGAGCTGGATTGGAAGTGGAGCAGCTGGGACTCGAACCAGCACCCATATGGGATGCCAGCACTGCAGGTGGCAGTTTCACCTGCTATGCCATGGCACTGGCCCCATCCATAGATTTTCTTTTCATTCTGTTGATAGTGTACTTTGATATACAAAAATGTTTCATTTTAACAAAGCCCAGTTTCTTTATTTTCTCTTGTTGCTTGTGCTTTTGGTGTCATAATTAAGAAACCATTATCAAGTCCAATGTCATGAAACTTTACTCCTGTTTTCTTCTAAGAGTTTTATTGTTTTAGCTCTTTAATTCTTTTTTTTTTTTTTCATTTTATTTGGAAGGCAGAGAAACACATGCATATACACACAAACTCACACAGAAAAAGATCTTTTATTCCTTGGTTCACTTCCTAAATATATACACATCAGGCAGACTGGGCCAGGCAGAAGGCAGCAGGCTAGAATTCTATCAGAGTCTCCCACATGGGTGGTAGAGACCCAATACTTGAGCTATCATCTGCTGCCTCTCAAAATGCACATTAACAGAAGCTGTATCAGAAGCAGAGGAGCTGGAATGAACCAGGCCTCTGATATAGGCATCCTTAGGGAAAACTTCATGGTTGTGCCAAATGCCCTCTCGCCTTGACCCATTTTGAGCTAATTTTTGTGTATGTAGCTAGGTAAGGATCCTCCTTCACTCTTTTATGTGGGGACAGTCAGCTTTCCCAGCATTGTTTGTTGAAAAGACTGTCTTTTCCTAATCAAATGCCCCTTGTTGAAAATGATTCATCCATATATTTGAAGATTTATTTCTGAGCTTCCTGTTCTGTTCTATTGGTCTCTATATCGTTTTTAAGGTGGTATTACTCTATTATGATTAATGTAGCTTAGCAGTAAGCTTTGAAATCATGAAATGTGAGTCTTCCAATTTTGTTCTTTCTTTTCAAGATTATGTTGGCTGTTAGGGTATCCACTGAAATTCCATCTGAATTTTAGGGTAGGTTTTTCTGTTTCTGTAAAAAATGTTAGAACTTTTGACGGAGATTTCCTTAACTCACAAGATAGTTTTGGACTGAACATATTTTTAAGATAATGTAAAAAAGGAAACCTGTTAAAGTGAAATGAACACTATGAGAAACGGTGACTTGATCAGCCCTCACCCTGACTGTTGATGAGCAACTTGATATGTTATCACTCTTAGTATTTTTTTGTTTGTTCTACTTAATACTTTTGGTTGAATACTGTAATCAATACACAATTCTTCTTAAGTGCTGAAACTTAACTGAAAAGTGATCGCTGTTAAATATAAGAGTGGGAATAAGAGAGGGAAGAGATGTGCAATTCGGGACATGCTCAAGCTGACTATCCTTAAACGGTAGAGTTAGAAACATACCAGGGGATTTGAATTCAATCCCATCAAGGTGGCATGTACCAATGCCATCTCATTAGTCCCAGTGATCAATTTCTGTTCACAATTAATCATAATGATAGGACTAAGAACCAAAGGGATCACATAAACAAGAATAGTGTCTGCAAATACTAGCTGATAGAATAAAAAAGGGAGAGAATGATCCAACATGGGAAGTGAGATACACAGCAGACCCATAGAATGGCAGAGGTCCTAAACAGCACTCTGGCCTCAGAATCAGCCCTTAAGGCATGCGGATCCGGCTGAAAAGCCCATGAGAGTATTTCAGGCATGGAAAGCCAAGACACTCTGGGGGGAAAAAAAAAACATAAATGAAAGATCTCCGCGAGTGAGATCCCAGTGGAAAGAATGGGTCATCAAAGAAGGAGGTACCTTTCTCTGAAGGGAGGAGAGAACTTCCACTTTGACCATGGCCTTGTCTAAATATGATCAGAGTCAGTGAACTCAGTAGCCTTGGCAGCTCATGACAAGAGCCTAGGGTGATTACTGATGCCATAAACAAGAGTGTCAATTTGTTAAGTCAACAACAGGAGTCACTGTGCACTTACTCCTCATGTAGGATCTTTGTCCTTAGTGTGCTGTACATTGAGATTTAATGCTATAACTAGTACTCAAACAGTATTTTTCACTTTATGTTTCTGTGTGGGAGCAAACTGTTGAAATCTTTACTTAATGTAAGCTAAACTAATCTTCTGTATATAAAGAGAATCGAAAATGAATCTTGATGTGAATGGAAGGGGAGAGGGAGTGGGAAAGGGGAGGGTTGCGGGTGGGAGGGACATTATGGGTGGGATGTCATTGTAATCCATAAGCTGTACTTTGGAAATTTATATTCATTAAATAAAAGTTTAAAAAATTAAAAAAAAAAGATAATGTCAAAAATTTTTGATGACAAAATTAAGTAGTTGCAAAGGATACAATTTCCGACACACTGAAAATACAGAGACTTTAAAATAATTTACATCCATTTTTAATGGAGCCAGTAGATTCTACATACCACAGACATGTACAATAACACAGTTTAACAAAGATATGAATAAATTCTTCTTGAATATTGAGAAATTTCACCTTAATCTTGTTTTCTATACTACACATTTCATATGCTTTTAAACCAATTGAATGTATTTTTGCTTGAATGTCTTTTATTGGCACCCTATCATATTTCACAAAAAGAGTGAATGGAAATCAAAATTAAATTCTATTAATTTCCTGTGGCTACATGACTCTAAGTATTAAAAAGTTGTTCTGGATTGAGTTTTCATTAAAATTAGTGGTACACAACTGGCAAAGAATAATGTACTTTGACAGTTATTAAACAGAAGTAAAATTTTATTAGAAATTCATGTTTTTAAAAGAATTACTTTATTTTATTTGAAAGGCAGAAAGACACAGAGAGAGAGACAGAGACAGAGACAGAGACAGAGACAGAGAAAGAAATCTTCCCCTCTTCCCCATCCACTGGTTCACACCCAAATTGCCCCCAATAGCCAAGGCTAGGCCAGGATGAAGCCAGGAGCTGGGAACACAATCCAGGTCTCTCACACAGGTGGCAGAGACCTTACTGCCTAAGCCATCAACACCGTCTCCCACGGTGCACAGTACTAGGAAGCTGGAAACAGGGCCCTCTCATATGGGATGCACATGTCCCAGCTGGTGTCTTAAACTGCTGCATCAAACACCCAACCAAGGAACACATCTTTTAGAGAGAGTAATAGAGCTGGGTTGGCCCTGAATTACTGTTCTTGTAAATGGTGACAAATATTACCTACTGTTCTACTGACAGAGTTCAGTATCACTTCTGTTCCTATTACCCATTTTTAGATATCTACACCTTGAAATCCAGTTCACATGAATGAGAATGTAAAGATCAGATCCATCAATACTTTGGAATTCCAAACCTTGTGCCAAATATAATATGTGTTCTAATGGTAAAGGTATTTGAAATCATCTATCTGCTGACATTGTGATTAGATCATTTTAAAGTTCTATGAAACCAATGAAATAGAAACCAGTGACTTGCAACAGTAATTGGTGATGAGAACTATTTATTTTCTGGACTTCTGAAACATCTACCTAGAGGCTATACAAAGAAGTTTCAAATAACTTCTAAGGAATCATCCCCCACCAGATCCTAATTTGTAGGCATTTTCTTCACCCAATATACTCAGAATGGTTTGAGGAAAATAAAAAACAACTCAAGCTTTTGCTACCACATTGCCGTCTGGTAAAACAGGTGTTTCAGGGTGGCATTGGTCTAGGGGTAAAGACACTGCTTGGGACATCTACATCCTATGTGCCTAGGTTCAGTGCCAACTCTATTCCCAATTCCAGCTTCCTACTAACGGGCACCCTGGGAGGCAGCAGGTGATGGCTCAAGTGGTTGGGTTCCTGCCTGCCATGTGGAAGACCTTGATTGAGTTTACAGCTGCTACGGCCATTTGGGGGAGTAGACACACAGATAGAAGATCTCTGTCCATTTGTCTGTCTCTGCCTTTAAAATAAACAAATAGATAAATACCCAAATAAAAGTTATCTCTTACCACATATTCTGTTAATAAGGTTTTCTAGAGGGTACATGACAGTCGCTTATATCATATGTTTTATGTATTCCTCCAAACTCTAAGGTTGCAGATTTAGCTCATTCAAGTTTTTCCCTGGCAAGGGGTTTTTCTTTGGGGTCTTTTTGCATTTTGGCTGTTTTTTATACACTCTCTCTCCCTGTTTCTAGCTGCACTTTCTCTTTACTCTAAATAAATCCTGCTTCCATGTACACCTTTATGCCTCTACCTTTGAATTCTTTCATGTGCAGCCCACTGGGAGAGGGCCCAGTGGAAGACAAGTTTACTCTGGGGCCAAGTCCCCTGTGGGTCCCCAGGAAGAAACTCCAGGTGCCAGACAGATGCACAGGGGAGTTTCGGCTAGGAAGATTGTGACGTCAGCAAACAGTAATCACAGCAACAGGTCAGGGAACCTGTGCAAGGAGGCAGGAAGAAACCCAGGTGTTGCTCGAGGTGACAGCAACATTTACAGGTCAAGACCAAAGACAGAGGCAAAGAAAAGGCACTTTGCAGTAAATTTTACAAATTGTACTTAATGTTCAAAGCTCATTTATTTTAACCCTAAGTTAATGTTTACCCGTGGGCAGACACTTCCACTTCCACAGGACTGGTCAAAACAAGGACACACAACCTCCTCCAGAGCAATTGCCGAGAATGGATCAGTTAGGAGGCTGCTTGGTTCGCCTGCATCCCACACTGGAGAGGCTAGGTTTAAGTCCTGGTTCAACTTCTGATTCTAGCTTCGTGCTAATGTGTACCCTGGGACACGGCAGGTGATGGCTCCAGTACTTGGGTGCCTGCCACCCATGTGGGCAACTTGGGTTGAATCCCACAGGCTCCTGGCTTTGGCCTGGATTAGCTTTAGCTTCTGCAGACATTTGGAAAGTGAACCAGCAGATGGAGGGTCTGTCTGCCTCCTCATCTTTCAAATAAATAAAAATAACTGCTTTAAAAAAAAAGAGGGAGATTGTGTTTTATGAGGAGTTCAATTCTTAAAATATCCTTTCATATTGCAGATACTTGTATATTAGATTTCTGCTAACAAAGCTAATGCAAAATTTAGTCTGGATTTATTACATAATTCATTATGAACACCTGGGAAAATACCTGGAATCTATTCCATAGAAGATCTGCTTGATTACCATCCAACTATATATGAAAATATACTGTTATAATGATGCATTTTTTTGGTACTTGCACAATGTAAAGCCCATTTTCACAACAGTACTTGAAAAAGCAGGCATGGGGCTGGCACCATGGCTCACTTGGTTAATCCTCTGCCCACGGTGCTGGCATCCCATATGGGTGCCGAATTCTAGTCCCAGTAGCTCCTCTTCCAGTCCAGCTGTCTGCTGTGGCCCAGGAAGGCAGTGGAGGATGGCCCAAGTGCTTGGGCCCCTGCACCCATATGGGAGACCGGGAGGAAGCACCCAGCTCCTGGCTTCAGATTGATGTAGCTCCGGCTGTAGCGGCCATTCAGGGGGTGAACCAACAGAAGGAAGACCTTTCTATCTGTCTCTCTCTCTCTCTCTCACTGTCTAACTCTATCTGTCAAATAAATAAGTTAAAAAAAAAAAAAAGAAAAAAGAAAGAGCAGGCATGGTATTTGTCATTATTTATACTTGCTAAAAAGTTTGTCTCTGTTATTTTCATGATTCTTCCAGGAATTCTTAAAGAAAAGGAAAATAAATGTGATAAACAATGGAAATGTCACATTTTATCACAGGGACAAATTATTTTGAGCATATGTTTATTTTATTTGTATCCAAGTTGTATTAAATATTCAGTGCCTCACAGTTTGAATTATTAGAGTGTTAAATTATGTAATTAAGAAATAAAAGAGCACTGGGCCAGCACTGTGGCGAAGTGGGTAAAGCCACTGCCTGCAACACCAGCATCCCATATGGGTGCTGGTTTGTGTCCTGGTTGGACCATTTCTCATCCAGCTCTCTGTTATGGTCTAGGAAAGCTATAGAAGATGGCCCAGCTCTGGCCGTTGCTGCCATTTGGAGAGTGAACCAGTGGTTGGAAGACCTTTCTTTCTCTCCCTCTGTCTGTAAATTTACCTTTCAAATAAATGTTTTTTAAATATAAAAAAGAGAGATGAGAAATGTATCAAGATCAGAAAGTAGCTATAAAGTAACAGAAAAACTTTACAATATTTTCCAATAAAATAAATAAAAAGATTGTTTTTTGAAACACAAATCTGAGAAGTGGGTTGGAGAGAAAGCAAAGCAAATATCCAAGAGAGGAAAAGAATAAGATAAAGAGATGATTTAGAGAAGATATAAGCACCTTTGGATATAAATCCAGAAAGTTCAATATTTAATTAAGTTGTAGAAAGAATGAAGAAAATGGAAAACATTACTAAAAAATGATATAAGAAAACTGCACTACAGGAAACCAGTCTATAGGTTGAAAGGACATATTGAAGAAAGTAGAACTACACAAACACACACATCTTTATAAATCTCAGAACACTCATCATAAAGAGAAGACAAAGAAAATCTCTAGGGTCTAAATACAAAGGATTGAGAACAAAAATTGTATTGTATTTCTCTTGAGTCAACCAAAAAGAAGCTAAATGACACACAGCATTCTGAGAGAAAATAATTTCACCCTAGAATTTTATACCCAGCTAATCTAGCATTCAAGTGTAATCATAAAGTTATTTTCTATTTTCTAATGCCTCAGAAATATACTTCTTATATAACATTTCTTAAGAATACATGAATATATTTCAGAAAGTTCATAGAAAATGTTTACTACCAAAACACTATGCATAGACTTCAAACTTCTTGCATAAAAATAAACCTATCTTTTAATTCAATTTTCTACAAATTCTTTGCATTTACTCCAGGAATGTGAGTAGCAAAACTGAGACTAAGAAAAGCAAGAAATCCAAGAATCAGTGCTGACTTGGAGAGTATCAAGGAGAAAGCAAAGTTGAGCAGCAGACAAAGGCTTAGAGAACAAGCAGTGAGGGGTGGGGACTGGAGGGAAGGAAGCTTTAGAAGGCAGGAAAAGGCAGATGGGAGATTCAGGAAAGCACATACTACAGTGGAACACATGGAGAGCAGTAAACATACTAGAATTCAGAGAGAAAAAGGAAGGCAACTAGAAACTACAGGAAAAACTGAAGCCTGAACAAGAAGGAAAAATAATCTACTGTCTGGCTCTACAATGAATGCTATTCACACAATGTTAAAGAATTTAACATGGACCATTGAATCAATAAAAGTTAGAGGTTGTAACGGTGTCAGAAGGGGTATAAAGCAGTAGCATATAAGAAGGAAATCCTTATGCATTGAAACAGGAGTCAAAGGATGTCTGCCAATGGACAAATCTGTACAGAGCAGAGCAAGCATATTATTTATTAGATGTGAAGATAACTTCCACAAGAGATCTCTGAAGGAGGTTTCCTTTGGTGATTATGACTAAAAGAAAAGCATAAGCAGAGGCATTTGTTTTTCATTTTAAGTATATATTTAGCACATACAAACACAATATATGTATAGATAAATACATACACAAACACTATTCCTCCAGGTACTGTGACTTCTAAATAAATTACACGTTTCATTTTGGTTACAAAATTGTATGCAATTGACTATTTTTTTACACTTGATCTTAGCCAAAAGGCCGAGAAGTAATAACTATTTTTTAAAGATTTGTTTTATTTATTTCAAAGGCAGAGAGGCATAGGCAGAGAGAGAGAGAGAGAGAGAGAGAGAGAAAGAGAGCGAGCTCTTCCATCCTCTGGTTCACTCCCTAGATGGCCGCAATGGCCAGAGCTCCACTTATCTGAAGCCAGGTGCCAGGAGCTTCTTCTGGGTCTCCCATATGAATGCAGGAGCCTAAGGACTTGGGCCATCTTCTACTGCTTTCCCAGGCCATAGCAGAGAGCTGGATCAGAAGTGGAGCCCATATGGGATGCCGGCACTGCAGGCAGCAGCTTTACTGACTACACCACAGCTCCAGCCCGGACTGTTTTCTTAAAGAAGTTATATAAGTTGTTGACTACCTAGTACTGCTTTTATTTCTCCACTGACATTTGGATTGTATTTAGTATTCTTCTACTGCCAAAGTTATGCCACAGATATTGGTGTGAACTTCACTGCCAAGTGCATTCCACACACTAATTACCAATTTCAAATCATGTTACTGCATCCCAGGCAGCATAGTTTATATAATTAACAGGGAAAACCCACAGGAAAACAACTGCCTCTTAATTGAGATGACAGGGTCTGTTGATACACTTACAGCAATATTCTTCTCTTAGGGAAAGCATATCACAAAAATTTTCTGTAACTTTCCATTAGATTTATCCTTTAAGATCCTTAATCATAACAACATGAACAAAATTTACAGGGGAAGTGGAAAACAAAATGATGAAGTAAAATGTAAACATGATCATAATTCTATCCTTTAATATTTACTTTCTAAAAAACTGGCCAAGTTCAATGATTTGATGATATAAATTAATACACTCCAAAAGCACACTGATAACTACAAGAAGCCAATGGTCTACCCAAGAAAGAAGAGACTAATCTGCAGCTAATTCTGGCTACTCCTGCTCCCTCCCTTCTCCTTCTTTCTCAATACCCTATTCCTTTCACTGAGTTATTAATGTCTCTGTATTTGAGCTTTCTAGAAACTTACTTAATATTACAGACACATTCACAAACAAGGTAGTTCTATGATTCATGGAAAAATGGAAAATAAGTTGATTTTGGGGCAAAAAAAATGACAACCCATGCACATAAAAGGGGTTTAAAAAAATTTATGGAAGGGGCCAGCACTGTGGTGTAGTGGGTAAAGCTGCTGCCTGCAGTGCCAGTATCCCATATGGGCACCAGTTTAAATCCTTGTGCTCCACTTCCGATCCAGCTCTCTGCTATGACCTTGGGAAGCAGCAGAAGAAGCCCAAGTCCTTGGGCCCCTGCACCCACGTGAGAGACACAGAAGAAGCTCCTGGCTCCTGGCTTCGGATTGGCACAGCTCTGGCCGTTGCTGCCATCTGGGGAGTGAACCAGCAGATGGAAGACTCTCTCTCTCTCTCTCTCTCTCTCTCTGCCTCTGCCTCTGCCTCTGCCTCTCTGTAGCTCTGCCTTTCAAATAAAGAAATAAACCTTTTTAAAAAATCCTGGAAAATGTGTATTATGAAGATACTATGGCTAGATTTCAAAATCTTTGTTTCATCCAAAATAAGCCTATACTTTAATTCAATTTTCCAAGTAAAGTACTCTTATAACATTGCTCCTGGAAAACACATCCACGAATCAGGAGATAACAGCTTTAAAGTTGGAAAGGATTAATAAATTCAACTCATTTTTATTGAATATTTGCTACATATCAGGTGCCAGAATTTAAAAAAAAAAAAAAATTCTCTGCCCTCCAGGAGATTGACTATGGCTGGGACTGACAACAGACTATACAACTGATTTTTTTTTTTTTTTTTTTTAATCCTGGATGTGATCACTGCTCCTCAGGTCAGCCAAGGAGGAGGAGGGCCAGAGGAGAGGTTCCCAGAGCAAAGGCCACACCGGCTGTGATTTTTCCAGGTAAGTAGGGGTCAGCTGCATGGATGGACAGCAGGGTCAGCACTTCATATTCAGAGCACAATCTTCACCTTGCCATCTGGAGGAACAGACATCTGTATAATCTCAGCAAGGAGATGAGAGTGTGGGCAGATTCAGACACAGCAAGGAGCCTCATTCAGACAAAGTGCCTGTTCCTACAACAGTCAATGTCCAATGAGGGTCACAGGCTATGGGGGGAGTAGAGAGGGGGACAGGGAGGAAGGGTACAGGAAGCTGATGAAAATCACTTTTCTGGGGTTAAAAAGACAGTGGAAAAACAAAAGCAAACAAAACTGAAATATTTCTCCTTGACTGCCCTCAAATGGATCAAGGGGCCAGAGCGAAGGTGAGCAGCTGATAGGGTGCACTCTGCAGCCCCATTAACTGTGGTGCCACATGTATGCACAGGCTCACCTGTTAACTGTGGTGCCACACATGTGCACACTTTATAACTTGTTTGATCTTTTCTTGAGCACAGACTTACGGCATACCAACCGTGGGCTAGGCTCTGCTTCAGACACTGGAGATGCAGGGGGAAGGATAGAGGACTGCAGACTCAATGGGTTCACAGGCAACAGAGGAGCAGACAAACAGATACACCTCTCCAGGCAGGGAGGACAGAAGGAGATGGAGGTGGGGAGAGCCCACCTTTCACAGCAGGACAGAGCCTTTGGGAGCAACCCCCCTAGAGAAGACTTTTGCCTGTTCTGGGAACAGTGGGGAGGGCAACACAGCTGCGGCATAACTGGTAACCAGGAGAGTGGAGCAAAGGGTTGTAAGGCCACCAGGGCAGACCAGGAAACGGAGGGGAAGAGACACAGAGAGATGCAGCAGCAAGAACAGGCTTGGAGATGAAAGAATCCACAGCGTTCCTCCGCACATATTATGTACGAGAGGGGAAAACAGCACAGATTTTCACTTTCAATGAAACATGAGACACTTCATTCTTAAAAGCAGCATGTTCACTGCCTGATCACTTTAAGTTAATGTTATTTCACATGCAATCTAAGTCACTGTCAAAATCAGATCATGTGGGGTCCGGCACTGTGCTGCTGTGGTTAAAGCCCTGGCCTGCATGTGTCACCAGTTCGAGTCCTGGTTTTTCCACTTCTGATTCAACTCCCTGCTAATGTGCCTGGGACAGAAGTGGAGGGTGGCAAAAGTGCTTGGGCCCATGCATCCACGTGGAGATCCAGAGGAAGCTCCTGGCTCCTGGCTTCGGCTTCGGCCTGGCCCTATCCCAGCGGTTGTGGCCATTTGGGGAGTGAACCAGCGGATGGAAGATATCTTTCTCTCTGTCTGTCTCCCCATTTGTATCTCCTCCTTTCAAATAAATAAAATAAATCTTTTTAAAAAAATCAGGTCATGTGAAGTATAGCATGTGAATACTCAACAGCACGAGTTTCTTTAAGTATTACAGGTGCTTTCATGTCTAGCTCAGAAGTAGGCTACAGCCTTCAGAGATGTGTACTCCTTAGGTCTCTTCCAACTCTTTGGGAAGTCTCTTGGCTCTCTGAAAACACAGATCCCCAGTTTAGTTCTCAAGTGATCTCTGTTTATAAGGTCACAGAGGTTTCTACACATTAAGTCCTATGCTATTAAGCACAGTTATCTTAAACGTTTACTTAAAAAATCTTAAGTAGAAATACAGCTTAAATAGATATTTCAAGTACGAGAAAGTTTTGGGGAACAAAGAAAGTAGTTTGAACTTGAGTTCAAAACGTTTATGTTTTGTTCTGAGTACTATCATTTCTTGCCCTTAAATTGAGGAAACTTGTGATTCAAAGCTTAATGAAAATATCTCTAAAGCTCTGTTAAGAAACAGACTAAAGTGTACAGCTGTTGTACAGTACACAGTTGTGTACCAGCAAGCACACAGCTTACAGCAGAAAAAGAGAAAAACATGAAATATTAAATGGAAATGTCCTCCATGCCCCTTTCCCACGGGTGCACGTGAGTGAGACAGTGACTGAGGTGTTGTGCCGCTTTGCAGCTTCCCTCTGTCTTCTCCAGTGCACAGCTGAAGCCATGAGCAACACGAGCAGAGTGCACTAAGAAAATAGTTGGGCGGCCGGCGCCATGGCTCACTAGGCTAATCCTCCAGCTTGCGGCACCGGCACACCGGGTTCTAGTCCCGGTCAGGGTGCCGGATTCTGTCCCGGTTGCCCCTCTTCCAGGCCAGCTCTCTGCTGTGGCCAGGGAGTGCAGTGGAGGATGGCCCAAGTGCCTGGGCCCTGCACCCGATGGGAGACCAGGATAAGTACCTGGCTCCTGCCATCGGATCAGCACGGTGTGCAGGCCATAGCGCACATGCCGCGGCAGCCATTGGAGGGTGAACCAACGACAAAAGGAAGACCTTTCTCTCTGTCTCTCTTTCTCACTGTCCACTCTGCCTGTCAAAAAAAAAAAAAAAAAAAAAAAAAAAAAAAAAAGAAAGAAAATAGTCGGGCATAACAACTGTAAAGGAATTACATGGTCTAAGTGTCACCTTAGGGAAATATAGCAAAACATTTCCGTGACAGGATTATAGATATGTTTCCACTCTTTGTGTTTTCCACATGAATTTAGTAATGTGACAAAATGAATGAGCTCACTGTTTTTACTGAAAAAAAAAAAAACTTTGAGGACAGACATCTAGATCAATGGAATAGAGCGGAAAGTTCAGGAATAAACTCTCTCATTTATGGTCATTTAATTTTTCAACAAGAGTGCCAAGATGATTCAATGGAAGAAAGAACGGTCTTTTCTATAAATGGTGCTAGTACAACTGGATAGCCACGTGCAACAGAGCGAAGTTGGGCAGCTACTTCACAATGTGGAAGAAAAAATAACTTGCAATGGACAGTACTCCTAAACTTAAGAGCTGAACAGATATAACACCCAGAAGTGTCGCTCCCCGTCTTCGTGGAGGAACGACACAGGACCCTGCGTTGTTCTTTCGTCTGCTCGGCCCTCCCCGGGTTTGCTGCTGGTTCTTCCCGGGTTGGCTACCGACCCTTCCACCTCCGTGGAAGGGCGGTTCCCCCTGCCACTTTCCCCACTTCCGCGGGGGAGCGGCACACCGCCGGCCGGCTCTCTCCGGGGCTGCACAGGTGTTCCCTCAGATGTTCCCCTTAGATGTTCCTGGTGCATGTTGTCTCTCTCCTCCTTTATAGTCCTCTTCCACCAATCCCAACTCTGCTACCCACACGCCAAGTACACTGCTCTCCTCCAATCAGGAGCAGGTCCTGCTGTTTATTGGTTGAACTGGAGGCAGCTGTGTAGAAGCTGTTTTCTCCTCTCCCAGCGCCATATTGTGGGAGAGCAGATGCATAGAATAAGTCTTAATTCCAGTAACTTAGTCTAGTCCGAGTTGCTCCCCACACAGAAGAACATACCGGAGTAGCCGGCGCCGCAGCTCACTAGGCTAATCCTCCGCTTGCGGCGCCTGCACACCTGGTTCTAGTCCTGGTCGGGGCGCTGGATTCTGTCCTGGTTGCTCCTCTTCCAGTCCTGCTCTCTGCTGTGGCCTGGGAGTGCAGTGGAGGATGGCCCAAGTGCTTGGGCCCTGCACCCGCATGGGAGACCAGGAGGAAGCACCTGACTCCTGGCTTTGGGTCAGCGCAGCACGCTGGCTGCAACACACCGGCTGTAGCAGCCACTTGGTGGGTGAACCAACAGAACTAAGAACTTTCTCTCTTGTCTCTCTCTCTCTCTCACTGTCAAACTATGCCTGTTTAAAAAAAAAAAAAAAAAAAAAAAGCCGGCGCCGCAGCTCCCTAGGCTAATCCTCTGCCTTGCGGCGCCGGCACACCGGGTTCTAGTCCTGGTCGGGGCACTGGATTCTGTCCCGGTTGCCCCTCTTCCAGGCCAGCTCTCTGCTGTGGCCCGGGAGTGCAGTGGAGGATGGCCCAAGTACTTGGGCCCTGCACCCATGGGAGACCAGGGTAAGTACCTGGCTCCTGCCATTGGATCAGCGCAGTGCGCCGGCCACGGCAGCCATTGGAGGGTGAACCAACAGCAAAGGAAGACCTTTCTCTCTGTCTCTTTCTCTCACTGTCCACTCTGTCCAAAAATAAAAAATAAAAAAAAAAAACACCAGAGTACATTTTTTGTGAGAGAAAGACTCCCACCCACTGGTTCGCTACCCAAAATGCCCCAGAGGTCAGGGCCAGTCCAGGACTGAAGATCGGAGCCAGAAACTCAGGTCTCCCACGTGGGTAGCAGGAGCCCAATCACTTGAGTCATTGTCACTGCTCCCAGGGTCTGCATCTACAGGAAGCAGGAGTCAGGAGCTGGGTATCAAACCCAGGCACCTCAATATGGGAAGCAGGCACCTTAACAGCTGGGCTAAACATCTCAAGACCTCAGTGTTTTTCATCCTTTTGCAGCAGCAATGCTGATGAAGCCTCTTTCAAATTCCTCTCCCCGGGCTGCTGTGACGTGATGTGACACTTGTCATCTTCATCCTGACCTGAGCCGAGCCCTCTGTGGGAATCCTCGGAGGCTCAGTACTGGCCTTCATCTGCTCCCTGTCATGGCTCTCCCGCTCAGAGCTCATCTACCACTGCCAAAACTCCACAGCCTCTTACTATGCACTTCTACCATCAACCCTTCATCACTCCCAGGCTACTGCATATCTTCATAATCATGTATTACTGCAATGTGAAAATAATTAGCAGACTTTACTTAAAGATTTACTTTATTTGAAAAGGCAGATTGACAGGAGGAGAGACAAAAAGAGAAAGAGATATTCCACCTGCTGGTTCACTCTCCAAATGACCTCAGTGGTTGGGGCTGGGCCAGGCCGAGGCCAGAAGCTACATCTGGGTCTTCCACACAGGAGACCACAGTTCTGTAGCTGTTGACAAAAGCACATTGCCACACAGAGTCATTTCTGCCCTAAAAATCCCCTGGCCTGTACTCCATTGATTTTAACTTCTCCAAAAGCAACTTGCCACTTTTCACCTACCTGGATTTCTCTGACTGTCCACACATGAAGACTTAAAAATCTTGAATTCAACGTTCCCTTGAATTGAATTCCCTCACTCTCATCCACTCACTCTGTGCTGTCTTTTGTGCTGTCAGTACCTTCACACCACGTTGCTGCTCTGATCCATTGTAAATCATAAGATTTATGTCAAGCAGGGAACTTGCCCTACCTGTCCTTGTACAGCAAGTATAGTATCTCCAGCACCTGACATAAAATCAGTCTTTCAACAGGTGAGTAATGACCTGCTTCCCACTGCAGCCCCAGGAGCTTGATGGATCTCCCCCACAGCGTAGCAGGTGTATTGTGACAGTGCACAATGCTATTGTCTTGAGGTTAAAGCGTTTGTAACTTTTTAAATAAATTAGGTATATCTACAGTGAATTAAACTATAGAATTATTTAGCACCTATGAGGGAGTTCAAATCAATGTACGAACTTAGTCTTATAAGATACATCACCAATATCAGTAATCTAAATATTTTTAAAGTTATAAAATTAAGAGTTATGTGTTGGGGCCGGCATTGAGGCATAACAAGTAATGCTGCAGCCAGCGATGCTGGTATCCCACGTGGACACCGATTGAATCCCAGCTGCCCTACCTCTGATCCAACTCCCTGCTGATGGCCTGGGAAAGCAGAGGAGAATGGCCCAAGTGCTTGGGCCCTGGCACCCAAGTGGCAGACTCGGATGAAATGCCTAGCTCCTGGTTTCAGTCTGGGCCAGCACAGGTCATTGAAGCCATATGGGGAGTGAACCAGAGAATGGAAGACCTCTCTCTCTCTCTCTCTCTATCTCTTTCACTCAGCCCTTCAGATAAATAAAATAAATCTTTAAAACAAAATAAAACAACATCCAAAAAAAGAGATCTCTTTTTTTTAAGATTTATTTCTTTATTTGAAAGTCAGAGTTACACAGAGAGAGAAGAGGGAGAGAGAGAAGAGGGAGAGAGAAAGTCTTCCATCCACTGGTTCACTCCCCAGTTGGCTGCCAACGGCTGGAGCTGCACTGATCTGAAGCCAGGAGACAGGAGCCTCCTCCAGGTCTCCTAGGCGGGTGCAGAGGCCCAAGAACTTGGAACATCCTCCGCTGCATTCCCAGGCTATAGCGCTGCTGGATCAGAGTGGAGCAGCTGGGACTTGAACTGGCACCCATATGGGATGCTGGCACTGCAGGTGGCGGCTTTACCCACTACACTACAGAGCCAGCCCCGTGTGTCATTTTATAAAAACTCTTCATATTTAATTCCATGAATGCTACTATGGTTTCAGTATGGGGTACATACAGAGACTATACCCATATACATAGCTTTACATTTCAAGCATGTGGAAATTTTAAAAGCAATCTTTCGGGTAAATTACTTGCATTGCAGCTTTTATGATCAGCCCCAAATCAACTGTCCCCATTACCCTCAAACAAAGGCTACTAGGAACAAGTAAGCCAACTCTAAGTACCTATTTTTTGGGTGCATCCCAAAGCACAGTCAGGATTCTCAAGAAATGGGAACAAAAACAAGAAAAGAGATTTTATCCAAAATCCTTAGCAATGCGTCTACAATGCATGGACTGCACATTAACAACGAGGAAAACAGAAGCTGGCTGACGAATGTTTAATGTCAGTGCTCTGGATAACTGTTACACTCTGGACCTAAGACCTCAATCATTTAAAACTATTAAATAATGCTAAAAATCTGCTGGCAGGGTCGGACTGTTTAACACCTCATTTTTCTCTGCAACAAACCTCTTAAACCTCAGCTTCTGTCTCTTTGTGCTGGCAGTCCCCCTGGGCAGGGGCTGTGACTTTAGGTTCACAGGATTCATTTTTCTGCCCACTAAGTCATCTAGGAGGGCCGTGGAGCCTGCTCACAGCAGCTCGGAGCGAGGCCAGGGGAGGTTCATAGCCATCACTCCCTAGGGAGCCCCCTTAGAGTCAACAAAACGGCAGCCAATTGAAACCCTGTCTTGAGAGAAAAAGAGAAAAAAGTGCGTTTTGTAGAGCCGCTTTGAGATTTTCAATGTGTTTACAGGAAGCTCTCGACAGAGATTGGGACCCGATAATAACAGAGCACCCAGCCACACACACACACACACACACACACACACACACACGGCTCCTGAACGTGGAAACTGCCTAATTGCTAAGTCAATGCACTCACAAAACCACACAACACAGCCTGTGAATGTCATAGAAAATTAAACTGCACAACACGTACGGCTCACATTTCAGAATTAAAATTTGCTTTCCTGTCCCCTCTCGGAGCACGGAGGCATCTACATTCTGCAGCTTTTCAAGTGGGCATCACTCATGTCAACCTTCACACTTTTTCACGTCCGTTCTATTCCTCAGGAACACTTCTCGAAGCCCAGAGCTGGACGTTAGTATTACCAGCAAGGCCATTCCCCACACCCACAAAACATGAAAAGCAAGTAAGAGCAGCTTTTTATATATATACACTGGCAAAAACCAAGAGACTCTCAACTTTAAACACAGTATCTTGCCAAAGTATAGAATAAACTATACGCACAGGTAGCCCTGTCCCCTCAGAATGTTATCATTCATGTACTTTTACTCTACAAACCCAACTGCTTGAGCTTGTGGTGGAGAACTGTCTTCTACCTCCTCTGAATTGTGAAAAAGTTCTTGCTGCTCTTCATGGTATTGCAGTCTCTTAAGGAAGTTAAGCCCAAGATGGCGTTGCAGTAAGACTAGGGGCTGGTACTGGGTGCAGACACACACAGACTCAAGTGCAGGAGCAGCGCCCAGGTGTCCTTCAGCCCCACAATTCCCAGCATCACCGCATTAAGCACCGAATCTAACCAAGGCAAGCTGCAGGTGGTAACCCAACGCACCATTAAAAACAAGTTTCCTGAGCGAACCACAGTTTCACCTGGAAAACCCAGGAAGGCGTCAGGTAAAGGCAACCTCTGTACCTGGAGATAGAGGTGGTTTTGAAGGAACGTGAATGGCTGAGTCAGGTCTGAAGGAAGGGCAGAATTTCAACATGAATACATGGGGAACAGGGGTGTGGCACTTTGGGTTCAGACACTGAAGCCGTCCAAAACGATAGTGTGGTGGCACAAACCACCTGTGTGATTATTATCTGTTAAATGACTGCAGCTGAATAATTTACATGTGGGCAACACCTTTACTAATGTTCTATTTAATAATATACATATATATATAATATGTGAATATTGTGGGATGTTTCTTGAATTAAAAACATGAACCTCTGGGGCTGGTGCTGTGGCGTAGTAGGCTATGCCTCTTTCTGCGGCACCAGCATCCCATATGGGTGCTGGTTCATGTCCTTTTCTGATCCAGCTCCCTGCTAATGGCCTGGGAAAGCAGTGGAAGATGGCCTACGTACTTGGGCCCCTGCACCCACGTGGGAGACCCAGAAGAAGCTCCTGGATTCTGGCTTCCAATTGGCTCATCTCCATCTGTTGCAGCCATTTGGGGAGTGAGCCATTGGACATAAGATCTTTCTCTCTGTCTCTCCCTCTGTCTGTAACTCTACCTCTCAAATAAAGAAATAAAAATCTTCAAAAACAAATAAGCATGAACCTATACTAAATTACTATGTTATAGATGTGTTCCCTAAACACAGAGATTATAATTTTGAAATCCAGTTGCAACACAATGATGCATTTCTATTAATCTCATTTTGTAAGTCTTTTATAATTCTGTCATCTGATTTAGTTGAGATCTGCAATAAGTCAGTTCACTGAAAAAGCAGTAAAATCTGATACATAAATATTGTACTTAGAATATATTAATGTGAATTTATTCACCAACACTTGGTTCTACAGCCAAGAACTGCTTTCCAGGTTGCTGTTCCACATCACACATGGAAAGCACAAGGCAGCAGTGCTGTTTCAATTATAAAATGTCCAGCTTTAGGTTCTCTTTTATATAAACATGCAAGGCATTTTGAGTGTAAATCTTTCATGAATTGTTCAATCCTCCAAGTTATTCACAATTGTCTTCCCCATATTTAATTAGCTTTAAAAAAACAAAGCAACTCACCTTTGAGTCTTTGCATTTCATCACTCTACGTAATAGTTCATTAGTTCTAACAACTTGTACCAGTGGTGAGGCGGTAACCACTGATGGGGCACAAGGAATAAAAGGGAAATAGAACTTAATTTTCTTCGTTCCCAAAAGAGAGGACACGAGAAGTTTCAACACGGAAGGTGGGAAGTTTACTTTAACAAGGAAACTGAAGATCAGTTTTCTATTCTTTTTTTCTCTTGCTACATTAACATCAGGCATTTAAACCCTCTGGTTCATGACTACTGTCAATCAGAACAGATGCATACTGACCACAGAATTCGTGGGGCTCAATTTCCTAATGCTTCCTGGGCTGCCTTTTCCATTCAATCTGAGAAAACGCTCTCAAGTACAATGAACATTTACTGTCTCCTTACATTGTTTAGGAAAAAGAGGCTCATAGTCTAGGGTTATAGCATTTTCTAATTAAAACATCCAATCCATACACCTCAAAATACTAGAGTCAATTTGCTTATTCACTTCGTAAGTTGGCAAGCTTTAATCAGCATTAATCACTCTGTCAATGTTTCTGCCTCCCTTGGGATGCCCAGCATAAGCGCCATAGCTGCAATCTTTGAGGGCTCTGTGAGGTCGCCACCATGGAGACTGCGCTTCAATCACTGAATCTTAATCACTTGTTGCACTGCAATTACTCACTTGCATATTTGTAAAGACACGTTCTAAGAAGATGCATGCTTATTTTTTTAAAATATTTTATTCATTTATTTTAGCGGTAGAGTTACAGACAGTGAGAGGAAGAGACTGAGAGAAAGGTCTTCCTTCCGTTGGTTCAATCCCCAAATGGCTGCAACGGCTGGAGCTACGCCGATCCAGAGCCAGGAGCCAGGAGTTTCTTCCTAGTCTCCCACATGGGTGCAGGGGCCCAAGGACTCGGGCCATCTTCCACTGCTTTCCCAGGCCACAGCAGAGAGCTGGATTGGAAGAGGAGCAGCCAGGACTAGAACTGGTGGGATGCTGGTGCCGCAGGGGGAGGATTAACCTACTGCACTATGGCGCTGGCCCCGATGCATGCTTATTTTTAAGAATATCGGAAAGGGTCTTCCCCAAGGCAAAACTGAGTAAGGTTCTCTATTCTTACAAAGTCTCTAATTAATGTAGGTTACCAATAGATCACACTTTTCATCTTAGAACAGTCAGGCAACATTTGTTCACACCCAATCGCTTCATCGTCTTCACACCGCAGAATCTCTAACAGCAAATTCAGGTCCTCAGGTATGTAGACCAGCCAAAGCAACTCCTCCCTGATCATGCTGAAAAGTCTTGCTGTCTTTGGGAGAGCACCATCCACAGACAGGGATGTGAGAGTGAGCTTCTGGAAGCAGTATGAGCTGAAGTTTATCTGTATGCTATAGGGCAACACTGAAACCTTAGAGAACTTGGCTTGAAGGTAAGAAACAAGGGCATTTTTCATTTGGAGCAGATTGTAACCCATTCGAGATGAGCATGTCTAGACACGAGAGCAGATACTGAGAAAGTGGTGGAGATCTCAGGAATTCTTAACCCTGAAAGATGTGTTCTGCGGCTTCTGCCCAAGGTTAACACTGGGATGAGCGACAGAATGTTCTGAAGATCTTAGGATCAAGAGCTCCTTCTGGCTTCTGAAACTATCTCATGTTAACCACCCCTCCCTCTCTACCACTGCCTATAGTTGTTATTGCTGCTGTTTACTGGTGATTTAACGAAGGTTAAATTTCCCAAGCAAGGCTGGAGGTGGGGAGGCAGGCTGCAGCCGGGCTTGGAGGTGGAAAAGCTCTATACAACTGTGATCTCTGGGGTATCATTTCATTGAGACACACATCTTCCTCGCGAGTTGCTCAGTTTCTCAGTTTAGCAAATCTATTCTCAAGGGACAATTTTTAGGCAAAAATTCATACAATGCCTCCAGGGGTTCAGGAAACTGCCATGCAACTCCTTTAAAGTCAAAATAAGTTGCTGCACCTTAAATCATTTGCATGATTCTTGAACATCACTGCAAATGGGCTTATGTTAGGCATGCAGGCCTGAGTCAGGTACCATGCAATAACTTCTGGTGTGAGCATCCTTTGCTTGACTTGTCAGGAGGGACCTGTTATTGAATTTGAGATTTTTATAATGATGGACCTGTGTTTGCAATGGTGCTCAGGACTCAACTGACTTGAGCTTTCCTCTGAACAGGTCTGCAAAAATCCCCTGTCCTGGTTCCCACTGTTCTCACAAGCATTCTTTAGAGATGCATTATATATAGTTACTGTTCCAAAAATCAGGATGTCCAGTTTAAAATGCTGGACTGGCCACTGCTTACCATGGGTATTTTACTCAATCTCTGGGTGCCTTGGTTTCTACATGAAAAATGGTGAAAATAGTAGAGATCATCTAACAGGAGTTTAGGGGTTTGGTATTAAATAAATAGGTGCACAGTGCTTTAACATGGTGCTCAATAAATGTGGGCCACTGTTTTTATTATGATTATTATAGAATACACTGAAAGGCCGGCGCCGCGGCTCACTAGGCTAATCCTCCGCCTTGCAGTGCCGGCACACCAGGTTCTAGTCCCGGTCGGGGCGCCGGATTCTGTCCCGGTTGCCCCTCTTCCAGGCCAGCTCTCTGCTGTGGCCAGGGAGTGCAGTGGAGGATGGCCCAAGTGTTTGGGCCCTGCACCCCATGGGAGACCAGGATAAGTACCTGGCTCCTGCCATCGGATCAGCGCGGTGCGCCAGCCGCAGCACGCCAGCCGTGGCGGCCATTGGAGGGTGAACCAACGGAAAGGAAGACCTTTCTCTCGGTCTCTCTCTCTCACTATCCACTCTGCCTGTCAAAAAAAAAAAAAAAAAAAAAAAGAATACACTGAGACATCCGAAAAAGGTCTCACCTTTGTAACTTCCCTTAGGATGGGTGTAACACTTCCCCCAAGACCTGGAAGCTGTACTTCAAATAGCTACGCTGTATTTCATGGAGAAGGTCATTGGTTTTTCTCCTAGGTCAAAGGAGAAAAGTGATACATTGCTTCGTGACATCACTCCTGACTTAAAATGGCTTCACCTGCCATTAGCAGGCACACTCAAAATGCCCGAATCTGAAGCCTGCTTCCAGAGAAGCAGTCCTTAAACACAAATACAGAGAAAAAGCATGCGGGCGGGGAGCCCTTGTTCTGAACAGAGCTGTGCCTGGGAGCAAGGCTCGCACTGCCATCTCTCTGCAGTCTGCCCCACCCCCAACCCAGCCCACATCTGCAATCCAATGTAGAATTATTTTCAAGCAATAAGCTTTTGTCAGGCCCCAATAACTATCCACCAGATTGACTCTGTGTTTGGAGAGGGGGTGCTTGAAATATTTCTACTCTGGTGGGCGTGAGCTCATAGAGATGAATGCCATTGAAGGAGTTAAAAATCACGCCATCCTGGGGTGGCATTGTGGTGCAGCAGGCTAAGACTCAGCTTGGGATGCTGGTGCAAGTCCCGGCTGCTCTGTTTCCCGCCCGGCTCCCTGGTAATGCCCTTGGGAAGGCAGCAGATGATGGCCCAAGTGCTTGGGGCTCTGCCACCCATGAGGGAGACAAGGATGGAGTTCCTTACTCCTGGCTTCAGCCATTTGGGGAGTGAACCAGTAGATGTACGATCTCTTCCGCCCCTTCTTTCTCTGTAGATCTACCTTCCAAATAAATAAATCTTTTACAAAAATGCTACCTAAAATATGCTGCTCCAGCACACGGACTGTTTTGAGTCAAAGGCACTGAAGAAAACTGCAGGTGCAGGAAGAGGGCTCTGACCTTGCTTCTGTTTCTCAAAAGCAGGAGCCATGACTCCCACGTGACAGACTTCCTCCAGGTACAAGGACAGGTAGGAGTCACGTCAGCAGGAACGGGCTGGGGGTTGAGGGAAGTCTGTGTGCATAAACCTTATTACAGTAACCTGCAGCTCCCCAGCCACTTCTCCACCCATTAGCTAGCCTAGCCCAACCCTGCACACTGCCCCATTCATCACTGTTCCTGGTCCGACTCAGTATACAAATCATTGACTAACTGCAGGGTCTCCCTTTGCTTACGAGGGCTTAGAACACTTGTACTATGTGCATTTCCACGCTTTTCTTCTGTTAATTTGTCTTTGATCAATCTAATTCTCAGACCCAGTGGAGACCCTAAGAGGATAGAGACAGAGTTTCTTCCCCCAACCCCTGCGTCTTTAACTGCCTCAGCTACCCCAGGAGGGCAGTGAAGTCCCACTTTAGAATTTGGCTCTAAGTGCAGCAAGATGAAAACCTGAAGCTCCCGTTCCTTTGCACCACAGAAGTCAGGGCCCTCCTGCTTTCTTTCTAAGCATCAACCTATGGAACGCCCTCCCCTCCAGGATGGTCTTCATGCAAAGCCATTTGATACTGTTTTCCCACCAAGCAGTTAAAACTGTTTCAAACAGTCCTTCCCCATGGAGGACGGGACACCCAGCTATGAGAGAAGCTGTTTACAAAAAGAGAAATCTGTAGCTGTGATAGGTCAGCTGGACAAAAGGGTTTCATCACGGGGCACGACTGTCGACAGCAGTGTGTGCCACATCCCCACGGGAGGACATCACCCCACTATGTTCCTGTGCCCCTCCCCCAACACACACAGAAAAGCTGAGGACGCTCTTAGAATAATAGATGCTTCCCGGAGGGATTTTCAGTTGCGTGAATCATTGATCATTTTATGAGTGTCTTCCCAGTAGGATAACTACAGCTTCTTGCAGTGCAAATGAAACAAACTTGGTTTGATTTCAGTCTGGAAGCTCATTATATAAAGTACATGGTGGCCATTAGAAATGTAGGGGATTCTCAAGGGCGAAAGAACTCTGCGTGGAAGAAGTCCCAGGGAAATTAAACAGGGAAAATAACACAAGCGTTCAGACTTCTTGAAACGCAATTAACCACGGATATAAAAGGGATTCCTGTTAGATGCAAATCCAACTTGTGTGAACTCTCTAAGCGTCTAAGACTCACTCATCCTTAAGCTGGTCAGAATTAACCAAAGTAGCCATCCAAAGGAAAACAGTTCATACTTTACAGTAATAACACAACCTATCCATCAACTTCCTAGAAGAATTTATGTATGCCCCTGATTATATGGCTGCAGATAAAATTGTTTTCTTCAAGTCAGATTAGTTGATGCAAAGCTTTTTGGATTAAAGCATCGCTTAAATACATCACTCACTCTGTAAGCGTAATTTAAATAGCCAATCACATTTTTAAGTCCAAAATTAATTAGTATAGAATAACTCAAAAACACAATATACCTAAATAATGCACCTGAAACTTAAAAAAAAGTCAAATGAGCAGAACAATTAAAATAGATTTTGCAGCAGAGCTCTCTGGTTCATTCTGCATCAAGTTAAGTTTTTAATTTTTTGATACTTTAAAATCTAAGTCCCACAAAGATAATAACCAGCCCATGTCCACTAGAGACTCATGAAGTCCTACTGAAGTGGACTTCCATTTTGAAAAACTGCTTCATAATATTCATCTTACTGGAAGATGTATTTGTAAATAAAAATGAGTATTCTTGACAGCAGAAAATATTTTTAATAATTTAAGATTCTGTAAGTGATTTTCTTTTCTACAACATCCTATTTTATTGTGTAATGGTCATCGTTAATTTCTATGGAGGTTTTGGTGACTTTTCATATGCATGTCAGCTATAAATTCTGATTGTATTTTTTCTAGCCCTGTTCATTACTACATC
Organism: Oryctolagus cuniculus; assembly: GCF_964237555.1. Taxonomy (NCBI): domain Eukaryota; kingdom Metazoa; phylum Chordata; class Mammalia; order Lagomorpha; family Leporidae; genus Oryctolagus; species Oryctolagus cuniculus. The sequence continues at coordinate 95,880,916 of NC_091440.1, read as the reverse complement.
CATTCACAGAAATATATGAATTATTGTATGCTATTTTTCTGGTTATAAAGTCAATGTATAATTTTAGAACATTTAAAAAACCTATAGAACATTTAAAGCAATAAATTGTGTATAGATTCACTATCCAAATATTAAGTGTATGGTAATATATTCTTTTTTGTCCTTCTGGTCTCTTTCACATGTACATACATTTACATAGCTGAGCTTATGCTATAAAAATGGCCATTATGCACTTTAACAAAGGCTTCTGCTGGGTGCTCAATAACTGCGAATAAAGTTTCAAAGTGCAGCCCACCTCCATCGTAATAAAAAGGACTCCAAGGCAGGCTAAGACTAAGGGTACACGCCAGTCAAAGGGTATAGATTTGGGGTCAGAAGTGTAGCTGTGAACAGTATTTGCATCTGTGAATATATTTAATTTTATTTTTTATTATTTTAGGATTAAAATTTTTAAGAAAAAAATTACCACTCTAAACACCCTTTATTCTTGCTAGTGGTATGGTGCTAACACTTGGGGACCTCTGCCCATTACAGAGGAGGAACACCCCTCTTGTCTGCAGCTAGGTGAGGATCAGGATGGTGTGGGGCCACCCAGGGCCAGAGTCTGTGTGTGGAGTAGGTCTGTTTCTTAGGGGGTTGTGGATTCACTCGCTTAGGATCTCACCAATGCACCCAGGCTGCTTGCAGGTGGCTGGTGGGGAGGAGTCCTGGTCCCTGTTAATTATTTTCCAGGGAGACAATAAAACTGCCTTCTATCAATTTTTTATCTGTTTTCATCTCCCTGGATTCTGCATCCTTGTGGGTTAGAAGGACTTGAGGTTATGGGTTCTGGCAGGTAATGCTTTCTGTCTCGTGGAAACATATTTCAAATGACTGTGAAGAGACCCAGCCCTGTGGGCCACAACAGAAGATTTAGGACAGCTCCTTACAAAGCCAGCCCTGCTCACAGCCCTTCCCAGTTAATCCCTGCCCAATTCCATCCTCTGGGGAACCAGCATGGGCACGCCTTACATGCAAAGAGATTTTACAGGTGTCTCTCTCTCTCTCTCTCTCCTTTTCTTTCTGAGCTCCAACCTCATGGTTCTTACACATCAGGGAAGAACATCAGGGACCAGCATCCCATACATTCAGAGGTGGAAAATAACACACATAGCCTCCTCACTGAATGATTTCCAGTGCTTCCAGCAGTAGCCAGGTCATCGCCACACAAATTAGCCTTATATTAATCCTAACAATATATTCTGTTTAAAAAACCAGGATCCAGCAAAGTGACCATAGGGCTGGTGCTGTGGTGCAGCCAGTTAAAGGCACGAGCTGCAGCATGGGCTGCTCCACTTCCCATCCCGCTCTCTGCTAATGCGCCTGGGAAAGCATTGGAGGATGGCCCAAGTACCTGGGCCCCCGCACACACGTGGGAGACCCAGAGGAAGCTCCTGCTCCTGCCCTTGCCTGGGCCAGCCCCAGTGGTTATGGCCACATGGGGAGTGAACCAGCAGATGGAAGATCTCTCTATGTCTCTCTCTGTCCCTCTCTCTGAAACTCTGCCTTTCAAATAAATAAATTTTTTATATAAAAAGGCAAAGTGATCATAGTTTTAAACATAGATGTGGTAGGGAACTATGGCCCTGACAACTCCAGATAGTAGTTTAATTTCACAAATAAAGAAAAAACCCTCTCCATCTATCAGATTTTGACAAGTTCTTTCTCTAAGGGATGATTATCTAACTAACAAAATGCAATAAAGCAAAAAATTTCTAGACTAATTTTTCTCTGTATTGGGTCAGGACGATTTGAGACTTATTTCTTTGCCATCTATCAACCATTCTATCCTAATAAATACGAGAATCTTTCCAGCAAACTCTAAATTTCCTCTTCATTTTGTGAGGTACTTGTTAATAAGTAGGTTGACCATAACCCAAAAAGGAAAAAAGAATTTTGAAGCTTGACACATGGAATAACAATTCTTCCCCCTATTATATATTTCTGAGAAAAGCTCACTTAAAAATCATTCATTCCCACTAAAAATATACATCTAAGACAATCTGTGTCAAGGTGGTGACAATCTGTCATCCTAAGGAAATTCCTTCAGCTGTCACGGAGAGAATATGGGGAAAAAATGACTGAGTAGCTAAAAGTGGGCAGAGAAGGTCTTTGCGTTTGCGAAGTCTGGTTTATGATTTACTGTAATATTCATATCTAAAGGTTAAGGAAATGTATAGAAACAGGAACATTTTAACTATCAGCCTCTTACTACTCAAAAATAATGAGGAATGTGAAACTCTGACAGCCCAATGCCACAAAAGACAATGCCTGCCCTGACACCCTTGAGCCATCTCACCTCCCAGGAAGAGAAAACAGGCCGCTAACTATGTAAAGTATGTGCACAGCGTTTACAGGTTCAAGTTGTTCTGATGAAATTCAGCTTTTCTTTCCTTCACATGCTCCCCAGGTGTGCAAGGTACAGAACCAGCGGCTTGGTCACAGGCGTACTGCATCAAAACCATGCCATGGACAGATGGCTCACCCCCGGCATGCCTACCCACAAAGACTGCAAGCAAGGAGATGGAAAAATAAGGAGTTGGAAACACCCAATAAATACCATAACAATGATGGTAAGAAAGTGTATGGGATAATGAGAGAGAATATACTTAGCCCTTTCATAGTCATGAGTTCTGCATCTGTGGACTCCACCAACCTTGGATTCAAAGTATTTGGAAAAGAAAATGGCATTTGCACTCACCACAACAGATTATTTTTCTTGCCATTGTTCCCTAAACAATACAGCATAACAACTATTCAAATAGCATTTGCACTGTATAGGTAATGTGGGTCATCTACAGAGATGATGATCCCTACGTGGTAGGGATCAGGCATTTGGCCTGGTAGTCAAGATGCCTGCATTCCATATCAGTGTGCACAGCCTTGAGTCTAGGTTCTGGCTCCTGATTCCAGTCTCTCTCTAATGCAGATGCTGGGAAGCAGTGATGATGGCTCAAGTGACTGGATTGAGTTCCATGGCTCCTGGCCCTGGCCTGGCCAAGCCCTGACCCTTTCAGGCATTTGAGGGGGGGAGCCAGTGGATGGAAGCATGCTCGCTAGTGCTCTCTCTCTCTCTCTCTCTCTCTCCCTTTCAAGCAATTTTTTAAAAATAATAAAGTACGCAGAAGAATGTGTGCAGGTGCTAGGCAAATTCTACACCACTGTATGCAAGGAATCTGAGCATCTAAGGATGTGGGCATCCATATGAATTCTGGAACCAACCGGCTGTGGATGCCAAGGGATGATGGTGCATGTGTGTGGAAGAGAAGGAGGGGGAAGGAAGTGGAGGGAGAAGTTCAATAAAAATCAAAGACCTTTCTAATAGGTCTTTTGGCCTAGTTCAAATATCAAGATGTAATCTCTCTGGATTATCTCTGTTTCTTTTTTTTTTTTTTTTAATTATTTATTTGAAAGGCAGAAAGAGAGAGAGGGGTTTTCTATTTGCTATTTCATTCCCCAAACGGCTGCAATGGTTGGAGCAGGGCCAGGTGGAAGCCAGAAGCCAGGAACTCCAACCACTTTGGGCCATCTTCTGCTATCTTTCTAGGTGCATTAGGAGGAAGCTGGATCCAAAGTATAGCAGTTGGGACTCAAACTGGAACTCTGATATGGGATGCTGGCATTGCAGGCAGTGGTTTAACTAAGTGCATCACAATGCCGGCCTCTCATTTATTTTTAGATATAATTTGCAAGCCATAAAACTCATCTTATTTAGTGCACAGTTCCGAGTCTGTGCAACTGAAATCACATGTGTACCCACCTAATCAAGACACAGAATAGTTCCACTGCCCCCAGTGTCCCCTCATGCCCCTTTGTAGTCACCTTTTTCCCAGCCTCAGTTCCTGGAAATTACCAATGCGTTTTGTCCCCATAGTTTTGTCTTTCTCAGAATGTGGAATAAAGGATACCATGCACTCACACAGAATCAAACATGAGTGTGTCACTGTGTTTTCTGGGTTCTTTCCTTAGGCATAACTCATCTGCACACTCAGGATTTTGGTCTGTGCATGAGCACACCGCTCCTTTTCAGTGCTGAGTGGTTTCCACTGTAGGGCGGTGCCACAATTTCTGTATCCACTTCTCAGGGGAAGGACATAGGAGTGGTTTCCACTTACTGAAACTATTAAAAATTGTTTTGACCAACATATAACATTTGCACACATTGCTGAGATGCAGTGTGATGTTCTGATCATGCCTGTACTGGGTATCTAGCAACCCAGTATGGCAACTAGCATATCTTTTTCTATCATTTCTTTATGGGGAGCACTATTCTGGGATACACAGTGCATTATTGTGACTTGCATTCACCCTGCTGGGCCATGGTTACTTGACTAACATGGCACCTGTTGATTGACATCTCCCTAGGGCCCTCCTCCCCTACCGTTTCCAGTTTGGGGAGATTAGAAATAAAGCCACACTAACACTTCCTTCAGGTCCCAGGTTTCTGCAGGAATTGCTAGGATGTAGGTAAGTGTGTACTCAGCTGTAGGGGAAGCTACCAACTGTTCACCATGATGGCTGCACCATTGAGAACAGGTCGTTCACGGCTGTCAGGCCCCCTCCAAAACCACGGAGTCCTCCAGAGCCTGTCCTCCCCACAGTATCCCTCATCTCAAAGGCAAGCATCGCGGAAATGTGCAGGCACGAGGTCTGCCTCCTTCTCCAGGTCTGTGCTCCTCAAGGCACCAGAAATGACTCCCCCGGCGCTCAGGGCCACGGGAAAGCCACGGGACAGTGTTCAAATGCCAATTTCACGTAAAGAGCCCCAGAGCGCAACTGTTTTTAAACGCAGGGAGAATGCAGAGTGCTGTCACCTCAGTGCTTCTCAATGCAGGCCCCTTTTCAGTTTTCCAGTGACGGCCCAGAAGGCAGACAATGCTTACTGAACACGAGCAGCAGAGAAGGCTGGCACCTCTCTGTCACTGGGAAACTGCACGTTAGTGCCACGGTCCCAACCAGGCGAACAGGACACCAGAGCACCGGGAGCAGAGGGTGACGACGGCATTGGGTGCCTGGTTATTAAAGACCCTCCAAAACTGGGTTTCTTTAGCATGAATTCATCGTCTTGTACAAAACACCTCTGTATCCCCAACGCTGACTGGCTCCAAGCAATGGGAACCAACAGATAAAGAAACCTGGTGTGACGGCGCATTAACTTTTAAACATCAAACTCAACAGAGCTGTTCTAGTGACTGGCTGCTTCACAAGTCACTCCCGAAACTTGGTGATTCAAAACAAGGACAATATCAATTCTGCTCACAAATCTATCAGAGGACAGGGTTCAGTAAGGATCCTGAGGCTTTGCTCCAGGGGGTCCCTCGAAGCTCACTCACTCTCACGGCTGACAGCTGAGCCCCAAGAGGACGCCGTTGGCCTGACAGCTAGACGTGGCTTCTCCAGGTGGACCAGGCTTCCTACCATGGCACAGTTGGGCTCTAAGGGTGGGTGTCCCTTTCAAGCCCTAGGTGTGGAAGTCACTGGGGCTCTACTGCTTGCAGCTGTTACAAAGATCCACACAGACTCAAGGGGAGGGAGCAGGCCTTGAGGAGTACCTGAAGTAGTCTGCATGAAGACCATGGGACTTATTACACACCCTTGCAAGACAGAGCATGCCATGGAGATGACCCAGTCCCAGAATTGCTTTTCTAAAGTGCAAATGTGCATGGTATCTGGACTCTCCTACTTGAAAACCATGCCTCATACTCTATACTCACACATCCAGGGCCTAACTGCTCTCACCCCTGTTTTCTTTCCCACGCCCTTTCTAGACACTTCTCTCCTACCTGACCTTCCAGCTGTCCAGAGTTGCCTGCAATTTCCCAGGCTCACTCCTACATTTCCTTCCTGTGGAAGTCTTTGTCCTTGCTTTTCTCTGCTTATTCCCAGGCTTGTCTTCAAGCATCACTTCTCCCGAGGTGTGGCTACTCTGGAATGATCTCCCTGCAGGCAGCAGTTTGCAGGGCGCAGCGCCAGGAGCAGGAGCCCGTGTGCTCATCTGGGACAACTGTCTGACCCAGGGTTTTACTCCATTTACCCTGAAATGGCAGGTCCTTCATGCTCTGTCCCTTCCCTCCACTGAGGCTGATCTCAAAGGTGCTCCCTAATAAACAACATCTCATGCTAAACTCCATCTTGGAGTTTCTGCCCCCAGGAAGCCAAACTGCAAAGAACACTTTAGGATAACTTCAATCCCTCACCATAATGGCTGCAATTCATGTCCCTAACCAATGGGTTCATTTCCACAAAATACGGCGCTGTGGCATAGTGGGTAAAGCCAACGCCTGTGAGGCCACCATCCCATATGGGCACCAGGTCCTGGCTGCTCTACTTCCGCTCCAGCTCCCTCCTAATGGCCTGTGCAAGGCAGTGGAAGAAGGTCCAAGTGTTTGGACCCCTGTATCTACGCAGGAGACCTGGGCTTCAGCTGGCTCAGCCCTGGACATTGCAGCTACTTGGGGAAGGAAGCAGTGGATGTTAGCCCTCTACCTTCGTCTCTCCCTCTCTCTCCAACTCTGCCTTTCAAAAAAATATATATTTGGTGACTACACATTCTAAAAAAAAGGAAAATGGGATTTATTTATCAAAATGATTCACACAATTACCCTTTGACATGGAAGTCCTACTTATGATTATTTATCCAATACTAGTAACGGGAAAAAGCTGAAGCTGGAGAAAACCCACATGTCCATCATTCCAGGAGACTGGTTCAATTCTTCCCTACCTAAGTGGACTCTGCAACTGGAGAAGACTGAGGAGGGCCCCTATATCCAATGGTAAGATGGCTGCGATGTGCTGTCACCAGAAAGTCCTGCAGAGGAGGGGTCTGCTCCAGGCACCTGCTGCAAGGAAGTAGGGCGTACAGCTTCCCGCTGCACCAGCCTGTTTCTGCAGACACTGAAGGGACAAGCCAGGACTCCGGAACAAGGGCGTGGGCACAGCTAGACTTTATCATGCTGAAATTGAATGGCGTTTTAAAATTCTGCACCATGTAAATGCATTACCATATGGTGTTTAAAACAAACAGTCCTCAAAGACATTTGGAATTACTTTTGGTGAAAACAGGGAAGGAGGGGATTATGTATCCAAGTTCTATTTTCTCCAAATGACTCTCTGTTGCCCCATCACCACATGTGTAAAATATCTTTTACCCACTCATTTCAGATCATCAACCAAAGATCCAGTTGTAGTTGGATCTGTTTTTGGATTCTCCATTTCATTCCTTTCCTCCGTCCTTGCACCAGTCCCAAATTGCTTTTAGTACTACAGTTTTGGACTCTAACATCTGGTACGTCAAATCCCCCTTAACACTTTTATTTTCAAGATTTCCAGGCCATTTTCTCTTATTTATATTTTTGTGATTGTCATCATTTCCTTGTTTCATTGAGGAATCTATTGGACACTTTTATGACATGTGTTATGTTTCTGTAAGCGTGTGCATATCAAAGTACTCACATGTGCATGTACTCAGTTCTCACCACCCAGGAATGGGCGAGGTCTATTTATTCACATTTACTTTTGCAGTAATGGTTTTCAGGACCTGCGCTGTGGTGTAGTGGGTAAAGCTGCTGCCTGCAGTGCCAGCATCCCTTATGGGTGGCAGTTTGAGTCCTGGCTGCTCCACTTCTGATCTATCTCTCTGCTGTGGCCTGGGAAAGCAGTGGAAAATGGCCCGAGTCCTTGGGCCCCTGCACCCATGTGGGAGACCCGGAGGAAACTCCTGGCTCTTGGATCCTGATCGGCACAGCTCCGGCCATTGTGGTCATTTAGGCTAGGAGTGGGCCAGTGATGGAAGACCACTCTCTCTGCCTCTCCTTCTCTCTCTGTGTGTAACTCTGACTTTCAAATAAATAAATACATCTTTAAAGTGATGGCTTTCTTACTATAACTTTAGCACATTTAAATTATACTCATATGACCTGTTTTGAGTTAATATTTAGTAGCTTAAAGCTAGGTATTGTTTGTTAGCAGAAAAACATTATTTTAAATAGGATTGAAAATCTCAGTCCTAGAATTTAAAGTCTTAGCATTCATGCTACCAGGGGTGGCAACGTGGCCTAGTGGGTAAGATGCTTGTATCCTATTTTGGAGTGTCTGGGTTTGATTCCTGGCCCCAGCTCTTGGCTCTGGCTTCCTGCTAATGCAGATCCTGAGAAGCAGCGGTGATGGTCCCAGTGACTGGATTCCTGTCATCCACATGGGAGACCTGGAATGAGCTCCCAGTGCTCGGGTTTGAACTTTGCCTGGCTCAGGTATTGCAGGCATTTAGGACGTGAACTAGGGAATGGGAATACTCTCTCTCTCTTTCTTACTGTTCCACCCTCTCTCTTCTCCTCTTTCAAAACAACAGCAAAAGAATCCATTCCACAAATCTAATTAGCAACGATGAAAATGTTTCATTCTTTTAAGTACACTTTAGGTTTTCTTTTTCCATTTATGCTTAGTTTTTAGAAACCACTGATAAGTATTTCTTGATATGGGTTAAGGATCTCTTATAAAATTAATACTGTGGAAAACGCTGCAGAAAAAGTAGGTAAAAAGAAGCACAATTGTCAACCATGACTCTTAGTGTAGAGAATCCAGCTGAAGGCAGGTGAGCCATGCGATGGGTGGAAGCAGGTGGCACCTGCAAAGAGGAGCCATCAGTGCAGCTAAGAAGATATGACATTTTGCAGGAGGCACACCCAGTGATTTCCACCACAGATTTCTATCACACCGCACCAATAGAAAGGTCAAAGAAAAACAAACTCTCCAAAGCATGTGTATTTACATGGTTCTCATCAGTACACAGCAGTGCTTATCCCAAGAGGCAGCACTAGAAAGATGGGCCCAAGACACTAATGTGAAAACACAGGCCACCTGCTTGGTGTCATTAAGCTGCAAAAAAAAAAAAAAAAAAAAAAAAAAAAGCCACCATTGCCACAGACCTTCTTTGAAGTGACTTGCCCACCAATCTTTTCAGAGACATTCAAGGTTAAAGTAACCAGATACTAGGAGTATGTGATGTCAGCTTTGAATATTTCCAGCAAGAATTAGTAAGTCAAATGCATATTTTGCAACAGATAATGACACTATGAACAGATCAAGAACAGGGAGATATAACTGGCCTCCCCCCTGATGTCACATAACAAAGGAACTTTTATAGCATCCCCTCATTAACAGTTAACACAAAGTATCTTTCATATTACCAACAAAACTTTTCTGCAAAAAAAAAAAAAAAAGACTCAGAAAAGGATACTGAGTGTCCTCCGTGAAAGCCTGACAGCACATGTTGTATTTGTATGGAGGCAGACACACACTGTACATACACATGTTCATGCACATTCTTAAATACACGTGTGTGCACACATGCAAACATAATATAAAGATAAAATGTGGGCAACCCACTGTATTGAAAGCAACATACGCCAGTATTTTGATTAATACATACAATTTTGATCTCTATGGTCATTTAGGGAATGAGCCAATGGATGGAAGATCTCTATCTCTCCATCTCTCCTTTTCTGTCACTGCCTTTGAAATAAATAAAATAAATCTTTAAAAAAAGAGAAGCATTTGTGTGATGGCCACTTGGAAGAGTCACATGTTTGTATGTTGCCCATGGGGACAGTTTAAAATATTAAGTCAGAACCGAAGACCAGGGGAAGGCATTGTAGCACAGGGTATTAAGTCTCTGCTTGAGATGACTGCCTGTGCCAACTGGAACGCCTAGGATCAAGCCCTGCTTCCACTTCTGATCCACATTCCTGCTAATGTGTGCCCTGGGGTGCAGCACACGATGCTCAAGTACTCGAGTCCCTGCCATCTGCATGGGAGACTTGCACTGAGCTCTTGGTTCCTGGCTTTGGCTTGGCCCAGCTCTGGCAGTTGCAGGCATTTGGGGAGCAAGCCAGCAGATGGAGGAGTCTCTCTCTCTCTCTCTCTCTCTCTCTCTCTCTGCTGTGCAGATACAGAAGTGTCTCAAGAGGGTCCCCATCATAGCACAATAGAAACTGGTTAAAGAAGTGCAGGATTCTTCCAAGGACTGCCAGACATGCCACGGAGCAGCTAGATAAACAAAGACCGACCAAGCACATGGAGTGTTGGTTACTGATTGCCACTTTCCTGATTGCTTTGAAACAAATTAATGAAATAAACAAAAGATGTGGCTCTGGCCCTAGAGGGTAAAATTTCCGATCCAGGTAGAAGGATTACTAAGCACCTTGAAAACGTCTCAGAGAAGTGGTACACTCTACCACGTTGATTGTAAACCGTTCAGAGGAACAAAGAGATCAAGGGCAAGAGGGCCCCTGAAAGCTTCAAGGAGGCCAAGCCTCTTGACCTGGGCCTTGAAGAACACAGGGGACATATTCGTATTCAAAACAAGAAGCTGCTTGGGGAAAGTGATTTCTGCTTCCGAGGTAATTATGGTGAGGTCAGCTGCATATGTTCCATGGAAACGGCTGCCAGGAGGAAACAAGCAGCAGTATTTTGTTATTTTGATTATTTGGGCTGCCACAAAAACTAAAGTTTTCATACCTGAATGGACTATACAGGAAATGTAACGGAGACCATAATCAGTGTCTGATGTTAGTGCACTGGTTACGTGAGGTTGGCAATTGGCAGCTTTTATAGCTCAAGGGTGATGGCTAATTTATTTTATTTCCTCTTCTTAAAATTAGGTTTGTTTATTTTAGTTATGTACATAAATAAAGAGGACTCTAGACATCGCTCTGAAAAGGTTATTAACAATTTAGGTTTCTGGTGCATCAATTAATCCAAAAGATGACTTGTTCTTTGTTTCTGCAAATAGACTGTAGCTAGGTTGGCTTTTTGGGTTGGCTGTCCTTGAAAGCCTTCCTCCCAGCTCTCCCCCCACCGCCCCCTACACACACGAAGTCAGCATATACAAATGCATCCAGGTTTATAATACATTCAGCAACCAGAACAGCAATCAGTGCCTAGGAAAACTTGTTTTCCATCTTCATATTATAAGCAGTGCTGGCTGGGATACAGCTCATCACTGCCTCTTCTTATGGTAGAAGTGACTTCTTTGCAAAAAGTTGTTATTTATTTATTGGATATGTACAGAAACACAGAGAGACAGAAAATTTCCATCCACTGGTTCACTACCCACATGCCTATAACAGCTAGAAGCCACATGGATGGCAGAAACCCAAGAACTTGAGCCAGCACCACTTCCCTCTCCAGGAAAATGGAGACGGGGCAGAGCCACGTATGGAACTCAGGTCTCTGATATGGGATTCCGGGAACATAAATGGTATTTTAACTGCTGGCTTAAGTGCCCTCCTCCAAGGTGCTATTCAGGCAAGGGTGGCTGACAGAACGCCTGGATACTTTCAGGCTATACAGATAACCCTCACCCTGCAATGCTTTGACTTTTTCAACTTCACGATGCTGCGAACTATGATCTGGATGTGCTCTGTCCACCAAAGTTTGTTGTTTTGGAAGCTTGGTCCTCAAGGTGGTGCTGTTATGAAGTAGTGGGACCTTTAAGAGGCGGAGCCAAGGGGGATGGTGCCCTTGGAAGGGATTAGCGTCATTCTCAGGGGACCCCAGTTGTTCTCTGGCCTCTTTTCTCACCATCACCAAGTGCCCACCCAGCACCAGGATGCCCTCTGCTGTGAGGTCTTCATAGGAGCTGAGCTAACATCGGTGCCAAGCCCTTTCAATCCTAGAACTGCGATCTACAAGAAACTCTTCTCATCATACGTTACCCAGCAATAGAAAATGGACTAATATGGCTCCAAAGTGCAATGCATCAGAGGAACCACACTTTGAATGCAGAATCTTTTCCCGGGCTGGCATTATGTGGTCTGATGCTCTCTCAAGCTGTCGTCACAATCATCAGTGGCAGTGTGGTCACCAGCCGACACAACCAATGCCCTACAGTTCTCTGCTAAAGCAGCCAACAGTGCCATGGCAAATGGAAAAGCATCTTTGTATTTCTTCTCCATGGCAAAGACTGGCAGGAGCTGGGCACAGGCCAGCTCATCCTTCAACACCTGTACCTTGCTTTGTTATTTTCAATGTTACTCTCTAGTCAAATTTTACTCAAGCCTTTTCTTTTTGAAAATATTCATTTATTTATTTATTTGAAAGGCAGAGTTACAGAGTGAGAAGGAGAGAGAGAGGTCTTCCATCCACAGGTTCACTCCCCAAATGGGGTGGGGCTAGGAGCGTGGAGCCTGGAACTCCATCCAGGTCTCCCAAGTTGGGGCAGGGGCCCAAGCACTTGCTTCCCCAGGTGCTTTAGCAGGGAGCTGGATCAGAGGCAGAGCAGCCAGGACTCAAATCAGCACTCAAACAGGATGCTGGTGTGCTGCTGGTGGTGGCTTAACCCACTGCGCCACAATACTGGCCTCATGCCTTTTATTAAACCACCATAAAATTCCTGGTACCTGGTCCCCAGTTCTGTGGGCTTGGGCTTTCAGAACTGACCAACCATGAGAAACCCATGCCCAAGAGGTAGAGGCCAATGTATTATGGAAACAGAGACCCGTGGGGCCAAGTTCTTGCTTGGTGGTTTCCCTCATGTAACTGGTTTTCACTTGTGTAGCCAATGTGAGGGTATGGGAAACTGGACAGTAAGGGGAGACATAAATGCACCTTTGTCCTCCTATATTCTCAATAGACTTCTATTTATTTCAGAAAGTTCCAATATGGCCACAAGAACACTGCAGATACCCAAAAATATGTCCTTGGCTGCCTGTGATGAAAATGGATATCCATCGGGTTTAACTCACAACCAGTGGTTTCCTGAGACCTGTGTGGGGATGGGGTAGGGTAGGAGGCTTGACTACAAAGGAACATTTGGTTTAACAAGCAAATATCCTGGGAAGGTTAAATGGAAGGATCTATTAGTCATTCATATGCTTTATAATCGACTTTCTTTGGGGGAAATTCTAGACTTGCTAATGAATGAACACACTGTCAAGAATACGCAATATTAGAGAAGACTTGAGCAGCAACTTCACCAAAGGAGACCTGCAGATGGCAATGACACCAATGTCATTCTCAACAGAGAAACAAAACAGACACTTTACCTTAGGTTAGGTATTTACTGAGGGAAATGGAAACTCGAGTTTCTACTACAACCTAATGGGAGTTAGAACACAGGTGATCCTCAGAACTGGCACAGGTGAGAAATGGCTGACATCCTTCAGCAGGTGAACGGCAAACTGTGGGGCACCCCCACAGTGGAACACTGCCCAGCAACTGAAACTCGCAGACCCCGATGCTCCCCACTGCACAAGCACAGCTCAAGAGCATTCCGGGAGGCGAAGGACTCAGAAGGAAGGGTCACAGGCTGGACAATCCCATTCACAGGATGTCCTGAGAAAGGCAAAACTACAGGGTCAGAAAACAGAGCAGTCGTTGGCAGGCCCTGGGTGTAGGGGCGAGGCTGACCACAATGAGGACTGGGGCATTTGGTTCTGTATCTGCGTGCAGTGGTGATGACGCGACACTGTGCGTTTATCAAGACTTAAGGGACTGCACAAGGAAAAGGGATCATTTTACTGCATGTAAATTACACTTTAGAAAAAAAAATAGAAGAAGCAGTGTGCCATAGATATAAATACCTTCCAAAGAACAAAGGAAACTGTAAGGTAAGGCTTACAAGGAGGTAGAAACTTCTGGTGAATAGCCAGTATCATGAAAAAGCAACTTTTGAATTGGCAAGAGGCAAACAAAAAAATTATCTAAACAGCTTGCAGCTTAGTTAAAAGAACAATGAACTTCATCCTGGAATCCCTGGATAAAAGAAGCCAATATTTTAATCAATGTTCTACTGGCAAGCTCCAGGGGCATAAGCAATATTTAACAGCATGGATCTACTTTGTCTTCCATAAGTTTGAAGGACCAGGAAACAAAGTATATATATTACTCCTATTCTTTTTTCTCAAACATATTCACCTTAAAAATTATTTATTTGTTAGTTTTCATTTTATTTGGAAGGCAGAGAGAGAGAGATCTCTCATCTGCTGGTTTACTCCTTAAATGCTCCCAACAGCTGGGACCGGGCTAGGCTGAAGCTAGGAGCTGGGAACTCAGTCCAGGTCTCTCCTGTAGGTGGCAGAGATCCAACTACATGAGCTGTCAGCTGCAGCCTCCCAGGTGCACATTAGCTGGAAGCTGGAAAGGGATGCAGATATGCGACTCAAACCCAGACACGTTATATATATGGGGACATCCCGACTGCCAAGTTAGACCATAAGCCTAACACCTGCCCCCTATCATTCCTACTCCTTAGTCTCTTTAAAACAGTACATGTGGTCTACCAGGACAGTGAACAGAAAAGAGAAGTGGAATAGAGATGTTCCCAGGACATCTGCTGAAACACCAAGAGAGTGGCTCCAAAGAGCCGTCAGAGTGGAATGGAGATTTTACCACTGGGGATATGGGAGGATGTGCTTCCCAATATGCTATTTATTTGTTTATTTATTTATTACAGGCAGAGTGACAGTGAGAGAGAGAGAGACCGAGAGAAAGGTCTTCCTTTTGCCGTTGGTTCACCCTCCAATGGCCGCCGCGGCTGGTGCGCTGCGGCCGGCGCACAGCGCCGATCCGAAGGCAGGAGCCAGGTACTTCTCCTGGTCTCCCATGGGGTGCAGGGCCCAAGCACTTGGGCCATTCTCCACTGCACTCCCTGGCCACAGCAGAGAGCTGGCCTGGAAGAGGGGCAATCGGGACTAGAATCCGGCGCCCCGAGCGGGACTAGAACCCGGTGTGCCGGCACCACAAGGTGGAGGATTAGCCTATTGAGCCGCGGCACCGGCCCCAATATGCTATTTAAAATACAAACAGTTTGCACTGAAGGTCAAAGAGAAAGATGAATTGCATTAGTGTGAATCATCACTTTTCATTTTCATTTTGTTTCAAAAATTTGCAGCCTCTCTAATTAATGCACACTTGCAAGCTGAGGTGCCATTCTTTCATTACTGGAGGGATGTGTCATGAATTCCCTTGATTTCCTGTGTCACCTACTGCATAAGGTGTTCTTCTTCTTGCCAAACTGGCTTTTCTAACAGTCTAGAGCTGAGGGGTTCAATCAAATATCCCTGAAATCCACTTGCTCAGAAAGGTACTCTTTAGGCAAACAGAGATAAAAATGGATAGACAGGGACAATCTGTGAACTGCTGTTTAGTACTGTCATAGAACTAATTTATTTATTCCAAAGATTTATTCATTTATTTGAAAGGTAGCATTACAGTGAGGCAGAGGCAGAGAGATAGAGCTTCCATCTGCTGGTTCACTTCCCAAATGGCTGCAACAGCCAGTGATGGGCTGATCCGAAGCCAGGAGCCAGGAGCTTCCTCTAGTCTCCCATATGGGTGCCGGGGTCCAAGCACTTGGACCATCTTCTACTGCTCTCCCAGGCCATAGCAGAGAGCTGGACTAGAAGTGGAACAGCCGAGTCTTGAACTGGCACCCATATGGAATGCTGGCACTGTAGGCAGCAGCTTCAACCACTAAGCCACAGCACTGGTTCCTCATATAACTTATTTAAAAAATTAGTAGAAACATGATTTCAAAAGTTTGAGGCAAGTAGGTCTCTACTGGCATAAAGCTGGATGAGAAGAATCATGTACAGGAAAGCAACACAACACAAACTAAATTGGCAAGAAAACCAGTAAGAAACATCCTAGTAAGTGAAGGTAACTTCACAAGAATGAAAATCCATTGAGAGTTTTCAGCCAAAATAAAAGTAAGATTAAGGGAGGGATATACTTACAGAATATAGCAATATTGTACTTTATTGTTCCCAAAGACAAGGTGACACAAAATGTAGTAACATTTTTCTTCTAGTACTTTCTGTACTAAATGAAAGTTATACCAGGAGAGAGGTAAGTGAGGTCAGAAAGGCATTTCCTAAAAGGAAAGCCAAACAATATGGTCCACAAGTAACCTTATATTCTAAAACAAAAAAATATATGTGAAAAGAAACAAAACATTCAATCAATTCTCACATGCTTGCACCTCCTGAAATGTGGGTAATGGATGATCTGTTTATGGAATGCGGGGTCTAGTCCTGGAGAGAGCAAAGCACTGAAGGCCCCTGCCCTTAGGGCATCCTCTCCAATTTGGAAAATAAAAATACCATGAATCCTTCCTTATAAGCAATTGGTATGACGTTACTGACTGCTGCCTCTGAATGCAATAGGACTGCGAGGGAGGGATGCAAGATGGACCGTGTGGGCACTGAGCTGGATGCCCAGGCTGCGATTTCATTCTGTTTCTGCCACAGTAACAGAGTAGGAGGGAGCACGGGCAGCCTGGTGCTAAAGCACAGCTCCAACCTCTCAAAGTCCACCCCAGCCCTGTAAGTTCTTTGCTTCAGCCTTTGTTTCTAGACGTGCTTTTTTTTTTTTTTTTAATTCCAAGGGGATTTCAACATTTTACAGAGTTTTAAAGACTCAATTTTTAAACCATCAATGCTTAAATATACCTTTAAAATGCTGGATCTTTATAATGATCCTTTTAGGTAAGGCAGCTGCAAAAACATCATAAAAAAACATACACGAGTATTGTCACATGTAAAAGGCAGAGAGTGTCTATTTTTATAAACTTCAAAGTGAGTGTTTATCACGTAGGAAAATCCATCCCTCCAGACTGCAAATATTTCTCTGGCTTTATATCGACCCCTCCCTGTCCCCTCACCCACTCTCTTCCTTTGCCAATAAACTCCCAGCTGTATGAACTACAGGGACCAACTGGCCTTTGAGAGAACATTCCTGAGCACATGTCTAACTCGTTCTGCAGCCATCCTTCCGACTGAAATATAAAACCCCACCACCCTGCACTTCTGCCCTGCTATTTACTAATGGCTCGGCTCACTTCTGACATTTATCATAGCACTGGAATAGACCGGGAGCGTGGAATGGGAAAGACAGGTGCTGGCCTCTCTTTGGCATACTGACCTGACCCTCTCCTCCCACCCCTCTTCCCTCTTCACCTGATAAGTCCCTATTCTTCCCTCAGCTTTTAACTCATTTAACCCTGGGACCCTAAGACCCCAAGCCATCAGCACTGTGAAGCACAACTTCTAAGAACTTTCTTGCAAGCTGTTTTGCCCTAAGCCAGTGACTGCCATGCTGTATTGTGATCACTGGATATCTCCTCTGCATTCCCTACTCTACCCAAGAACAGCGACTCTGTCTAGTTCATCTTGTCCCCATGACCCAAGCGAGAGTGCCTGACTTGGAAAATGAGGAGGCATGAGGCAAGGAAAGTAGAACTCAGAACGTGATTTTTACTGAATTCCCATTTCTCAATTGCTCCATGGGAAGTCCCACCTACATATTACAATCATCAGCACAAAATAGGAAGCATTCAGCTAGTCACAGGCCCAACAACTGGGGATGTTCTTGGGGGTGTGGGAGGCACTGTGCCTGTGCACACACAGAATTCCCTATGCACACAACCATGGGAACACCCAAACTGTCGTCACCTCTCCCCACCCCCCACTAGTTGGGAACTTTGGGAGGCTTGTCTTAGTACCCCTGGTCTTAGCACTCTGACTGCCATAGAGTAGGTGGTAAACACTTAATTAAAGCTGTTAATAGAAAATGGCCGGTTTGATACTTGACAAGGTCATGGCCTTGACAGTCAGGGCCCCGTGTGGACTCTGTACTTTTCAATTTGTTTTTTTATCCTTTAATATGTTAACATTAAACTCACAGCTGCTAAGCTAGCCCCTCAAATGAAGAGTCTGTATCAGGAACTGTCAAGCCAGCCCTCCTAAGACAGACGCACCTGACAGAGGAGGGAAGCTTAGCTATCAGGAATTTTGTCTTCTACAACAATGAAGTTTCTTGTGTGTCAAGAATGAAATACATCTTTTCAAAGTGTATCTAAGCCAAGCATCAGATCCAAGAGGAGGAAAAGTCATTGGATGCATTTTTGATCCTGGTTTAAAACATGTACTCTCTATGGATTCCAACACTTAAAGCAAAATCTGCCCCAAAGCCAGTGACTTTTCAAAGCCGTAAAACAGCTAAAGGGAATGTGCATATGTTTTCAGAAAAAATAAAAAATTCAAAGTACTCATCTACTGAGACGTTTGGGGGATTAGAAAGACATTTTCCACATGAACCGTAATTCATTTTACCTTTTAAATTTGAAGACACAGAAAATGAAATGCTGGGAAGTCTTCTCTCATATTCTGTAGTCCTATGGATAAGAGCTTTTTTTGTTGTTTGCTTGGTTTAAGTTTCTCAGATATTGACAAATCTTAACTAGTTGTCAATTAATTCTGTTGGTTAGGTTTCATTTGGTCCTAAATTGCTACGGTCTACAGAATCCTTATTTTTTTCAATCAGTGACAATATTTCCAGCCCTCAGGCTAAATATGTGTCCCATTTCCTGGCCTCTATCCTATACCAGCTTCATAAAAGAAAACATTAAATTTCATTTATTTGTTGCCAAAAATAAAAAAGACACCCAAAGTAATATGTAATTCTCATTTTTTCACATCAATTTCCATTAATTGTGGTTATTCTCCATTTTAGGAATCACCAACTAGCCATCATTACCTCTATTTCAGAGGTAATTTGACACACTTTCTTTACATGATAGTGTAGCTTACAAGAGGTCTAGGTCAAATTTTTTTTGAAATACAGGTTAAATTCAAGTAATGTTCCTATCACTTTTCTCTTTTGAATCTTACTATCACAAATTCCTTTTTCTATTTCAAATAACATTTTCCCAAGCGTAGAGAAAGTTTAGGGACAAAGGCGTACCTACTACATGCTTACAATGCTGATGCTGCAGTGTTTTGAAAGTATACTCTGTTTAGGAACCTCAGAATAACTCACTCCCATGGTGGATCTTATGAAAGCTCATGAAAATGCAATTTTGAAAAAAAAAAAAAAAAACTATGCACAGATTTAAATTTGCTTTGCACTCTCCAAAAAAGCTCTCTAATTTATTTTCACAAACTTTTTGAACTTCGCTCATAGACTGTTAAACAGTATGGGAACTTTAAAAGAATGTACTCAACCCTCCTACTTAGGTGATAACATCAGGACTTCAAAAATTTATAGGACGCTTTCCCTAACTTCTTCAACCTTAATCCTTGCATTTAAGGCAGATTCCTCCCATTGTCAAAATCAAAGAATTTTTAAAAATCAGTCTTTGCTTTCCGCTTATAAATTCCATGGGGGAGACAGTTACATAGGATCATGATTTATGCCCCAGACTTAAAATTACATTTAAGTTCTCTGCTTACCATCTACCCAACGTATGACAGATGAACATTCTGAAATCACTTTTGCTATGGAGCTTGCCTATTCCAAAATGAGAAAGGGAATCACAGTTCCTATCACCAACCAAACTCCTGTCAAGTCTTCAGATCCCTGTCCTTGGCCACTCACATCCTGCATTATCCAGCCCTATCTCCTTGCCTTTGTTGATGGGACTCCCATTCCCACCCATCCTTCCCCGGCTGCAGGCACACAGGGAAAGTGCTCCTCTAACCGGCTGATAGGAGCACCCCCTGCAAGGATCCAGAGATCCACACAGGATTTCACCTTCTGAGAAAGGGAACCATCTGGCTGGGGACATGAAATTGAGCACTTAATTAGATTAATAATAATAATAATAAACTAGAAGCTGGCATTGTGGCATAGTGGGTGAGGCCGCCGCCTGCAGTGCCAGCATCCCATAGGGTCACCAGTTCGAGTCCCTGCTGCTCCACTTCCAATCCAGCTCTCTACTATGGCCTGGGAAAGCAATAGAGGATGGCTCAATCCTTGGGTCCTTGCACCCACGTGGGAGACCTGGAAGAAGCTCCTGCCTCCTGGCTCTGGATCAGCGCAGCTCTGGCCATTGCTGCCATCTGGGGAGTGAACCATCGGATGGAAGACCTCTCTCTCTCTCTCTCTCTGTAACTCTGCCTTGCAAATAAATAAATAAATCTTTAAAAAAAAAAAAGGAAACTATAGGTAAAATGTATTTTTCAAACACCCAATCTCCCTTCAAATATTTTGTCTCTCTCAAGGTGATGGAAGCACAACAATCTTGTGGAATTCTTTTCTATTCTTCCCTTGTGTTCAGCATCTTTTTTTTATTGTGCTAAAGAATACATAACACAGACTCTACGACTTCAGCCATTATCAAGTGCATGTTTCTAGTGATTCACACTTATCCTGCAGCTCCAGCCCATCCACACCACTGTGCAACCCTCGCCAATGTCCACCCCCAAACACCCTGGGGACATTCTTCTCATGGTCTGTGGGAGGCAGAGAGAAAACTGCTAGTTTTGTTTCTTATGACAAAAATCCAGTTTTCATTCAACAAAATGCATTTTAAGAGGGTTTTCTTGCTATATGCTAATTAAGCTTCAATAACACTAATAAATTCAAAGTAAAGGGGACGCAGTGGTACACAAGGCTGGTATGACCAGGACCCAGACCACAGAACAGCAAGTGAGCAGAGGAGACTTTATCAGAAGAAATGAGGCACCTCTGGAGGGTTTGATGCGAGGGTGGTATTCATCCATTTACTGATTGTCAACACTTTTAAGCAGATCTGTTCCAACCACTGTAAAAGATCAAATGTCATTTTCAGACGTCGCACACTGCCTGCATTAGAGATGGAAGCCTAACTAGTGGCTTTTATAATTGCCCAGGTGAAACCAAACTAAATAAATGCTGTACTAGGGGGCACGGGGCAAAGGGTACATGCACAGGGCTACCACAAAACCAAGGATTCTATCATTGTGCTGCTATTTTTTTAATTACTTTATTCAATGATAACTGAGCCTGAGTAAGATTTATGTGGTACACTCAACAAGCATTATGTGAGATCTGTCAGCAGCAGAGAACCTGTTGTACAGAAAAAAATATATAAATTGAGCATGCATTATTACATTCAAGGTACTGTGGTAAAAATGTTCAAGTTAGATCAGTATCATTTTGGTGGAAAATTTATGGCCTGCATAGAAGGAAGTCTGTTATTCCACAAGACATTTTGTGGATGAAACCGGAGATGAGGTATATGTTTATTAATGCAGGAAATGGTTAAACAGTTTGTACAAAAATCGTATTGTGAAATGCCATGCGATCTATATGTAGTAACAAGGAATGACTTCCAAAACACACCGTGAACTAGGAACTGAAACATATTGTACGGCATGAATACGTTTATCTGAAAACAGCAGTCTGTTTGTATATACAAATATTTCTGTAACTACAGAGTGAAAGATCAGGGCAGATAATATATAACGGGGGATAGAAGTGAGAGGGGAGGGAACTTTCAGTCTGAGTTCCATATGGCAAGAACACATGCATGTATTCATTGTCCAGAAAAATCACTTTTATAGGTTAGGATACCAAGTGAGTAAATCGCATTACATCATAGGTATACAGCTCTTCCCTACAGTTTTGACTGCTAATCCAAAACATATCATGGTCCTTGTAATATAGGCTAAGACCATAAATTCTGTGTGTGCATACACGTGTGTGTGTTTAATTTGCCAAACTGCTTTTGGATTCTTTTTATTTTGTAAGATTTATTTGTTTATTTGAAAGACAGAGTTACAAGGGCTGGGTGTGGGGCGTGGGGAGAAGAGATCAATCTTCCATCCGCTGGTTCACTCCCCAAACAGCCACAACAGCCAGGGCTTAGGCAGGCTAAAGCCAGAAGCCTCTGCTACCCATGTACCCAAGCACCTGAGCCTTCTTTTGCTGCTTTTTCAGGCCATTAGCAGGGAGCTAGATGGGAAGTGGAACAGCCAGGACACAAACAGGTGCCTGTATAGGATAGCAGCCTCATGGGCAGCAGCTTAACCTGCTCCGCCACAACGCCAGCCCCTGGACTCCACTTTGAATTGACTGGTACTCACTCACATGCATCAGAGGACATCTGAGATGAGAACATATTGGCTACTGCACAGGATCTCTCAGTTACAATGAAACCGCTTAAGACAAATAAGTACCACAATTACTTTATTCTCACCATACTAAGAATTACCTTTATAATTTGTTCTCACTTAAGTAATTGATTAGAAGCTTACCTTTCGGATGAAAAACTACTCCTTGCAAATGAGCAAGTCAACCCACAACAATTTCTGACCTTGCAGTTCAAAACACACTAAAACAGCAGGCAAGCGGTGCTTTCCTATTTGAAGTGCAGGATTTTGCCAAGGAAACGACCTGGCAATGGCAGACACTGAGTAACGATCTAACCATCTGGGCTCAGTCCAGGATCCTGCTTTCTGGGTTTTCAAATTAATATCTCCTAGAAATACTAAGTGGAAAACTGGGCACTGGGAGGCAGAGAGTGTTTGCATTTGTTAACTTTATAAAGACCATCTGAAAAGGCAGTTTACAGAAGACCACTTAACAGCTATGGCTCAGCTACTACTGAAAAATTCATCTGAGATGTTCACATGGCACTTTCAGGGCCTGGTCTGAATAGTTTTTCAGACAGGCTAACACCGCCGTGCTCCCAAGAATCGGCATGATAGTAGGTGTGAATGATTCAGGAGGGCCCTGGGGGCGCCCCGGTGAGTCAGGGAACAGGAGCCCCAAGCAGAACCTCTCGATAAGGAGTGTAGACTATCTGTAATTTGCCGATGGTGAGGAAAACCAGATTATTGAGAAAGCTTGTGAGGCCAACAGCTACAGGAGTGTGCTGCGCTGGGAAGCTGGGAGAGCATATAGGGACAGACATCCCCACACCAACTTATCTATGACCCAAGTGACATGTACCAGTGACTCCTATCATGAATGAAAAGAACTGAGGCAGAGTGGCAGGAACAAAGATCTTAAAGTGCCACAAGGAAACTGCAAGGATGACAGCTGGAGGAAGACAGAAATTTCAAGATCCATTCTACTAACATCTATGAGTTCTTAAACAGAGTTGAGGAGTTGAATATTGCAGCACAAGACAAGTAGAAAGATTATGGAGGCTTTCAAAGATGACTGACTTTAACCTCATTACACTGAATAAATGACAACTGCATCTCCAAAGCGCTCAAGACTCTGCTACATATTTTATTCCTTGAACAATAATATTTATTTAACAAAAGCACACAAAAGATTCACACTAGGACAAACTGGCCATCTTTCAGGATTTTAACCAGATCTCCTTTGATTGCCTGTAACATTCCTTGAGAATTAGGGCTGCTCCCTAGCCTATGAGGAGCTTTTGTATTAACTGGAAGAGGCATTCTCTCTGCAAAAACAGCTGCAACACAGGGACGCATCCTGAGTAGGTTATCCTTCGTGCCGATCAGAGAAATGCACAGCTGTTTCCAGGTAAGCCCCAAGCAGCTGGAGGGACAAAGACACACGGCTATGTTTCTGCCCCGTTTATGCCTTTGGCTGAGTAGACCTGGGAGGTAAACAATTTGTGTAACTTGGGAAAATCGGTATTAGTTGAGTTCCAGAGGACTAACATGAGTCTAAAAATGTGACCTGTATGATTCAATTGGCAAGATTAGACAATCTCATAAAGAAGTGCTTTGTCACAGTTTCGAGAGCAAGCCCCATGTCAAATGATCTGAATGAAGTATTTTAAGGGATTACACCAGAAAAAGTTGATCTCTGCCTTGGTTATTATTTTTGTTAAGAGTTGAGAAGTCAGACAAAACATCACCCATACTAGAATGAGATACTAAAACACCATAAACAATATAGTTTTTCTAATCCACCACAGGGATCCACCACTGCCTGCTTCCTCTTTGCTAAACACATTGGGAAATCTAATCAAGAGGTTCTCCAAAGCCACACCTTTGTCGCAGAGGTGCCCTTCCCAAGTAATAATGAGGATGGCCTGTATCCTCACTGGTACCCAGCACTGCTTCCTGGGCCTATCAAGAGAGCAAGCATGTGTGTTTGGTAATGGAATTTACATCTTGGAAAACTGCTGGACAATAGAATACATGCTCGTGGCAATATTCTCAAGTACCTTCTTTGTTTACGCTCCACTCATTCCTGCACCTTTCCCATAAAGGTCCCCACATCCCAAGGCCCCACGAGCAGGGGATGAGTGCTCTTGCCCAGGGGACTTGGCAGATCCCATGAGAACCACAGTGAGAAGTCAGACCCTAGGAAAGCAAACGGTGACTGTGCTGCCTAGACACATCTCAGTGCCCACCAAGAAAGGCGTGAACACCTGCTGCCCAGGTTCTGACCAGCCTGGAAGAGGGGAGTGTGAGTGCCAAGGACACAAAACAGGCAGGGAAGGAGGAACCCAGGCACGGAGATGGATGGGGCAAGGGTGGGGGAGACACACTGGGGCACAGAGAAAAAGGCTGCAGGCTCCTCTTGGCTTTGGTTATTGAACACGAGGCTCTAGACTGGGATCTTAGACCTGGTGTCAAAGCGGGTTAAGTGTGACCTGGTGTACACAAGTCACAGCGGCATCTTGTCTTCAATTTTACATTAAAAAACTCTATCTTGAAATGGCTTTAAATGCCTACAGATGCCCTCTGGAAAAAGCCTCCTCCTGTGGACGCAAGGGACTTCCTTACCTCAATGATGTACAGGACCACATTCTTGTAGAAGCAGTACAGTATGCACTTCGTCACACGGTTGTAGCTCCAGGCTCCATGAACCAGCAAAAGCTTCTCTAAGTAGGAAAACTGAAATAGGAAAAGAACAAGTTCAGAAGAGCCTCTCCTTGAGAAATAAATGCCCTCAGGAACAGGAGACACACGGGTCAGGGAGAGGAAACCCCTCCCCAGGAATGGCTTGAGCAACTCCGTGATTATTCCCTCTAAACGTGCTGCTGGACTTCTAGCTGTTACTCTCTTAAAATTCTATGTATGCTGGTCGGCGCTGCGGCTCAATAGGCTAATCTTCCACCTGCTGCGCCGGCACATCAGGTTCTAGTCCT
Source organism: Oryctolagus cuniculus (assembly GCF_964237555.1). NCBI lineage: Eukaryota > Metazoa > Chordata > Mammalia > Lagomorpha > Leporidae > Oryctolagus > Oryctolagus cuniculus. The sequence goes on along the minus strand of NC_091440.1, from coordinate 95,856,033 downwards.
GGTCGGGGCGCCGGATTCTGTCCCGGTTGTCCCTCTTCCTGTCCAGCTCTCTGCTGTGGCCCGGGAGTGCAGTGGAGGATGGCCCAAGTCCTTGGGCCCCGCACCCGCATGGGATACCAGGAGAAGCACCTGGCTCCTGGCTTCGGATCAGCACGGTGCACCGGCCGCAGAGCACCAGCCACAGCGGCCACTGGGTGGTGAAACAACAGAAAAAGGAAGACCTTTCTCTCTGTCTCTCTCTCACTGTCCACTCTGCCTGTCAAAAAAAAAAAAAAATTCTATGTATGCTAGTGCTCTATTTAGGGTCCTAGGAATTAATTAGAAGATGACTACTTGAACTGGAAGAAAAGTACAGTGGGAAACAGATGCTTTAGACAATCCCAGATTTTCTTACAAACAGGAGCAAGGGACAGGGATGCTTGGGTACCAGTTTCTTGTTTTAAAAAGGATCCTATGTGTACATGTAAAATGCCTGCACGCAACACACACACACTGCTACACATCCATTTTGCTTTCTTCTACTTCTACATCCACTTCTTTTTTTTTTTTAATTTTTTTTTTTTTTGACAGGCAGAGTGGATGACAGTGAGAGACAGAGAGAAAGGTCTTCCTTTTGCCGTTGGTTCACCCTCCAATGGCCGCCGCGGCTGGCGCGCTGCAGCCGTTGCACCACACTGATCCGATGGTAGGAGCCAGGTACTTATCCTGGTCTCCCATGGGGTGCAGGGCCCAAGCACTTGGGCCATCCTCCACTGCACTCCCTGGCCACAGCAGAGAGCTGGCCTGGAAGAGGGGCAACCGGGACAGAATCCGGCGCCCCAACCAGGACTAGAACCCGGTGTGCCGGCGCCGCAAGGCGGAGGATTAGCCTAGTGAGCCATGGCACCGGCCTTACATCCACTTCTACATCCATTTTGCTTTCTTTGTTTTCCCCAACAAGTCCAGAGCACCTGCAGTCGGAACACTATGCAGTCAGGAACAGAGCTGAGGGTGAGAGAATGGCCCTGAGGCAGGATTCAACATCACATTCTATACCCTCAGCCTCCCCTTAGCCTGGCTTGGCCTTCTGTGTCCTATTTCACAAAGGTCCCTCAAAGTGTGACTCCTGAGCAGGAGGGGGGGAAATTAGGTGAGTGTGTGTGTGCGTGCACACGCGTGTGTGTGTGAACATTGATACGCTCTGGCATAAATGCATGCTTTGGGACAATCCTGTTTAAATTCATGGTTTCTTTACATCCAATCTGCCTTGCATTGGGTCAAGATTCCCCTTGGCTGACGCTGCCACTGGGATGTGGTTTGTCTGCCAAGGGCTCCTGTGTATTGAAGGTGTGGTCCCCACCGTGGTGGGGCTAGGTGGCGGTGAGACCCATACAAGGTGCTGCCTGGTGGGAGACCCTGGGATCGTTGGGGGTGCTGAGTTTGGAAGGAATTTGTTCTCATGGAGTCTCAGTTAGTCCCTGGGAGAAGGTTGTTACAGACAGCAAGCTGGGCCGCTCCCTGCTCGCTGGCTTCAGTCCCACTTGCTGACCGGTCTCTCCCTTTTGAATGCACTCCCACCATCCAGCCGCCTGCCGTGTTTGTGATGGAGCCAGAGGCCCTCGCTAGAGCCAGCAGATGCCAGGACCCTGCTCTCAGATCTCCACAACTGCGAGCCAAAGAAACCTCTTTTCCTGATAAAATACCTAGCCTCAGCTACTTTGTCATGGTAATGACTAACAGTGTTGCCTTGAGTGAACACTCAGTCCTGTCTGCTTCCAGAGACAGTGTCAGCAAGCCCTTACTACTGTCGCTGGGCAAGCCACAGCGATAGCCCTCTGATGCTGCAAGGAGAGACCAGCAGGTGTTCTGAGGGCATCCCCACGCACTGGAAATTCTTCTGCTGTTGGAAACCTCCTGTGATTTCAGATGACTTTTGAAATTATACTTGAAAGACTCTAAAACTACAGCATCTTTGTTTTAAGAAGTTCCTTTTCAAGAGGGGGTGCGCACTGGTTCCCACTCACACTAAGGAAGGGGACTGTGTCCTCTGAGAGGCCAGGTTTCAAGGAGTTCCTGCAGGAGACCAGGGGAAGGCATGGGGGCTCATCCACATCCTGGAAAATCTTAAATGACAGCTTCAAAATGGCAGAAGTAGGTGCATATGGAAAAATAAAACTCCCATAAAGGCTCATTAAGGATTCCCAAGGGGAATGGGGAAATCATAAAATAACTCACTAAACGAACAAAAAGGAAGTTTGCATTTGACCCAGACCCCCTGAAGTTTAACTTCAATGGGCACAGAGCACATCTGCTCCAGTCATCCTGAATCCTCAACTGCAGCGCTACAATGATTTGTTTTCAGGAGAAAAATGTATATCCTAAATCAAAACGCTGTCTTCATGAGGCTATTCAGAAAGCATTACGAAGGTAGGGGGCAGGAGTGATTCTCCCAAGGAGAACAGGAAGCAGAGGGCTGCCCGCACAGCAATATCACACCCAGGCAGCCAAGACTGCCCCGGGCAGAGCTAGCAAAACTGAGGACAGCAGTCAGGCCCAAGGCAGCCCCTGTGCATAAAAACACAAGGGGACTTCAGAAAGTCTGTGGATTTGAAGTTAGGCTGGAGAATCTATTTTTTTTTTCTACCAAGGGCCATTTGCATATTGATAACAGGATTTACAGGCCATACACAATTATCAACTTAAAAATTACCCCAGTTTGAGTCCTGCCTGCTCCACTTCTGATCCAGCTCTCTGCTATAACCTGCGAAAGCAGCAGAAGATGGCCCAGGTGCTTGGCCCCCTGTACCCACGTGGGAGACCCAGAAAAAGCTCCTGGCTCCTGGCATCAGATTGGCTCAGCTCCTGTTGTTGCTGCCATTTGGGCAGTGTACCAACAGATGGAAGACTTCTCTGTCTCTCTGTCTCTACCTCTCTGTAACTCTGCCTTTCAAATAATTAAATAAAATCTAAAAAGGAAAAAAAAAGTTAGCCTGCTGGAAATTTATTGAAATTGTCTTGGTAGGACCAGACAAAATGATTTTACAGGCCTTATATGGTCTGTGGGACACATGCTTCCCCATTTAAAAGTTAAGTTTATTTTGATTAAAAAAAAAATTTCGGGCTGGCACTCTGGCACAGTGGGTTAAAGCCCTGGCCTGAAGCACTGGCATCCCACATGGGCATGGAATCTAGTCCCGGCTGTTCTTCAGATCCAGCTCTCTGCTATGGCCTGGGAAAGCAACAGAGGATGGCTCAATCCTTGGGTCTCTGCACCCACATGGGAGACCCAGAAGAAGCTGGCTTCTGGCTTTGGACTGGCGCACCTCTGGCCCTTGCAGCCATCTGGGAAGTGAACCAGAGGATTGAAGACCTCCCTCTCTCTCTGTCTCTACCTCTTTCTATAATTCTGTCTTTCAAATAAATAAAATAAATCTTTAAAGAAAAAAACATTTCAAACCCATGCATGTGAGGGGTCTTGAGAACATCCATGGGAAATACCTATTATGAGAAAAAACTAGGTGTCAATTTCAAAAATCCTTTCCAGCAAAATAAACCTATCTTTTAAGTCCACTTAGGCACAAGCTTTGTGAAGTTCCCTTGTGTGGGGAGCAACTCGGACTAGACTAAGTTACTCGAATTAAGACTTATTCTATGCATCTGCTCTCCCACCATATGGCGCTGAGAAGGGAGTAAACAGCTTCTACACAGCTGCCTCTCGCCAATTTGATTGACTGAGCTGCAGGAGCTGATCTTGCTCCTGATTGGAGAAGAGCAGCGTACTCGGCGTGTGGGTAGCAGAGTTGGGATTGGTGGAAGAGGACTATAAAGGAGGAGAGAGACAACATGCACCAGGAACATCTAAGGGGAACACCTGAGGAACATCTGAGCAGCCCCCCGAGAGAGCCGGCCAGGGGTGTGCCGCTCCCCCGCGGAAGTGGGGAAAGTGGCAGGGGGAACCGCCCTTCCACGGAGGTGGAAGGATGGCAGCCAACCCGGGAAGAACCAGCAGCCAACCCGGGGAGGGCCGAGCAGACAAAAGAACAGCACAGGGTCCTGTGTCGTTCCTCCTTGAAGAGGGGGAGCGACACCCTTGTATAAGGCAGGCAGGAAAGAAATGGACCCAGAGCTTTGCCTGCCTTACAGCCTTCCCAGGGATAAGTCTTTGAGCTCCATGTCCTTCTCCTGCTGCCTGGAAACCTTCATCAACAATGCACGCATCCAAATTAAAAGGTACAGTGCATGGTCAACCACAGATGCCTGTCACTGCAGCAGAAGCAGAGGAATCCACCCCATGGTGACATTCCCAGCACAGTAATTCAGAGAGAAGAGCGTGTCAGGTGGGCATAAACAGGGCTCTGAAGTAACAGCAGCCTCGCCTCTGTAAATCAAGAACAGGACCATGGACAGGAGAAACAAGGGCTCTCAGACACACCCAGACACCAGCAGTTCCCCGGGCAAGGGCAACCATTGCACTGAAGGGGCAAGGAAGCTTTACTCCCTGCACCACCCTTCTCTGCTGCAGCTTTGAACTTGGAGAGAGCAATGGCTCCGCACTGCACATCCTATTAGTATGCAGTTTCAATAAAGCAGGTCATGGGATCTCCCTTCCCTAGACATTTTAAAGAAAAAGACAGACAAATATTTGCCTGGAACTCCTAGGAAACCTCTTAAGATCCCTTCCAGCCATATGATGTTATAACTCAAGTATTTAATAACGCTGGGGTGTATAACATCTACAGTTGCTGACAGACTACAGGAAGCTCAAGTCCCACAGGCCTTGGAGCAGTTGACTGGGGAAAGTAAATGGGCAGGTGCGCAAGGCCAGCCCCCAGGTTCATTCAAGGGTCTGTGGTCCCCTGACCCCGGGTGCTCACTCGGACCCAAGACTGATCACCTGATGTGAGGGAACCCTGGTTTTCCCACCTTTAAAGTCAGAATTCCTTCTCCTACCTACTTTGGGAATTATCTGGAGGATTTATTTGAAGTCAACCAAGGACCAAGATTGATTTCACGCACTTTGCAGAGCCACGTGGAGTCAGTAATTCCTCCACGCATTTGCAGAACCAAGAGCTGGGGAGGAAGCTGAGAGGTGATCTAATGCAGAGCCTGCCTTGGGGAGGGGAAGCCCAATCGAGCAGAGGACCAGCCGGCAGCCCTGGGGCTGCAGGAAGCTCATTCACATTCTATTTGCAGTGCCTTATTTCAGTGTGAAGGGGGACAAAGCCATGATGCCTTGTGTTCATGCGACAATGGCTAATGCAGCCATCAAAAGCCTGCGCAACACAGAAGCACCAGGGGGCTCTCCCTAGTTGGTTGGTGAATGGGCAGACATTTAGTCATCTGGGGACAGCAGGAATGCGTGTGCATTCCCTGGGATGGCTCGGTTCTCTGGATGACCCAGCAGCCCAGATGGTCTAAACACACGCTTAAGGTCAGGAGTGGGCCACTTTCCTTCACCTTTGGACTGTTGTTAAGGAACAGATATTCCTTATTTCATGCTCAAGCCACCTGTGCAGTAATGCAATGCAAAGCTCAGTTCAGAGAGAAAAGGCAGGAACCTGGCCTGACTGTAGAGAGCTGCTTGCTACTGACTATGGGATCATTGTGGCCCAAACTGGCTCAGGCTCTCAGCAATTCATCTTGCAGGATGGGTTCTGGGCACTGCCCAGTGTCCACTTCAGACAGAGGGACGGCTATAAATCACTGCTTTTCCATGATCCATCCTTCCCTCCCTCTCTGCCCTTCCCCTCCCTCTCTTTCCTTCTCTCCTTTATTTGGGAGAAGGAGAGAGAACCCCTCCCCATCCCACTCTTCGACACACTGATTCATTCCCCCAGATGCACTGGCCAGCAGCTGGAAATGCAATCTGCATCTCCCACCTGGGTGGTAGGAACCCAAATATTTGAGCCATTTCTGCTACCCCCCAGGGTCTGCATTAGCAGGAAGCTGGGGGTGGACATCAGATTCAGGCACTCCAACATAGTATGTGGGCTTCCTAACAATTAGGCCAAATGGCCAAGGAGTGTCCAGTGCCTTCTGAAACAGGAGATGCACCAGGCAGGGATGGTAGAACAAGGGTGTTTTGAGTACAGCTGTTCTTCAGCAGAGGAGGCATAGGGGAAGGCACACATAGCAGACACAGAAATGGAGGGTGAGAGGTTATTATTAGCAGGACCAAGGATCTCTCTGTCGGGATGGGCACCTCGCCTGCTGACGGTGCAGTGTGGTCAGCCCCACAGCTGGTCAGAAGAAACCCAATCACAAGACCGGGCCTCCAGACTGCACGAGATCAAAACGACCGAGAAATCTGAATATGCTGGCAGTTTCATGCAGATGGTGACCTCAAAAGGCGTGGGAGAGTTCTCAGGGGGCAGGACTGCAGATCAAGCGCCAGGCTCGCCAGCCCGGCTGCCATCACTGTCATCAGGACAGGACAGCTGGTCACCCCCACGGCTGACCTGTGCGATGGCGTAATCCGAGTTGTTGGTGGCCTGCATGCCCTCGTTCCCACTGATGCCCACTCCCACGTGCGCCGTCTGGATCATGCCCACGTCGTTGGCACCATCCCCGATGGCCAGGGTGATGGCCTTCACCCGCTTCTTCACCACGTCCACTATCTCGGACTTCTGCAGAGGAGACACTCTGTGGACGGCAGAAAGAGAGATTATGACCAGACGTGTCTTTCAGGGGAAACAGCTGCAATCTACATTCAGCTGTGTTAAAAGGGCAGTTATTGGACAACCTCCAAATCCAATCCATACGTTTTATGCTCATGTGCAAAGAAGCTTTCAAAAACCAGTAGCTTGTGGCTTTCAAGTGTTTGCCAACTTCACAGATGAAATACACAACTCAAAACTAACTTAAAACACAGTGTATCAGTAATCACGCCGCTGTGCGGGAACCACACGAGCAGCTCTTGAGGGGTGCGTGTGCCCTGCTGAACGATACAGGCAGCTAAGCTGGCTGCAGGGCTCTTTGGGAACGTCTTCCCAATAAATCAGAACACTAGTGCAGACCCCATTTTTGCTTTTCTGTACACTGTCCACAACCTAAGGCTGGCCGGGGAATTTTCTGTAAAATCTGCTTTCACAGAAGGGAAAGAGAATTGGCAGGGCTTGAGAAAAGGCAGAAAAAAAAAAAAAAAAAAAAGAGGCCAGAGTAAGAGGGAAGAATAAAGACTTCTCCTTCTCCACCCAAGAGGTACAGACCTGTCTGTAAGGCACCCCGCCCAACGGATCTGTCTGTAAGGAGCCAGGCAGAAGGAGGGAGGAGTGGGAGTCCTGGGGTGAAAGGTCTGCCTTAGCTGACCTGTGAGGAAGCACAGCCCAGGAGGGTGAGAAGAGGAACCCTAAAGGGCTGTTCCCACTAGGAACAGAAGCAGCGGGTGAGTTTTCATATGCCTCAACTCATCTACAGGGTTAACTGTAACGATGTGTTTATGCAGACAATACAGCAGCATAAGAAAAGCTACTGGAGTCTCAGGGCTGATTTATTTTAAACTCTGAATTCATAAACTGATAGTTGATTTGAGAAATTTACAGGTAAACGCTTCAATTGCTTAAACACATGAAAACACAAACACACACACATGCGCGCGTGCGCGCACGCGCACACACACACACACACACACACAAACATAAAATTCAAGGCTTTTCCAGGCCTCCCAGAGGTGGACTGATTGTACCACATAGGGACTACACCTGCAAACTAGAAAAGACTTCCCCAATAAGAACCATGACCTCCTTCTATGGCTTCTGTCCACAAAGATACCTGTTCCTGGTTGGGTGTCTGGCCTTGGTGGTTAAGCCACCAGCTGGGATGCTCACATCCTGTATCAGAGTACCTGGATTCAACTCCTGGCTCCACTTCTAATCCCAGCTTCCTGCAGATGTGCACCCTGATAAGTAGTTGGTACCTGCCACCCACATGGAGACCTGGATTGAGTTCCTTGCTCCCAGCTTTGGCAGGATCCAGCTCTAGCTGTTGCGAGCGTGTAAACTCACAGATGGAATATCTGTGTCTGTTTCTCTCTCTGTGTCTTTCAACTAAATAAAGATACCAGTTTCCAGCAGAATACTTAAATGCTACCTTACATTTAATTTACCACTCTGGAAAGAAGTGTGTTTGGTGAGACGGCTGAACACAGAACACAGTCTTTGCTGTATTCAGCAGCAAAGATAAACCAGGAAGTTAGGAAAACAAAATCTTGAAGGGGCTTAGAAGTCATGCTGTTTGGGCCAGCACCGCGGCTCACTAGGCTAATCCTCTGCCTGCGGCGCCTGCACCCGGGTCCTAGTCCCTGTCAGGACACCAGATTCTGCCCCGGTTGCTCCTCTTCCAGTCCAGCTCTCTGCTGTGGCCCTGGAAGGCAGTGGAGGATGGCCCAAGTGCTTGGACCCTACACCCGCATGGGAGACCAGGAGGAAGCACCTGGCTCCTGGCTTCGGATCGGCGTAGTGCGCCGGCCATAGCGACCATTTGTGGGGGTGAACCAACAGAAGGAAGACCTTTCTCTCTGTCTGTCTCTCTCACTGTCTAACTCTGCCTGTCAAAAAAAAAAAAAAAAAAAAAAGAAGTCATGCTGTTCTACCACATGTCACTTTTATCCTTTTCACAGTGGTTTACAATGACAGGAATGTAATGCCTCCTAGAGTGGGGACAACTATAAATTACTATTATTATTTTGCTGTTGTTATTGAATTTATTTAACAGCACTAATTCTGCCCTTTGGCTAGAGCAGAACAAGTATAATATCCTCTTTCAAATATTCAGAAGGCTGAAATATAAAGACACTTGCCACATCCCTCCTCCTCAAGCTCAGCTTCTGCTGCTAAATGGTCTCAGCTTCTTCAATCATGATGTTATAGGCATGCTTCCCAACTTAAAACCAGACTCCAAGGATGATCTCCCAGGCAGCTTAGAGCAGAATATAAGAGAATCACCATTTCCCTTGCCACACTAGATTTGCCATAATGTAGCCTAAAATGAATTACAGGAAGCCTTACTATTGATTATCATAGAGCTTTTATTTATCTTAACAGAAGCAATTTTTTATCATATAGGAATATTAAGCTGTGTGTGTCCATTCCAAATTTGTGCAACTACTCCTGGAAGCCAAGGGCTGAACATGTTGCCATATACAAATCGTAATTTGCTACGCAAAGATAATGTCCTTTATTTTTGAGCTCAGTTGAATCTAAGATCATATATGGAAATATGGTACTAATAGAACAACCTGAAGGCAGACACCACAGCTCACTAGGCTAACCCTCCACCTGCGGCTCCGGCACCCTGGGTTCTAGTCCCGGTTGGGGCGCCGGATTCTGTCCCGGTTGCTCCTCTTCCAGTCCAGCTCTATGTTGTGGCCCAGGAAGGCAGTGGAGGATGGCCCAAGTGCTTGGGCCCTGCACCTGCATGGGAGATCAGGAGGAAGCACCTGGCTCCTGGCTTTGGATCAGTGCTGTGTGGCGGCTGCAGCAACCATTTTGGGGGATGAACCAATGGAACGAAGACCTTTCTCTCTGTCTCTTTCTCTCACTAATTCTGCCTGTCAAAAAAAAAAAAAAAAAAAAAAAGAACCTGGAAAATCAGAGCTAAATTACTGAACATGCCCATGCTAACTTTTTACACAGGAAAAGGAGTTCTACAGGTCTCTGACTTTTCATTACTGGGCTGGGGGAAATGAGAACCACCCACTTCCTAAGATGGTTGTAATCCATTAATAGGAAATAACAAATAAATGCTACCCTCCACTCCACCTAACGGGCTCTCTGCAAAACCTCAGATGTTAAAAAAGAAAAGTCAACACATCTGAGAATTGCATGCCATGTGACCCACCATTTCCAAGCTGTGTGTGAGGGTGCCATGCAAGGAAATCTTCAATTTCCAAGGAAAACACAGCGACATCTCTCAGGCAATAGTGCAAAATCCTAACTGGAAGTAGCTCACAGCTTCAATATCAGTTCACGATACAACTTTGTGAAGCTGGGACATTGTGATTGTGATACCAAAAAGCAAATGAAAATCAGTGTGGAAGAGGAAACGAGGGAGGCAGCACGTACTATTACAGTGAAATTTGAGAGGCTGCGCAGAGTTCAACAGCACACGATAACATACCACTTGGCTAATGGTGATGGTTACTCAAGGATGGAAGAGTAAAGATTATTTCTTTCAATGTAAAAAGCAACTTCAAAACTTCATGGAAAATGGAAATGGTAAATTTATTTCAATATAAAAAATTTTGGGAACCCCTATGCACAGTTTTTTTATAATATATGTTTTCCATGAGCTTTTTGAAGCCCCCTCTCCGTCCCCCCATGCCCCCAATCTTGGTTGCAAATGTCTGCAACGTTGTCAGGTCACAGAGACTTTTTAGGTTGGTTAGAAGCAGCTCAGCTTTTCTTTTGGCCTAGGAGCTCTACAAAGGAAGCAATTACTGAGACAAACAGGACCCTGTGAATCCAAAGAGACTGCATTACTGTGTACCAACCACGTCTACACACGAAAACACTCACGACTCTAAGTGTACTTATTCTCCCATTGAGATGGAACTTCACCTAATGAGTCCATCACCAAGTCTTCAAGTTATCTTGTGCATCCATGAAGACATTCCAAGAGAGCATGGAACAGAAACTTCAACAGCTCTACAACAGGCCAGAGGCTGCCATGCCTCAAGTGTCTATGTGCCACTCAAGGTACCAAGGAAGTTGGCCTCTCTATCAGCGAATTTTTAGTGCTGTGTAATGAAAGGAAGCCCACCAGGCAGGAGGTTTACTCTCTCTGCACCGTGAGAGGTGGGAAGAATGGTGGAAGTAGAACAGGTAAGAAGCAAAGTAGATCCAAGGCATTCTTGGAGGTTCAGGTTGTTGATTTGCTACTGGGGAGTTTGTGAGAAGCCAACAAAAAGGAGATGAGCAGCAAGTCAAACAGACTCACAAGGCTTGCCATGCTCTGGGATCTGCATCTCACGTAAGTCAAGCCTTGATTCCAATGCCTTACAGTGCACTCTCTGAACACTCAACAGCTGCCTTTTCCCAAAGAGCAAAAGCAAACGGGAAACTTGACTGGGTAACATAAAGCAAGTCATAGGAGCATGAAATTCTCATCAAGGATTTATTATGCCCTCAGCTGTAATGCCTTGAGAAAACATAATTCTAGCACACACTAGGGGTTCAAAACAGATGTCAAACAGCTAATTTCTACAGACCTGAATAGGCACCATTACACTTCGGCCATGTGCAGTATTTTAGTGTGCCAAGTACTATGAAGCACAAACCAGCTATTTCTTAATCTTAATTTGTAACCTGGAATCACATGCCACACTTAATAAGTATTCCCAGCATATAACATATTCAAGCCATAAAATAAAAATTCCAGTACACATCTGAGCCAAACTAGGTACTTGGGGCACTTCTAAAACCCATTTTGGTGCACTTTGAATAAAAATATAAAATCAAAGAGTTAAATCAACTGAAGAGGTATTCTATCTACGTTTTAGGCTGACACAATAGATTTTAAAATGAAGACTTTCTTTCTGAGAGTTAAAAAAAGAATAGTATCTTGCAGTATCTCATTTTATGGGATAGGTGCTCCCAAAAACTTAAAACTAGGGTTTTAAAGTTATTTAAAATATAATGAAGTAAAATCTTGGTTTTATAATATTAAAAAATGCTTTTAAGGTCTGGTGTTGTGGCAAAGCAGCTGATGTCAGCATCCTATATGGGCACCAGTTCATGTCCTTGCTTCTCCACTTCTGATCCAGCTCCCTGCAGATGACTTGGGAAAAGCAGCAGAGGATGGCCCAAGTGCTTGGGTCCCTGCTACCTATGTGGTAGACCTGGAAGAAGCTCCTGGTTCATTCCAGGAGCTTCAGCCTGGCTCAGCCGTGGCCATGGCAGCCATTGTGGGAGTGAAGCAGTGGATGGGAGATCTCTCACTTGTCTCTCCCTCTCCCTCTGTGGTTCTAATTTTCAAATAAATAAGTAAATTTTTTTTTAATCTGCTTTTAGAGTATTACTGATCATGCATTAGTTTATCTGACCTATGAAAGCGCCATTCTTAAAGTTCCTAAATTCTGATGTCATTGGCACAAACTTAAGCAAATCTCTTACTTTTCTCAGACCTCAGCTGCTCCTTCTGTCAAAAAACAGGCAGGACTCAGACTGCAGATTTGTGCACAGACCTCAGCTAACCCAGGGAAATCACAAAGGACCTCACCTAGGAACACCCAAGAGAGCATCAACCAGACCCAAAACACTCATTAGCTGGTCATGACACATTTTCACTGACTGCACTTTCCACTGTTTTATCCCATATAGACAGCGCCATGACGAAAAGGAAGTTGGAAGATCACTAGCCTAGATTGATGAACACCTGGCAAATACTCGGTGAACCCCCGAATCTCTAGAGAGCAGGAAAGAGGACTCTAGTTTACAAACTCTGGGGTGGGGATGTCTGAGCAGCGACCAGGAGATGCTGATGGTGCCGGGCTGAGGGCCGCACAGAAGCCGCCAGCTCTGGCCCAGGTTTTCTGGTGTGCACGTTTTCCATCAGAGCTTAGAAGCCGCAGTGCAAGATACACATGAAATTTCCCTAGAATGAGATCTAACAGAAACACTGCATCTCATTCTCTTTTTTTTCAAGCTTTGCATCCAAAGGTTCTTTCTCTCTTCTTTTCCTCCCTCCCTCCCTTCCCTCCTTCTTTCCTTTTTTTCTTTTTCTTTAACATTTATTTCATTTGAAAGTCAGAGTCACAGATAAAGAGGTAGACACAGAGAGAGAGAGACATCTTCCATCCGCCAGTTCACTCCCCAAATGGCTGCAACCACTGGGGCTGGGTGAGCCCAAAGCCAGGAGTCAGGAGCTTTATCCAGGTCTCCAAAGTGGGTAGCAGGGTCCCAAGCACTTGGGCCATCTTCCACTGCTTTTCCTAGGCCATTAGCAGGGAGCTGGATCGGAAGTGGAGCAGCCAAGATTTGAACTAGCACCCGTACGGGATGTTGTGATGGCTTAACCTGCTGTGCCACAGAGCCAGACCCTCTTCTTTGTTCTCAAACCAAAACAGTAAGTTTGGGATGATATTTCATTTAAGATATTCTTCCAACCTAAGTGTCTCATATAAGGTGGTAGCAGAAAACACTACTAGAAATGAGATATATAGGACTTCATAAGTTTTTTTTTTTTTTTTTAAGATTTATTTATTTTGAAAGGCAGAGAGAGAGAGAGAGAAGTGTCTTCCATCCACTGGTTCACTCCCCAGTGCTACAATGGCTAGAACTGCACCCATCTGAAGCCAGGAGCCAGGAGCTTCTTCTGGGTCTCCCATGCGGGTGCAGGGGCCCAAGGACTTGGGCCATCTTCTGCTGCTATCCCAGGCCATAGCAGAGAGCCAACTCAAACCGGCACCCACATGGGATGCCAGCACTGTAGGCAGTGGCTTTACCTGCTATGCCACAGCACCAGCCCCAAAAGCTTTCTTTTAATAATTCATAAACCAGTATATCTATACCAAGCCTAAAATACATGATTAATCATAAAACCAAGCACTTCCAACTTATCAGATTTCATTTGGAAAAGTGGTCAAGCCGGCGCTGTGGTGTTATTCTGATGGACGAAAAGCTGGATAAATACAGCTTGATCTGCATTTCTTAGATTACTAGAGAGGACAGGGAGGAGCCCTATTATAAATAAGGAAGCTGTGTGCTGCAGGCAGATGCAACATCTAAAGAAAGGTGGAAGCGGTTCAGTTCTTATTTCAAAGGACCCAGTGCCTGACCAAGAGGCAGGCTCAAAGGGCAGGGGCTAGCCCACAGCAAATGCTGCAAAGCAGGGGAGTGCCCCCACTGAAAAGAACAAGTCCTGGGTGAACACCATGCACCTACGTTTTAAATGGCTACACATGTTGACTTCCAGGGATGAGCATTTCTGGCTTTGGTTGCTTCAGCAGAAAAAGGTTCCATCTTGGCCGGCGCCGTGGCTCACTAGGCTAATCCTCCGCTTTGCGGCGCTGGCACACCAGGTTCTAGTCCCGGTCGGGGTGCCGGATTCTGTCCCGGTTGCCCCTCTTCCAGGCCAGCTCTCTGCTGTGGCCTGGGAGTGCAGTGGAGGATGGCCCAAGTGCTTGGGCCCTGCACCCCATGGGAGACCAGGATAAGTACCTGGCTCCTGCCATCGGATCAGCGCGGTGCGCCGGCTGCGGCGGCCATTGGAGGGTGAACCAATGGCAAAGGAAGACCTTTCTCTCTGTCTTTCTCTCTCTCACTGTCCACTCTGCCTGTCGAAAGAAAGAAAGAAAGAAAGAAAGAAAGAAAGAAAGAAAGAAAGAAAGAAAGAAAGAAAGAAAGAAAGAGCGAGCTTCCATCAGATTCCAGAAATTCCTGTAACGATCATGGTGTTACCCAGCCCCTCCCATGGCAGGATTTCCCTCAGGTTGAGGGGTGGCCCTGGGGCTGATGGTTAAGACATCTACATTTAGTAACACCTGGGTCCAACTCCCAGCTCTGGCTCCAGCTCCTCACTCGTCTTCCTGCTAATGCTGACCCTGAGAGGCAGCAGTGATGACTCAATTAACTGGGTCCCCATCACCCAGCTCAGCTGCTGGCTTGAGGCATGTGCAGTATTCACCAGCAGATGAGAATTCACTTTTTCTCTTTGTCTCTCTTCCTCTCAAATAAATATATACCTACATAAATAATTTGCAAGTTTGTTTCTCTAACTTATAAAAGGACGGGGGGGGGGTATCTCATTCCTTTCCATCTGTGTGTTTCTCCTCCCACTCTCCCATTTAACAATTTGTACAGTGGACATTCAACAAATGGTGACTGATTACCAAATTCATAATTCCAAGACTAATTACATCTCCAACCGTAACAATGACGAATGGGAAAAAACATAGATCTATTTATAGAAAATTATATTAACTTCCACACAGATAATAGATCTAGGCACGTGTTACTGATGTGCAACTGTGAAAGGTTACTCATTCTCAGAGCTGGAGAGAACGAAGGGAATACAGAAATGACAATATGGGTCATATCCATACAACCTAAATGTAGATCATATCTATATGATCTAAATCCATCATTCACAGAAAGCAGATAAAAACACCCCACTTCTCCCATGGTCTAGGGATAGATGCCATTTGCAAACCTGGGGCTAACATGCCAGTGATTTTGATTGCTTTTGCTAATATCTTTACAAACATTCTTTTTGCAACAGTTCCTAACAACAAAGCGCTGGCCAAGGGCTTCACAAAGGGTTCTGCTGGGAAAAGGCTGACACAGGAGTCTTTCCCTCCCCCTTGCCTCATGAGATCATAATGCTTTGACTATTACAAACCAACAGTTAGCCCCTACATATCAGCTTCCATAAGCACTATGAGGGCTTAACAGATAGTGGCTTACCAAGTCTTAGCAAATGGTTTCTGCAATGTTGGGTGATGCAAATCATCCAGACAATGTCTCCACACTTAAGTACCTTATCACAAATTTACTCTTGGCACAATGACTTAAGCCTAGAGTCACATTCTGTCATACTCTTGTGTGCTTTGCTAGTACCTCTGACTATTAATAATTGTTCAGCACAGTGCCTAGTAGAACAAGCATTTCACTTGCTGATTGAATAAAATGATGAATCTATCTCATTAGAATGATAACATTCTGCATGAACAGCTATGAGCCCCATGGCAATCCAGCTACCCTTGTGAAATACAGATCAACACACTTCAGGATTTGTGGAGCAAGTAAGCTAAGAACCCAGATATGTTGAAGGCATTATTTGTTCTGGTATGGCTGAAACATACGTGTTTTGATAACACTCCCCGTATTTTGCCAGTTTCAGTTCTAGTCCTTTCCCTTAGATGACACTGACGGTGGAACAGTTGCTGCAGTAGCAATAACATGGTCTGTGCAAAGGCCAGGAGAGGAGCAAACAGGTGTGCAAGCATCCTACTTGTTTGCTGCATTCTACTTGGTGCTGCAGTTCCATAGAAATGTTAGAAATTTAACATATGTATTTTGGCTTATACCAAATCCAAACTATAGAAAGATTAAAATCTCCACAGCATCCTGTAAATTCAAAGATTACTTTCAACAGAG
Source organism: Oryctolagus cuniculus (assembly GCF_964237555.1). Taxonomy (NCBI): domain Eukaryota; kingdom Metazoa; phylum Chordata; class Mammalia; order Lagomorpha; family Leporidae; genus Oryctolagus; species Oryctolagus cuniculus. The sequence continues at coordinate 95,839,960 of NC_091440.1, read as the reverse complement.
AATAAGTATCCATTTTTAAAAACATGAAAGTTAAAAATTTTCATATGCCAGGATAGACTGTGGGTATAATTAAACTTTAAAAACAGGTGCTGAGTGGCCAGCACTGTGGTATAGTAGGTTAAGCTTCAGCCTGTGGTGCCAGCATCCCATATGGGTGCTGGTTCAAATCTTGGCTGCTCCTCTTCTGATCCAGCTCCCTGCTAATGTGCGTGGGGAAGGAGTGGAGGATGGCCCAAATGCCTGGGCCCCTGCCACCCACATGGGAGACCCAACTCCTGGCTTAAGCCTGGTCCATCCCTGGCCATTGCGGCCATTTGGGGAGTGAACCAGTGGATGGAAGATCTCTCTCTCCCTCTAGCTCTGCCTTTCAAATAAATAAATAAATCTTTCTGCCATGCACATACCCACAAAACAAAACAAAAATGGTCCATAAAACATTTTCCTTTCCTAATGATGGTTTTACCATGCATTGTTATCACTAACCAGTCTTTTACTAATATCTTAAAGTATATTGTGTCTCTCCCTTTGGAAGGGATACCAGAGCATAAATATAAAGTTTTTTATTTTTAACGTATTTATTTTATTTGTTAGAGATAGGTGACAGATAGATAGATAGGTATCTCCCAGCTACTGGTTCCCTCCCCAAATACCTGCAACTGCAAGAGCTGGACCAGGCTGAAGCCAGGAACTCAATCTGGATATCCCATGTGAGCAGCAGGGACCCAATCACTTGAGGCATTACCTGATGCTTCCCGGGTACACATTAGCAAGAAACTAGAATCAGAGAGACAAAGCTAGGACACAAACCCAGGCAATCGGGTATGCAGATGTCCTGAAAGCTGTCTTGTTATCTTACTGCTAGGCTAAACACCTGCCCCATGAAGAATTCTAAGACTATTTCTGGTCACCTGTAGTTACTCTTACATAGCATTTACATCCTGACTCCATGCTCTAGTTTCCTCAAAAAACAAGAATTTTAAAGGGAAGAAACCCTAATAATGGATTTAGGAATGAGCCGCCCCCCCACCCAACACACAAACGCACAGTCTTCAAGAAGTTCATAGAAAATGTATATTATGAAAAAATTATGCAGGGATTAAAAAATAATTTTGCTCCAAGAAAAACTCCTTATAATCCCACTTTCTACACACTTCTTCAAGCCCCCTTCATTTGTATTTCATAATGATCCTAATGACGACATGAGGGGTGACTACTCTCAACATCCTATATATGCATTCTCTTCTCTGCAACCGAGAAGTTACAGATCAGCCAAAGAACCTTGGAGAGCTGCGAGGGCAACCTGATATTCTTCATTAACTGAACAAAACCCTTATAACTCGATCCCACGCTATAGCCATGAACGCCACAGAGCAACTCTCAGAAAAAGGGAGGACACCTTGTCTGCCCGAGATCAATTTACCCTGTGCCTGAGAAAGGGCTCCCTTTGAAACAAGTATCCTCTGCTCGGGGCTTCAGAATTTATGCATCTGCCTTTGTGTCTGCGACAATTTTATCACATGTCCAGGAAACACAAGAATTCAAGTGGCGCTTAGACAGGAGTCTAGCTCCTGAAAACCAACATCTCCATGAAACGGTGTGGAGTTTGTTCAGATCCAGGCAACTGCATTTCAGGTCAACAACGGAACGGGCTGCATGTTGTGAATCACACCAGTTTTATATACACTGAAGTCAACCTCTTCCACAAGGCTAAAAGGCATGGAACAGTCTAGCAAGACTGGGATTTAAACAAAAGATATTAGATCCTTCTGTTCCCAGGCTGTAAGAGGGATCAGAATAACACATTTAAATACCTTAATGTTTTTAGCACAAAAAGCATTAATTCGATACTCTGCTTCCTTGAAATGCTTTATGAAAGTCCCCAAGACCCTCTCAGCAGTGTCTGTCTTCCTTGAAGTTAACATACACGTATTGTTCTCCACTGTGAATTTCTCTAGTATTTCAAAACAGTGTGCCTGACCTCTGCCGTGGGGAAGGTGGGAATAGGAAACAGAGCCGTCGGGAAAGCTGAGAAGTGCGGGAGTTCTGACATTTCAGAGCAAGCCCAAGGCTCCTGCAGGACCAGGCTTCGTGAGCTCATGCACCACAAAAATTCATGATGACCAAGATGCTTAGTAGCATGATTGTAATTAGATCTGCCCTTCACCCTGTCACCTATGCCTGCAACACAAGGTCTTCTGGACTCGCCATCCAGTGTACACATCCACTTGGAATTACCCATCCCCTGCAAACACTGGGGCAGCCCGTCTCCCTCTTCCAGGGTCTCTTGTCTCCCAGTATGGCAGTGGCCAATGCCATGTGTGCTTCACACCAGGAGTGGTTAGTTCACAGATTAATGTGTCCCTCTGCTTTCTTTCTTTCTTTTTTTTTTTTTTAAAGTTTGAGAGTGGAATTTGCTGGTTGGAAATGGAAGTAAATACACAAAGCTCCTTCTTCCAAATAGCACGCACACCGCCTAAAACCCAAAGCCTATATTTAATGAGTCACTAATTGTTTTTTATTTTTAAAGATTTATTTATTTATTTGAAAGGCAGAGAGAGAGAGAGAAAAAAAGAGAGAGGTCTTCCATCCACTGATTCACTCCCCAGATGGCCACAACAGACAGCGTTGGGCCAGGCCAAAGTCAGGAGCCTGGAACTCCATCCTGATCTCCCACATGGGTACAAAGGACCAAGCACTCAGGTCATTCTCTGCTCTTCCCCAGGAACATGAGCAGGAAGCTGGATCAGAAGTGGAGGAGCTGGATCTCAGAACCAGCGCCCATATAGGATGCTGGCACTGCAGGAGGTGGTTTTACCTACTACACCACAGCACTGGTGCCACAAGTCACTAATTCTGATCTCAGTAGCAAGAAATTATAATGTTTTCCTTTTCCATGACCACGTGAAGGGTCTTATGAAAGGTAAAGGTCAATGTGTAAGAAAAACTTTGCCTCTATTTTTCCACACTAAAATAAGCTTATCTTTTAATTCCATTTTCCATTAACTTTTGGAAGTATCCTTGTATATGTAAAACTGTTTCGAGAGAGTGGCAAGATGGCGGAATTGGAAGGGAGCACACTGATAGTCCAGGAAGAAACAGTTCAATAAAAGTGGAGATACTGCAGGTTCAAGGAAGAATGGGGGAAGAAACAGCAGAGGAAACTCTTCCAGAACTAGTGATTCACAGTGGACCTGTGTGGAGAGCATGGGAGCCCATGATTCAGGACACCAGTGGCAGAATCAACGCACCAGCACTGTAACGTGGGGTGAGCCGAACCTCAATAGCCCAAGACACTGGCGGGCAAGCGGAAAGAGGAGACTAGAGGGAACAAGGCTTGAAACCCCATGGGGAAAAGTTCACCAGGCTAACTAGAAATGAGAGGAAAAAAAAAGTGACCAAAACAGACACGAGTTTCTCTCTTTCCGCTCACCTCTCAAGGCAAGCAAGACAAAGAGCAGGCGCCATTTTGGACATACGTCATAAGCAGGGTGACCTCAGGTCTGCACCCGCCCTCAGCCTAGCAGAAAAACCTGACTCTGGGGGGCGTGAAATAACAGATTAGGACCTAGTGAATGTGTGGTGCTAATGAACTGAGACTGAAAAAAGAGACAGTGGGGGAGAGAACTCACTGAATTCATGTGAGTACTCTCCAGAGATGCTACAATTCGGTAACCTTGGCAACCAAGTGGGAGACTGCAGGAGAATTTGAGCCCACACTGAGGGCAGGACAGATTCCCTGTGTGGTCCTTGGGAAACAGCTTCTGATCTCTGGCTCCTGTGGGTATATCATTCGCCTGCTACCTACCTTCAATTCTGCTCAGCTGTGCGGAATTACGTCCCTTTTGAATCAAAAAAAAAAAAAAAAAAGAAAGAAAGAAAGAAAGAGATTTGCCACGCCTAACCTGGAAGTGTCACCTTTGGCACACCCTTAACCCTGAGGAACCAAACAGAGCTCTCAGGTCACACCCATCTCAAGCCTCTAAGGCTCCATCAAAAGCAGACAGTCCACTTAATACAGTCATAGTATAACAAGAAAAAACACCACAGTGAGGGAAGAAGAATCCAAAGAGTATCTCCATAATGCCAAGCAACAAATGCAGAAGCCGAGGAAACAAGAACAAGGAAGACATTATGACACCCCCAAATGAACAAGACACCCCAAGCCAAGACTATGAAAATGATGAGATGGAAGAAATGCAAGATATGGATTTCAAAAAATTTATGATAAGAACAATTAGAAGTTTTCAAAAACAAATGCTTGAGGTACAGAATTCCTTACTGGACAAGATAGAAAATCTCCTTCGAGAAAATGAAATCTTAAGGAGGAATCAAAATGAAACGCAGAAACTAATAGAACAGGAAAGTGTGATAGTGAAGAGAAATCAAAATGAAATGAAGAACTCAATAGATCTAATGACAAACACATTAGAGAGCCTTAAAAACAGAGTCAGTGAAACAGAAGAGAGAATATCGGACATAGAAGACAGAGCACAGGAAAGTATACAGTCAAACCAAAGAAAAGAAGAGGAAATTAGAAATCTAAAAAATATTGTTGGGAATCTACAGGATACTATTAAAAAAAACAACATTCGAGTTCTAGGAGTTCCTGAAGGCATGGAGAGAGAGAAAGGATTAGAAGGCCTTTTTAAGTGAGATACTTGCAGAGAACTTCCCGGGTTTGGAGAAGGACAGAGACATCCTAGTACAGGAAGCTCATAGAACCCCTAGTAAACATGACCAAAAGAGATCCTCACCACGACACGTTGTAATCAAACTCACCACAGTGAAACATAAAGAAAAGATCCTAAAATGTGCAAGAGAGAAACGTCAGATTACTCTCAGAGGATCTCCAGTTAGACTCACAGCAGACTTCTCTTCAGAAACCCTACAAGCTAGAAGGGAATGGCGAGACATAGCCCAGGTACTAAGAGAGAAAAACTGCCAGCCCAGAATATTATATCCTGCAAAGCTCTCATTTGTGAATGAAGGTGAATAAAGACCTTTCACAGCAAACAGAAATTGAAAGAATTTGTCGCCACTCGTCCAGCCCTGCAAAAGATGCTTAAAGATGTGTTACACACAGAAACACAGAAACACGGTCATCAATATGAAAGAAGGTAAACGAAGGAAACTTCACAGCAAAAGATCACAGGTAATTCAAAGCATATATTAGAAAATATCTTTGGCAAATGGCAGGGTAAGGTTACTACTTATCAATAGTCACATTGAACGTTAATGGCCTGAACTGTCCAGTTAAAAGACACAGATTGGCTGATTGGGTTAAGGAACAAAAATCCATCTATTTGCTGCTTACAAGAAACACATCTTTCCAACAAAGATGCATACAGACTGAAAGTGAAAGGCTGGAAAAAGATATACCATGCCAACAGAAATGAAAAAAGAGCAGGCGTAGCCATCTTAATATCGGACAACATAAACTTTAACACAAAAACTGTTAAGAGAGACAAAGAGGGGCACTATATAATGATTAAGGGATCAATTCAACAGGAAGATATAACGATTATCAATGTATGTGCACCTAATTACAAGGCACCGGTTTATTTAAAGATTTGTTAAGGGACTTAAAGGGAGACTTAGACTCCAATACAATAGTACTGGGAGACTTCAATACTCCACTCTCAGAAATAGACAGATCAACAGGACAGAAGATCAACAAGGAGACAGTAGATTTAAATGACACTATAGCTCAAATGGTTCTAACAGATATCTACAGAACTTTTCATCCTACACATAAAGCATTTACATTCTTCTCAGAAGTACATGGAACCTTCTCTAGGATGGACCACATACTAGGCCATAAAGCAAGTCTCAGCAAATTTATTTATTTATTTATTTTTTGACAGGCAGAGTGGACAGTGAGAGAGAGAGACAGAGAGAAAGGTCTTCCTTTGCCATTGGTTCACCCTCCAATGGCCACCGCGGCCAGCGCGCTGCGGCCGGCGCACCACGCTGATCCAATGGCAGGAGCCAGGAGCCAGGTGCTTCTCCTGGTCTCCCATGGGGTGCAGGGCCCAAGCACTTGGGCCATCCTCCACTGCACTCGCTGGCCACAGCAGAGAGCTGGCCTGGAAGAGGGGCAACCGGGACAGAATCCGGCGCCCCGAGCAGGACTAGAACCCGGTGTGCCGGCGCCACAAGGCGGAGGATTAGCCTAGTGAGCTGCGGCGCCGGCCTAAGTCTCAGCAAATTTAAAAGAATTAGAATTATACCATGCAGCTTCTCAGACCATAAAGGAATGAAGCTGGAAATTAGCAACTCAGGAATCCCTAGAGCATATGCAAACACATGGAGATTGAACAACATGCTCCTGAATGAACAATGGGTCATAGAAGAAATCAAAAGAGATATCAAAAATTTTCTGGAAGTAAATGAGGATAACGGCACAACATACCAAAACTTATGGGATACAGCAATAGCAGTGTTAAGAGGAAAGTTTATATCAATAGGTGCCTACATCAAGAAATTGGAAAGGGACCAAATAGATGAGCTTTCAATTCATCTCCAGGATCTAGAAAATCTGCAGCAAACCAGACCCAAATCTAGTAGGAGAAATAATTAAAATCAGAGAAGAAATCAACAGGATTGAATCCAAAAACATTATAAAAAAATCAGCCAACTTTACTTAATATATACTAAATTGATCTTTTGTATATAAAGATAGTTAAAAATGAATCTTGATGTGAATGGAATGGGAGAGGAAGCTGGAGATGGGAGGGGTGTGAGTGGGAGGGAAATTATGGGGGGGGGGGAGCCATTGTAATCCATAAACTGTACTTTGGAAATTTATATTTACTAAATTAAAAAAATGAAAAAAAATCAGCCAAATGAGGAGCTGGTTTTTTGAAAAAATAAATAAAATTGACACCCCATTGGCCCAACTAACTTAAAAAAGAAGAGAAAAGACCCAAATCAATAAAATCAGAGATGAAAAAGGAAAATTAACAACAGACACTACAGAAATAAAAAGAATCATCAGAAATTACTACATGGACTTGTATGCCAGCAATCAGGGAAATCTATCAGAAATGGATAGATTCCTGGACACATGCAACCTACCTAAATTGAACCAGGAAGACATCGAAAACCTAAACAGACCCATAACTGAGACAGAAATTGAAATAGTAATAAAGGCCCTCCCAACAAAGAAAAGCCCAGGACCAGATGGATTCACTGCTGAATTCTACCAGACATTTAAAGAAGAACTAACTCCAATTCTTCTCAAACTATTTAGAACAATCAAAAAAGAAGGAATCCTCCCAAATTCTTATGAAGCCAGCATCACCTTAATTCCTAAGCCGGAAAAAGATGCAGCATTGAAAGAGAATTACAGACCAATATCCCTGATGAACATAGATGCAAAAATCCTCAATAAAATTCTGGCCAATAGAATGCAACAACACATCAGAAAGATCATCCACCCAGACCAAGTGGGATTTATCCCTGGTATGCAGGGATGGTTCAATGTTCACAAAACAATCAACGTGATATACCACATTAACAGACTGCAGAAGAAAAACCATATGATTATCTCAATAGATGTCGAGAAAGCATTTGATAAAATACAACACCCTTTCATGATGAAAACTCTAAGCAAACTGGGTATGGAAGGAACATTCCTCAATATAATCAAAGCAATTTACGAAAAACCCACGGCCAGCATCCTATTGAATGGGGAAAAGTTGGAAGCATTTCCACTGAGATCTGGCACCAGACAGGGATGCCCACTCTCACCACTGCTATTCAATATAGTTCTGGAAGTTTTAGCCAGAGCTATTAGGCAAGAAAAAGAAATTAAAGGGATACAAATTGGGAAGGAAGAACTCAAACTATCCCTCTTTGCAGATGATATGATTCTTTATTTAGGGGATCCAAAGAACTCTACTAAGAGACTATTGGAACTCATAGAGGAGTTTGGCAAAGTAGCAGGATATAAAATCAATGCACAAAAATCAACAGCCTTTGTATACACAGGCAATGCCACAGCTGAGGAAGAACTTCTAAGGTCAATCCCATTCACAATAGCTACAAAAACAATCAAATACCTTCGAATAAACTTAACCAAGGATGTTAAAGATCTCTACGATGAAAATTACAAAACCTTAAAGAAAGAAATAGAAGAGGATACCAAAAAATGGAAAAATCTTCCATGCTCATGGATTGGAAGAATCAACATCATCAAAATGTCCATTCTCCCAAAAGCAATTTATAGATTCAATGCAATCCCAATCAAGATACCAAAGACTTTCTTCTCAGATCTGGAAAAAATGATGCTGAAATTCATATGGAGACACAGGAGACCTAGAGTAACTAAAGCAATCTTGTACAACAAAAACAAAGCCGGAGGCATCACAATACCAGACTTCAGGACATATTACAGGGCAGTTGTTATCAAAACAGCATGGTACTGGTACAGAAACAGATGGATAGACCAATGGAACAGAAACACCAGAAATCAACCCAAACATCTACAGCCAACTTATATTTGATCAAGGATCTAAAACCAATCTCTGGAGTAAGGAGAGTAATTCAATAAATGGTGCTGGGAAAATTGGATTTCCACGTGCAGAATCATGAAGCAAGACCCCTACCTTTCACCTTACACAAAGGTTCACTCAACATGGATTAAAGACTTAAATCTACGACCCAACACCATCAAATTACTAGAGAGCATTGGAGAAACCCTAGAAGATATAGGTACTGGCAAAGACTTCATGGAAAAGACCCCTGAGGCACAGGCAGTCAAAGCCAAAATTAACATTTGGGATTGCATCAAACTGAGAAGTTTCTGTACTTCAAAAGAAACAGTCAGGAAAGTGAAGAGGCAATCGACAGAATGGGAAAAATACTTGCAAACTATGCAACAGATAAAGGGTTGGTAACCAGAATCTACAAAGAAATCAAGAAACTCCACAACATCAAAGCAAACAACCCACTTAAGAGTGGGCCAAGGACCTCAATAGACATTTTTCAAAAAAGGAAATCCAAAGGGCCAACAGACACATGAAAAAATGTTCAAGGTCACTAGCAATCAGGGAAATGCAAATCAAAACCACCATGAAGTTTCACCTCACCCTGGTTAGAATGGCTCACATTCAGAATCTACCAACAGTACATGCTGGAGAGGATGTGGGGAAAAAGAGACACTAACCCACTGTTGGTGGGAATGCAAACTGGTTAAGCCACTATGGAAGTCAGTCTGGAGATTCCTGAGACCTGAATGTAACCCTACCATACAACCCAGCCATACCACTCCTTGTAATTTACCCAAAGGAAATGAAATTGGCAAACAAAAAGCTGTCTACACATTAATGTTTTTTGCAGCTCAATTCACAATAGCTAAGACCTGGAACCAACCCAAATGCCCATCAACAGTAGACTGGATAAAGAAATTATGGGACATGTACTCTATCGAATACTATACAGCAGTCAAAAACAATGAAATCCGGTCATTTGCAACAAGATGGAGGAAACTGAAAAACATTATGCTGAATGAATTAAGCCAATCCCACAGGGACAAATATCATATGTTCTCCCTGATCAGCGACAACTAACTGAGCACCAAAGGGGAAACCTGTTGAAGTGAAATGGACACTATGAGAAACAGTGACTTGATCAGCTCTTGTTCTGACTGTTGATGTACAATGTAATACTTTATCCATTTTAGTATTTTTGTTCTAGTACTATTGGTTGAACCTGTAATTCACACAGAATTATTCTTAGGTGTTTAAATTTTAACTGAAAATTGATATCTGTTAAATATAAGAGTGGGAATAAGAGAGGGAGGAGATGTACAATTTGGGACATGCTCAATCGGACTTACCCCAAATGGTGGAGTTAGAAACGTGCCAGGGGATTCCAATTCAATCCCATCAAGGTGGCATGTACCAATGCCATCTCACTAATCCAAGTGATCAATTTCAGTTCACAGTTGATCACACTGATAGGTCTAAGAGTCAAAGGGATCACACAAACAAGACTAGTGTCTGCTAATACTAACTGATAGAATCAAAAGGGGAGAGAACTATCCATCATGAGAAGCGGGATACACAGCAGACTCATAGAATGGCAGATGTCCTAAATAGCACTCTGGCCTCAGAATCAGCCCTTAAGGCATTCGGATAAGGCTGAAGAGCCCATGAGAGTATTTTAGGCATGGAAAGCCAAGACACTCTGGAAAAAAAAAAAAAAAAAAAAAAAAAAGAAGACCTAAATGAAAGATCTCTGTGAGTGAGATCCCAGTGGAAAGAACAGGGCCATCAAAGAAGGAGGTACCTTTCTCTGAAGGGAGGAGAGAACTTCCACTTTGACTATGACCCTGTTGGAATAAGATCGAAGTTGACGAACCCAAAAGGCTTCCATAGCCTTGGAAACTCATGACTAGAGCCTAGGGAGATTACTGATGCCATAAACAAGAGTGTCAAATTGTTAAGTCAACAACAGGAGTCACTGTGTACTTACTTCTCATGTGGGATCTGTCCTTAATGTGTTGTCCAATGTGAAGTAATGCTATAACTAGTACTGAAACAGTATTTTACACTTTGTGTTTCTGTGTGGGTGCAAACTGATGAAATCTTTACTTAATAGATACTAAATCGATCATCTGTATATAAAGATAATTGAAAATGAATCTTGATGTGAATAGAATGGGAGAGGGAGCGGGAGATGGGAGGGGTGTGAGTGGGAGGGAAATTATGGGGGGGGGGGAGCCATTGTAATCCATAAACTGTACTTTGAAAATTTATATTTACTAAATAAAAATAAGAAAAAAAACTGTTTCAAAGAGCACACAGTAGCATTCTGTTAGTCCACATAACTGAAACCTATTGATTCTACACATCTTCTTTTTTTTTTTAATCTTTTATTTAATGAATATAAATTTCCAAAGTACGACTCATGTGTTACAATGGCTTCCCTCCCCATACCGTCCCTCCCACCCACAACCCTCCCCTTTCCCACTCCCTCTCCCCTTCCATTCACATCAGGATTCATTTTCGATTATCTTAATATACAGAAGATCAGCTTAGTATACCTTAAGTAAGTATTTCAACAGTTTGCTTCCACACAGAAACATAAAGTGAAAAATAATAGATGATTTTTTTTAAACGATGATGAAATCAGATCAGACCTATTGTCATGTTTAATCCCAGTGAGAGTCAAGTTGGGAATTGATAATTTCTTTCTTTTTTTTTTTTTTTTTTTTTTTTTTACAGAAGATCAGTTTAGTGTACATTAAGTAAAGATTTCAGTCGTTTGCACCCCCATAGAAACACAAAGTGAAATATACTGTTTGAGTACTCGTTATAGCATTAAGCCTCAGTGTACAGCACGTTAAGGACAGAGATCCTACATGAGGAGTAAGTGCACAGTGACTCCTGTTGCTGACTTTACCAATTGACACTCCTGTTTATGGCATCAGTAATCTCCCTATGCACCAGTTATGAGTTTCCAAGGCTATGGAAGCCCCTTGAGTTCACCGACTCTTATCTTGTTTAGACACGGTCATAGTCAAAGTGGAGGTTCTCTCCTCCCTTCAGAGAAAGGCACCTCCCTCTTTGAAGACCTGTTCTTTCCACTGGGATCTCACTCACAGAGATCTTTTTGCCAGAGTGTCTTGGCTTTCCATGCCTGAAATACTCTCATGGGCTTTTCAGCCAGATCCGAGTGCCTTTAGGGCTGATTCTGAGGCCAGAGTGCTATTTAGGACATCCGCCATTCTATGAGTCTGCTGAGTATCTCACTTCCCATGTTGGATCACTCTCCCCTTTATTTATTCTATCGGTTGGTGTTAGCAGATACTAGACTTGTTTATGTGCTCCCTTTGACTCTTAGTCCTTTCATTATGATCAATTGTGAACTGAAATTGATCACTTGGAGTAGTGAGATGGCATTGGCACATGCCACCTTGATGGGATTGAATTGGAATCCCCTGGTATGTTTCCAACTCTACCAATTGGGGCAAGTCAGCCCGAGCATGCCCCAAATTATACATCTCTTCCCTCTCTTATTCCCACTCTTATGTTTAACAGGGATCACATTTCAGTTAATTTTCAACACTTAAGAATAACTGTGTGATAATTACAGAATTAAACCAGTCATATTAAGTAGAACAGACAAAAAAAAAAAATACTATGAGGGATAATGTATTAAGTTGTCCATTAGCAGTCAGGGCTATGCTGATCAAGTCACCATTTCTCATAGTGTCCATTTCACTTCAGGAGGTTTCCTTTTTGGTGTTCAGTCAGTTGTCACCGATCAGGGAGAACATATGGCATTTGTCCCTTTCGGACTGGCTTACTTCACTCAGCATGATGTGTTCCAGATTCCTCCATTTTGTTGCAAATGACTGGATTTCGTTGTTTCTTACTGCGGTATAGTACTCTAAAGAATACATATCCCATAATTTCTTTATCCAGTCTACCGTTGATGGGCATTTAGGTTGGTTCCAGGTCTTGGCTATTGTGAATTGTGCTGCAATAAACATTAGGGTGCAGACCGCTTTTTTGTTTATCAATTTAAACTCCTTTGGGTAAATTCCAAGGAGTGGGATGGCTGGGTCGAACGGTAGGGTTATATTCAGGTTTCTGAGGAATCTCCAGACTGATTTCCATAGTGGCTTGACCAGTTTGCATTCCCACCAACAGTGGGTTAGTGTCCCTTTTTCCCCACATCCTCGCCAGCATCTGTTGTTGGTAGATTTCTGTATGTGAGCCATTCTAACCGGGGTGAGGTGAAACCTCATTGTGGTTTTGATTTGCATTTCCCTGATTGCTAGTGACCTTGAACATTTTTTCATGTGCCTGTTGGCCATTTGGATTTCCTCTTTTGAAAAATGTCTATTGAAGTCCTTGGCCCATCTCTTAAGTGGGTTGTTGGTTTTGTTTTTGTGGAGTTTCTTGATCTCTTTGTAGATTCTGGTTACCAACCCTTTATCTGTTGCATAGTTTGCAAATATTTTTTCCCATTCTGTCGGTTGTCTCTTCACTCTCCTGACTGTTTCTTTTGCAGTACAGAAACTTCTCAATTTGATGCAATCCCAATAGTTGATTTTGGCTTTGACTGTCTGTGCCTCCCGGGTCTTTTCCAGAAATTCTTTGCCTGTGCCAATATCTTGAAGGGTTTCTCCAATGTTCTCTAATAACTTAATGGTGTCAGGACGTAGATTTAGGTCTTTAATCCACGTTGAGTGGATTTTTGTGTAAGGTGTAAGGTAGGGGTCTTGCTTCATGCTTCTGCACGTGGAAATCCAGTTTTCCCAGCACCATTTATTGAATAGACTGTCCTTGCTCCAGGAATTAGTTTTAGATCCTTGATCAAATATAAGTTGGCTGTAGATGTTTGGGTTGATTTCTGGTGTTTCAATTCTGTTCCATTGGTCTATCCATCTGTTTCTGTACCAGTACCATGCTGTTTTGATTACAACTGCCCTGTAGTATGTCCTGAAGTCTGGTATTGTGATGCCTCCGGCTTTGTTTTTGTTGTACAAGATTGCTTTAGCTATTCGAGGTCTCTTGTGCCTCCATATGAATTTCAGCATCATTTTTTCTAGATCTGCGAAGAATGTCTTTGGTATCTTGATTGGGATTGCATTGAATCTATAAATTGCTTTTGGGAGAATGGACATTTTGATGATGTTGATTCTTCCAATCCATGAGCATGGAAGATTTTTCCATTTTTTGGTATCCTCTTCTATTTCTTTCTTTAAGGTTTTGTAATTTTCATCGTAGAGATCTTTAACATCCTTGGTTAAGTTTATTCGAAGGTATCTGATTGTTTTTGTAGCTATTGTGAATGGGATTGATCTTAGCAGCTCTTTCTCAGTCATGGCATTGCTTGTGATTCTACACATCTTCTAACATCTTAGAGGGTGACAAGAGACAGCATCAGTCAAGTAGATGGTGTAGGGATTTGTGGTGCTGTGGAGGAGAATGATCAATCATATGAGGTCTGCATACACAAGGGACATACAGAGCCCCCAGCCACTGTGTACCCACAGAAGAAATAAATTATAATAGCCAACTGTATGAGAGGTTTTAAAAATTTCACAGAGAAATGGCATTAAAAGATAACTTTATTTTTGTGGAAAGAAATGTGAAATCCTTGCACACAAGGAGTCTTCAAAAAGTTCATGGAAATACATATTATGAAAAAAATTATTGTGTGGATTTCAAGATTTTTTGCATGCAAAAATAAACTGATCTTTTAACTCCATTTCTGCATGAACTTTCTGAAGTGCTGTTGTAATATTAGTTAACATAATGCACTGCCAAGCTTAATATGCAACTTGCTCCTATAAATGGTTCATAGCGTAATGATAGCACTTCCTTGGGCAAAGTCTGATCTGAAATGTGGTTGGTTCTGTGCCCACAATTAGGCTACAATCTACTTGCTGTACAAATTTGTGTTTTATATCTTGTTATATTCTTTAGTACCAAACACAACAGGTAAAAAAATGTTTGTGGAATTACCTGTGCTCTTTTAATGGCTTTTTGGACTTCGAACACAGCTCTCTTTTCTTTCTCTCCTCTTTCTTAATTATAATTGTTTCCAGTTCACATTCAAAGGCACACTTTTCATAACAAATGAGTAATGAGTATTGTGATTTTAAAAAGCCAAAAGATGCAGGCTCTGGGTTTATTATAACCCCTGTTCAGGGAAGCCCAAACATCCACCTGGTGGCTACACTTTTCAAAGTAAATTAATACGCACATAGCCATGTCTATCAGGGTAGTACCTTTTGCAACCAACAGGCACCACGTGAAATTTAAGTTTGCCAATGATGGGGTTTGATGGGCAGGTGGATGCTGCCAACACCGGCTGCAGCTGCTATACGGGAGGCTGGTCAGCAGGACAGGTGCCCTCCATCCACCCCCAGGGAGTCAGCACCTTCTCTTCCCCACAGGTTTTTAGGGTGCTCGTTGTCAAAACTGAGGAGAGGGGGTACAAATAACTTAGTTGAAAATGGCATGTCTTCCTGCTATTTATCCATTCAGCCTGTGCTACAAACACTTCTGCTTCCAGCCCATGCCCTTTCTTTCTATGCTGATAGGGCTCCAGCCAACGTGGTGAATGTTCCTAAACCCGCTGGAGTTTCTTTACATAAGTGTGGCAAGCAGCAGCTCCCACAAAGTCACACATCGTAGGCAAGGCAGAGGCTCTCTCTCTGCCCAGGGAAAGCGGCATCACGGTGGGGAGCAGAGTGGCTACGGTGGGCGGGCAACGAGATGCTGAAACTGCAAAGAAGACTGTGCTGAGGCTTCAGTGTGTGGAGCCCAAGGGCAGATCCAAGGCAATGTTTGCTATTTAGAGATGGAGGACTGGGGTGGGCATGCTGGCGTAGCAGGGTAGGCCCCCACATGCAGCACCGGCTTCCCACATGGGGACTGGTCGTGTTCTGGCTGCTCCACTTCTGATCCAGCTCTCTGCTGTGGCCTGGAAAAGCAGTGGAAGAGGCCCAAGTGCTTGTGCTCCTGCCACTCACATGAGAGACCCAGGAGAAGCTCCTGGCTCCTGGCTTCAGATCGGCCCAGCTCCAGCAGTTGTGGCCATTTGGGGAACGAACAGTGAACCAGCGGATGGAAGATCTCTGTTTCTCCCTCTCTCTCTAATGCTGCCTCTCAAATAAATAAATAAATCTTTAAAAAAGAGAGATGTAGGGCCACATGACCCAGTTCTAAGCTTCATCTTCCAGTCTATTATGGAGACAATAAAATCTTAAGGTTGCTGTTCACTTCATCTGGTTGCAGTTGGTCTGTTGGGAAGGAATCAACTGGAGCTATCAGTAAATTCCTCATGTGAGGAAATTTAAGCTTAAAAAAAAAAAAAAAACTGGACTAAGTGCTTCCCACACACTCTTATTTTACTGCTCACTACAACCCTGCAAAGTCAGTGCTCTTCACTGCTCCCTTTCATAAGTGGGAAAACCCAATTCCAAAAGGTGCAGGCGCCCAAGGTCACAAATCCCCTAAGTGTCCTAGATGAGACCTAACTACAACCGTCTTCTACATGGTCCGCATACCCCACCACATAGCTACGCCCTTTGGCTCCTGTAGAAACCCTTTTGGAAGCTCTGACATCGTTCTGCCGGGTGCCTGTGCCCTTCTGGGGTAGGCACAGAACGGAAAGCATGAGAGTTCCTGCTCCATAAATGCAATGCCACCTTAATTCCTGATTCTCAGGTTTTGCGTGCAATATGGGAACATCACCACTGCCATCTGCTTCACAAGAGAGCCCTGAAGACTGAGGCCAAAGAGGACCAAGTATTTCGAAAGGCAGAAAATAACAGATCTTGATTTCGACCTGACTCCTGGATCAAGCGCCACTGCTGCCCACCTCTCTCCAGCTCTGTGCCTCGCTCTCTGTTGAAAACACCATCCAGGCTCATCCTGGCTGGGAACACCTGTCTCCCCTTAGTGCCTGGCTTCAGGGCCTCTCTGGATCCTCACAATGGAGATGGGAAAAGAAGCAGGAAGAGAAGAAAACCTTGGCCAACGTGATCCTGTTGGAATTCATCTCCCTTCTCTTTCAGTCTGGTATTAGCTTTTCCTCATGTACTTTTGCAGAATTTCTTTGTACACCATCTATTACATTACACAACATTGTCACACTACAGGTTGAACAACCCTAACCTGAAATTTCAAAATGCAAACTGTCCCCAAATTTGAAACTTTTTAAACACTACCACAATACCCCAAGTAGCAAATTCCACACCATGAAACTGCTTCATGCACCAAATTATTA
Source organism: Oryctolagus cuniculus (assembly GCF_964237555.1). NCBI lineage: Eukaryota > Metazoa > Chordata > Mammalia > Lagomorpha > Leporidae > Oryctolagus > Oryctolagus cuniculus. The sequence goes on along the minus strand of NC_091440.1, from coordinate 95,823,202 downwards.
AAAATATTGCGAGGCCAGAGCTGTAGCTTAGCGGGTAGGGCTGCCGCCTGCAGTGCCGGCACTCCATATGGGTGCCAGTTCGTGTTCCGGCTGCTCCACTTCCAATCCAGCTCTCTGCTGTGGCCTGGGAAAGCAACAGAAGACAGCCCAAGTCCTTGGACCCCTGTACCCAAGTGGGAGACCCGGAAGAAGCTCTTGGCTTCTGGCTTCAGATTGGCATAGCTCTGGCTGTTGCAGTCAATTGGGGAGTGAACCAGAGGATGGAAGACTTCTCTCTCTCTCTCTCTCTCTGCCTCTCCTATCTCTGTCTAACTGTGACTTTCAAATAAATAAGTAAATCTTTTAAAAAAATTACATAAAATTACTTTTGGGCTCCATGTATAAAACATAGATGCATTTTGCGGTTAGACTTGGGTACCTTCCCAGGATATCTCATTATATATATGCAAATACTCCCAAATCAGAAAAAAAAAAAGAGTCTGAAACACTTATAGACCCAAGTATTTTGGAAGAGTGATACTAAATCTATAATATTCTCACACCTTAATAAGAATTAACACAAACAAGGTTGTGAGTTCTTACAGAATAACAAAGTACAACCTCATTCTGTACCTGCCCACGAGCCCACTCCATCTTTTGCACATGACGCCTGGGTGGATCAGGCTGCAGTGAGGAGAGAGGTTTTGATATACAGCGTGAGGGAAACAGCACACATGTAGACTTGGAGCTCGGAGTAAATTATGAATAAAGAGAGGACTCTCGCCTTGTCAGCAGATTCTTTTTCAGTAGCTGTGTCCCTGGGTGAAGCTGGGAGCCAAAATGGGGATGGCTTGCATCTGGAGCTCACACACTAATAATATCACAGTTTTCCTTTAACAATTAGAACTGTGCCATCAGCTCAGTCTGTCTTTATGCCTTCAAACAACATCAGCTGTTCACCAGAATAAACTGCAAACATATGAAAACTGTGTCAGCCGTATAAGCGTTGTCTCTCCAGCAACATCCATACCACAGCAAAGTGAACCAAATACTAGGGTGGGTTTTCTTCTTATTGGCACCTTTATGAAAGCAAAGCAAAACTAAAAAAAAAAATAAATAAATAAAACCAAACTAAAACAAACCAAAAAACTTTCAGTCAATAAACCAACCAGAATGCAGTTTGTACAAATGGGAGACTATATACAATTTTTCTCTTTCTAAGAAAATGAATATTGGAGCTAGTACTGTGGTGTAGTGGATGAGACCACCGCCTTCAGTGCAGGCATCCCATATGGGTGCTGGTTCGAATCCTGGCTGCTCCACTTCCCATCCAGCTCTCTGCTAGCTATGGCCTGGGAAATCAGAGGAAGATGGCCCAAGTCCTTGGGCTCCTACATCCATATGGGAGACCCAGAAGAGGCTCCTGGTTCCTGGCTTCAGATCGGCGCAGATCCGGCCATTGCAGCCATCTGGGGAGTGAACCACTGGATGGAAGACCCCTCTCACTCTCTGCCTCTCATTCTCTCTCTGTGTAACTCTAACTTTCAAATAAATAAATCTTTAAAAAATAAAATGAGGGGTGGCACCGTGGCCCGCTAGGCTAATCCTCCGCCTTGCGGCGCCGGCACACCAGGTTCTAGTCCCGGTCGGGGTGCCGGATTCTGTCCCGGTTGCCCCTCTTCCAGGCCAGCTCTCTGCTGTGGCCAGGGAGTGCGGTGGAGGATGGCCCAAGTGCTTGGGCCCTGCACCCCATGGGAGACCAGGATAAGTACCTGGCTCCTGCCATCAGATCAGTGCGGTGCGCCAGCCGTGGCGGCCATTGGAGGGTGAACCAATGGCAAAAGGAAGACCTTTCTCTCTGTCTCTCTCTCTCACTGTCCACTCTGCCTGTCCAAAAAAATAAATAAATAAATAAAAATAAAAACAAAAAAAAAATAAAATGAATAAAGTTTATATTAAGCAAATTTCAGGGGCCAGCATTGTAGTACAGTGGATAAAGCTACTGCCTGTGATGCCGGCACCCCTTATGGGTGCTGGTTCCAATCCCAGCTGCTCCACTTCCAATCCAGATCCCTGTTGATGGCCTGGGAAAAGCATCAAAAACTGGCTGGAGTGGTTTTTTGTTTGTTTGTTTGTTTGTTTGTTATTTTTTTAAAAACCTATGTAAAATAACAAGAGACAACTAACAAGTGAAAAACAGAACCACTCAACTCCAGCAGATGACCATTTTGGCTATTAGCCTAATATGCAAATGAAATCTATAATTATTCCCTTACATCGTATTCTGACTATTGCTATATTAAGAAGTAACAGAATCTAAAAAGTACTTTGGGACAGCTATTTGGCTAGCAGTTAAGATGCTCATTTCCTATACTTGAGCACGTGGGTTCGAGTCTCAGCACCACTCTGGTCTGCCAATGCAGACCCTGAGAGGTAGTGGTGATGGCTCAAGTACTCAGGTTCTGCCACTCACATGGGAGCCTTGGATTGAGGTCTGGCTCCTGGCTTTAGCATCCCCAGCCACTGCAGGTGTCTGGGGAGTGAACCAGCATATGGGAGCTCTTTGTAAGTCTCTTTCACCATTCATCTCCGTCTTTCTCTCTCTCTTTCTCTGTATCTCAAATAATTTTTTTAGAGTAGCTCTTCTCTGAAATTATTAAAGCATATAAAAGAAACTAAATTTCAATTTGTTCCTATATTTGCCTGGTCCTTCTGGTTGTTTTTGGACATCAGGAAATTCCCCAGAACGCTCTCATTTATGCGGGGCTGTATCTGAGTTTCAAGTCTCTAACTCGACTTGTCCTAAACCTGAAGGTATTACTTTTCAATCAGAGAAAAAGATGTCTCAGCATTATTGGAGAGTTTTGATTTGCTTCCAAGAAGCTAGCTACAGTCCATTAAGTCACATCAGAGAAAACTTAAAATCAATTTTTTAAAAACAACACAGGTCTTTTATCCACTTGAAATGTTGGAAAGTCATCCTCTTCCTTAGACGCACAGTGAAGGCCACTGCTTCCTGGAAATGAGTGTCTGATAAGCAGGGGACCGGTGGTAACAAGCCCATTCTCACTGATATTCCCAGCAGCTGCGGTCGGTTAGTTTAGTTTTAGAAGGAGCTGATATTCTTTGACAGTTTTCTTTGTTTATTTCGGGACTCTTTATCAGCATGGGATGAAGCTTGGGTCATTAGAACAAAGAAAAAAATATATTAAACAACCCAGCTCTGCAGCCTTGCAACACTCTCGTCAGCAGACACAAATGCACCAGGCAATTAAGGGCGATGGGTAGAGATGGCCTCGTGCTCCCAAGGCGCTGTGCAGAGATAAGGCGGGGCCATCCGGTATCTGCAGAGAGCCCAGTGCAAGTCACACTGACGCCACGCCGAGTGCAAGGGGGGCAATTTCTTTTCAGTTTCTTGAGTGAATGAAGGAGAGAAAAATACACAGGAATGCTGGCTTACTGTATTTTAACGGTAATTAGCAAGGAGCCATTTTCTATTTCTTCCAGATGCTAAGTGAGTGAAGCAAAAAGACACTTTGCCTTTCCACTGGGGAGTTAGTTCTTCCTGCGTTTCGGGGCAGGAGGCATCTGTCTTTAGCATGCACCGCAAGCACACGGTGTATGGAGACCCTTCACACAGTGAGGGTGATCATCGCCTGACTCTCGGGGCTGCCAGCTCTGATGACAAAAACATCTCCAAGACGGACACTGGGGAATGACCTCACAGAACTCAAGAGGCTGCTGCTCCAGGCTGAAGACAGTCGTCCGTCTGGGACCCCCCACAAAGGGCGGCCCCACATCCACCATCTTCACAGCCCCAGTGCTGGCTTCCTTTGGATGTCCCGCACTAGAATGAGAGTGTCCATGTGGACAGCCAGGCGTGGCGCTGGCCAGCAAAAGGCAGACAGAGCGCTGTATGCATCGAGGAGAAGGAAGCTGCCAGTAACCACAGAGCCCAGAGCATCGGGCCAATATTCTCATGAATCCGCTCCAAGCTGGGGCTGGGAGGAAGCTGGCGATGGCTTATGAATGCATGTGGGTCAGCCCAAACGGCAGCTAGGGGACCACACCCCATGTGTGTCAGCCCTCGCTTTGCCTCCACTTCCTGGACTCAAATGCCCTTTTATGCTCATCCAGGCCTGTGGTCCGCAGGCTAGCCTTTCTCCACTTGGTCCACTACACCCTGCCTGTCTCATCCCTCCTCTTGGCAAATGAGCTCCTGGCTCAGAGTGGTGAAGGATACCAGGGGAGGGCCTAAAGACCCCACAGAAACCAGAAACAGTGGTATGCATCAGTAGTCCATGCCTCAAGGTGGGGAGATAGGGCTTGCTTAGGGTCACTCCTGCTGGTTGAAGCTGAAGGCTATTGAGACACACAGCTCAGCCAAGACAAGCCGGAGGGGAGGCACAAAGCTACAAAAAAAGAAGCATAGACTCCATTCTCCATGCCAGCTCTGAAAGAATGGACAGACATGCAAGGCAAAACTAACAAGAGAAAAGCTCAGGTGGCGGGAACACTTCACACGGTTTGGCAACCATCCTCACACATGACCAACAGACACATGCACCAGTCTTCAAAATAGTGTGGATTATGGAAACATGGTGCAAAGTTTGTGAATTTCTGGCCTTCAATTCATTGATCTGGTAATTCTGCTTTTGCACAAATCTTTTTTTTAAAGATTTATTTATTTGAAAGTCAGAGTTACACAGAGAGAGGAGAGGCAGAGAGAGGGGGGTTGGGGCTTCCACCTGTTGGTTCACTCCCCAATTGGCCGCAACAGTCGGAGCTGCACCGATCCAAAGCCAGGAGCCAGGAGCTTCTTCTGGGTCTCCCACGCGGGTGTAGGCCCCAAGGGCCTGGGCCATCTTCTACTGCTTTCCCAGGCCATAGCAGAGAGTTGGATGGGAAGTGGAGCAGCTGGGACTCAAACCAGTGCCCATATGGGATGCCGGCACTGCAGGCGGTGGCTTTACCCGCTGCGCCACAGTGCCGGCCCCTCCACAAACTTTTTGAAGTATGCTCATACTGTCACCCCTTGCTCTCCATGGGAACCAATCCCACAAGGACACGGAGGGATGGCCGTGCTCTGCATTATCTGCAGATCAATTGTGAGAGCTCCTACAATGGAAGTGCTGTGTACCTAGTTGTTCTGCTGCATGGTTTAGGGGACAAGGACAAGAAAAGAAAAAGTCTGTACATGTTCAGTACAGATGCAATTTTTTTCAGAACATTCTCGCTGAACATCTGTTGATGAGGTCGAATTCAAAATAAGCCAAAGGTGTGGGAGGTTAACTGAGTTACTTTCAAATAACCACAGAGAAGGTTGTAGGAGAATCAGGAAACCCACCAAATAAATCAGATTTACACAGTCAGCTACATTTTTCCAGGAAAATGGAGCCTTTGTGCTTTGAAGACAGCTGAACTGTGAGCCTACTGGTGCCTCTGCAGTTGACACTCCTGAGTTCTCTATCAGTTTGCCAATATCTTGGGATGCAGGAAAACACAACACAACAAGAACAGAACAGCAAATTCTCAGGTCTAAAAAACAGCTAAGTTGTCACCAGGAACATCTTTACTCAACTATCAAGAAATCCCAAAAGACTTTTTTTTTCTCCAAGCCACTTTTTCAATATAGACATTTTACATCCACAGAGCCAAGGAAGATTTTCCTACCCACATTTCCGGATTCTTCTGTGCCCATACATCCTTGATGCCAACACTACACGCATGCGGCAACTGCTAACAGGAAGGCAGAGGCTCCCAATGCCCTCTTCCTGCTAGTTCTGCAATCCTATCGCTTGGTGGTAGGGATGGTCCTACGGAGCCTCACAGGAGTGACCTGGAGCTTCAGGAGGAGCAAAGGAAGGGAGGAGCTCCTAGCAGAGGCTCCTTCTCCATGCAGGGCCTTTAACTCCAAGCACAGTTGTGCATTCCTTAGCTAGAGCGTTACCTTACTGGGTTTCAGGAAAAGCCCAGTGACGACCCACACTCTGAGAAGCAGAGCCTTCTCTGCCTGGGTTACAGACACTGCCTACAGTGGCAGACCCTGTACACTGCCATGGGCCAACCCTTCGGAAAGGACATCACTGAGGTCTCCTTACCACGGCTTGATAATGACACAGACAAGTCAACACATCCTGTTGCAGTGAGACTCTCTCTAAAGATGGATTCGATTGTTGAACATATAACTGGCAACTCACATACATGCAAATATTATTTTTAAAGTGGACTTAGATGCCAATGATCAAAACTAAAGAGACAAGGCAGTTACTTTAAGTCATTCATTCCACTCAATAATAACCAGAAAATCCCATTAAATTTTCTTTCCATTTTTTAAAATATTTATTTGAAGGCCGGCGCCGCGGCTCACTAGGCTAATCCTCCGCCTAGCGGCGCCGGCACACCGGGTTCTAGTCCCGGTCGGGGCGCCGGATTCTGTCCCGGTTGCCCCTCTTCCAGGCCAGCCCTCTGCTGTGGCCAGGGAGTGCAGTGGAGGATGGCCCAGGTGCTTGGGCCCTGCACCCCATGGGAGACCAGGAAAAGCACCTGGCTCCTGGCTCCTGCCATCGGATCAGCGCGGTGCGCCGGCCGCAGCGCGCCGGCCGCGGCGGCCATTGGAGGGTGAACCAACGGCAAAGGAAGACCTTTCTCTCTGTCTCTCTCTCTCTCACTGTCCACTCTGCCTGTCAAAAAAAAAAAAAATTTATTTGAAAGGCAGAAGCAGAGAGAGAGAGAGAGAGAGAGAGAGAGAGAGAGAAAGAGAATCTTCCATGCACTGGTACACTCCCCAAATGGCCGCAACGGCCAGGGCTGGGCCAGGCTAAAGTCAGAAGCCAGGAGCTTCTTCTGGGTCTCCCATGTGGGTGCAGGGGCCCAAATACTTGGGCCATCCTTTGCTGCTTTCCCAAATGCATTAGTAGAGAGATGGATCAAAAGTGGATAAGCTGGGACTCGAACTAGCATCCACATGGGATGTCAGCATTGCAGGCAGTGGCTTAACCCACTATGCCACAGTGCTGGCCCCCTCTTTTCCATTTCTAAGAAAATCTGATGAACACAGTGGGTTAGCTGCTCTCTGCTCCTTTGCCTACACTGCAGTCTGATCTGTTGATGAAGTGAAGCTGCGCACTGCACTCTTTCTTAAATTCTTCATGAACAACCTAAACTTGGGAGATCCCCACTGCAGGGGCCCCATGACCACGCACTGCCCTCCACCCCCGGTTCTCTCTGTCCTCTGTCAAGGCACATGTCCATACTCCTGCCACACTGCTTTCTCTCCTGATCTAATCTCTAGCTCCAACTCCCTAGTTCCTGGTCTCCCTTCACTGCTCCACTTTGAAGACCACTTCCAATGTCACCCCTCCTCCTGTTGCTTCTCCCCATCCCAAGCCCCCCCCCCCCCAGATCCAAACCCTCTCCCACCAGCCCTAAAACCACCATTTTTGTGCCTGTCTTCCAGGGGACTAATTCCTGCAAAGCAAACATCACCTCCTTTAGCATCCACAGCATCAACTTTTATAAAAGTGTCAACTTTTATCTAAGAGAAGTCAAAAAAAGAAACCTAAGGACCCATCATTCATGTTAATCAAAACTATTCTGGCAACCGGCATCTCATTTGGTGTTGTGACTTCATTGTCCTCTAATGACAAGCACCGGCTACTTGACATATTTCAGCTTTCAAACTTCATAGAAGTGTTTGCTTATTTTAAGCTGCTTGTATTGCTATTGGAACGCTTATGGAATGGCTGGGTGGGGAGGGGATGGGGTGGCTCTTCACAAATACTAGAAGCATTAAAAATAAGTTGGAGAAAGAAGCATTTTGAAAATGCTCTAACCCAAACCAGAATAACTGCTAATACAAACAGGCCCCTTCCCAAATGTAAGCGGGTCACAAGTAATGGCTCACCTCAAAGCGGCCACAGCAAAACTGTTTACTCTCCATTTGGGGCTTAAAAGCATTTCAGTTGATGAACAGGCCCTGAGGCAGAAACATCTGAACCCATGCTAATGCCCAGCAGAGCAGTAACTTCTTTTGATTAATTTACCAGGACTGAAAGCACCAGAAAGAGATCAAACCACGTTCTGCACTAAACAATTAAACAAGCAGCCGTGCCTCCAGTATGGTGCCCGTCAGGATGAAAGCTGGATGGGGTCGAATGAAAAAAGCAACAAATATCTTACATTGATTAATGCTTATAGGATTTTCCCCCCTAAATGTCATAACATTTCATTCAGTGGTCCAACCAAAGAGTTTATATAACATTTAAAGCAGAAAAAAAAAAGTTCTGAAAAGCTTAAGAAAATTCAGATGTGTCAAGAGAGGAAAAATCGGGTCATTCAAAACAGTTGGGCGGGACTCGGACTAGTCTGCTGAAATATCTCCAACATGAAACAGCATGGGGAAGCGGTCTTATCACCGCCTTTCATTGAAAAATCATTTTCTACTATGAGTGAACTTTTCTTCAACTGTTTCACCCATGCACAATGTTCGGTTCTATCCTATATAAACATACTGCTTTGAAAACAGAGCTAAATCAAATGTAGTTGTTCAAATAGATCTCCACTTGGTAATTTCTTTTTTGCAAATTAGAATTTAAACCATACTGTGAGGGGCTGACACTGTAGCATAGTAGGCTAAGCCTCCTTCTGTGGTGCCAGCATCTCATATGGGCACCAATTCTTGTCCTAGTTGCTCCTCTTCCGATCCAGCTCCAAGCAATGGACTGAGAAAGCAGTGGAAGATGGCCCAATTGCTTGGACCCCTGCACCCACGTGGAAGACCTGGAAGAAGGTCCATTCCTGGCTTCAGATTGGCTCAGCTGTGGCCATTGTGGCCTTTTGGAGAGTGAACCAGTGGATGGAAGACCTTTCTCTCTGTCTCTCCCTCTCTGAATGTAATTCTGCATCTCAAATAAATAAATAAAATCTTAAAAAAACATACTGTTATTCTCAAATCAGAATGAATTATAAATGTGTTATGAACTAATCCTCATAGGTTATGTGAACAATTAGCTGAATTAGTTTTTAAAAATTCAGTGAATTGCTTAGTAATAAGAAAAAATATATATGTGTCGAAAAATATCTGAAGAAGTCAGCTAAAAATGTCACCTTACTAAAAAGTCAAAAATTGTTCACCTTATGGTCCTAAAAAGCATTTCTTAGGGAACTCAATGTTATTATAAACAATGTACTGGCAAGTCTCGGGGCTGCTCACTGTTACTCTGCTTGGACCTGTAAAACAGAGACGGTGACACACTCTTGGTAGCATTTTAAAGCTTACACCAAATAGTCCTACAAAGCATAGATCCGCAGGCTGTGCCGTATCTGTGCCTGCCCTCACGATCCACCGCGGGCCCAGTGCATGCTGGGCTGCTCACATTCCACATGGCTGACTCCTCCCCACCACCTTGAGCCTCACTAGTACATGCCATCCGGCACCCAAGGGTGACTTCACCAGAAACTTTTAAGGGCAGAGGTTATTCTTCAAGGGTTATCAGGTACATGGACACATTAAACAAACAGAAATAAAAGGACTCACATGATGTCCTTTGTCAATTCAAATGGAATCCCTTTATATTTCAAAACTTTCACGTGAAAGCCCACAGATGTGCAAATGCAGAACTGGAAACTGACTCTTTCCTGCCCTGCACAATACTGTCCTTCTTCTGAAGCTGCAGGAGCCGGACAGCATCCTCAGCAGGCGCGTGCACCTGCTGTCATGCTGTCACACCACCAGGCTCCAACCCCCTCTCCTACTACAGGATACAACAAATGGGTGAGGTGAACAGAAGTCTCTGCAGATCCCTACTTTTGTCAAAGGACAGAAATCTGCTTATTTCAAATCTTTTCAAGGATGACAAAACCTAACTTCATTAAAAAATAATTTGAAAACTCTTGGCTAGGATTGGGAAACACAGGGAGGGGGCTCTCGTTTTCTCGGGAGGAGGCAGAGGGATGTGGGGAAGAATGAACGTGAGCATCAGTGAGCATCAGTGTGACCCCTAACTCGGGGCTCAGAAGCTCCAGTCCCAGGGCTGCTTTGCAAGCACAGGGCCGAGAGGCTGGAGAAGATACCTCGGTGTTTGCTGTATAAAAGGAAGATCTGTGAATCATTCTACACAGATTGTGACTCTTCTTGTCACAAACTGGCTTTCACGCTGAGCTGTTCATCCAGTTCAAACTTTAGTGCACTTCTCCCCACTTCCACTCTTCAACGGGAAGGGTCAGGTGTTTAGCTGTTGAAGCACTGTGTTGCTGTGGCATAAACAGTGTCTGTCCAGGGGAGAGCAGGTGCTGGTGAGGTTTCGTTTCAGCACACAATAACTAGCTCTCTAAGAAATGAGCAGGAAACATGATAGCCTCAATCTGGGTTAATCTGTTTTAACTTTAATTCAATTTCACAATCATCAACTGCATAATGACATTGTGGTCAACAACACACCACGTATGGGACGGTGGTCCCATTAGATTACAACATAGCCTAGGGGTGGGTGTAGTAGGCTATAGCACGTAGGTGTGTGCAGGTACATCCTAGGATGGTCCCATAACAATGAAGTGGCCTAAAGACCCATTCTCCCAAGGCATCCCTATCATTAAGTGAAGTATGACTGTACGTAAACAACTATTACTACACAAAGTGAACACAAACATATTCCTACAAAAAGACTGTTATAGGGACTGGTGTTGTGGCATGGTAGGTAAAGCTCCCACCTGTGACACCAGCATCCCATGTTGGTGTCAGCTCAAGTCCAGGCTGCTCCACTTCCCATCCTGCTCCCTGCTAATGTACCTGGGAAAGGAGAAGTCGGACCAACTACTTGTGTTCCTGCACCAACGTGGCCGACCAGATGGAATTCCAGGCTCCTGGCTTGGGCCTGACCCAGCGCTGGCCATGGCAACCATTTGGGGAGTGAAGCAACAGATAAAAGATCTCTCTCTCTCTTTCTCTCTCTCTCCCCAATCTCTCTGTAACTCTGTGCCTCAAATAAATAAATTTCAAAAAATTTTTAAAAGATCATCACATACAAAAACAGGATCCTAAAAGACCATCCAAATTCAAATTCTCCAGTCAGCTTCATCCTGCAGAACATTATCTGCCTACCTGCTGCATTCACTCTTCTCATTTCCCAAATTAAATAACCACTGAGATGCGCAGGCCTTGCCATCTGTCCTGCTTTAGGTGCATGTCAGTGTATAAATTCCTACAGAGAGCCTGAAAGCTCTGAACTGGACTTCCTCCTTATCACTGGAGCCTTTGTTGGTGTTTAGGTTGTTTTGGTCCTGAGTTGACTTAATCATCAGTCACTGGGAATGACATCAGCTGCAGAATGATTAATATGAATTGCATTGACCAGGAGAATAATTCTTTTCTGAAAAGCACAATTTGCTAAGGGGGATCTTCTGGGTATTGAAGGGCACATTTACAAAGGTTGCTGTAGAGCAACGGGAAGTCAGTCCCAGCAGAGTGCTGTGAAAACATCGCTGTGCACAACAAGGAGGACTTAGCCTGGCCCGCTGTCAGATCCAGGGAGATCTACTCATACACTATTTCTCTTTTACTAAAATACCGTTTTTGGCACCAAAAAAATATTGCATTCCTAGGAAACTGAACTAGGGGATGTTTCCAAAAGCTCAGGTGTTTTTTGTTTGCTTGCTTAAAAATAGTCTTTAAAAAAAGAACAAGCAATCAAAGTTCCACGAGCACCAGAAATTAATACTGGCACTTATTTCATTCATGCAATATTCATTTCATTCCTTAAGTGCTGCCCTCTCTTTGTATCAATCGCAGCTTGGCAGAATCCATATTTACTCTACATGTAAACACTCCAGCGCATCCCCAGTCACTAGAAACATTCCATTTTTGTTCACAAAGCGGATACATAGTCCAGAACACAGATGGATGTAGACCAAGCAAATGATCTTCCAAGAGTCCTCATGAGATAATGCTGAAGATGATGCCAAATCAAATGTCCATGTCCAGTTTCTGAAGGCAAAACTGGATATCAATAAAGATAAGCTAATTCTAAGTGGACTTCAGATTCAGGGAGCATGCAGCTGCCCACTGGTACCAGCTGGCCTGCACTGTAACAAATGCACATGGCTTGTCATATCAGCTCCAGAGAAACAAGTGGGAAGGTGAACTATATACGCCATCGGTGCCCAAGATCCCAGACGCCAACACCAAACCAGAGTAGCTGGGCCGCTGCTCTAGTGCCCACCTGCATGCCCCCTCAGTCACGACACACAACTATAAAAACACAGCAATTTTCACCAATAGAGTTAATTTTCTTTCTATTGTCTGCATGACAAGGGGTCATATCCTGTGAAAACATACTTAAGGTTCCTTCCTCTGAAAATACAGCCTGTGTCTAATGGGCAAAGATAGGAGACTCCAGTATTTCTCTCTGGATGAATGCACTGTAACTTCACAGCATGCCTGTAATGAGCTTCTTATCACAAACACCATCCAGGGCAGGTAATCGCCACCAGGGCAGCCTCTGAGATTTGCAACCAATACAGTGCAGTAAGGGCAGAGCTGCGCCAGGACCAGCAGCAGCGTCTTGACTGCCCATCTAATTCTCAGCCCACTCTTACTTCCTAATTATTAATCTCACTGCTGTACCTGAACTGCTGTCATCATTCCACAATATGGAATCATGAGTATAAAACTAAGTTCTCCACTTCCCCATTTTAGCTGTTTCAAAAGAACTAAAAGAAGTGCACACTTCAGTGAAATGTGTGAAGACAATGCCCTTTCTCCTCTTCCCCACTGCCGCCCTGGCCCACAGACCTGCCCCAGTGGGCTGCATAAACCCCTGCCTCACAGAGAGCGATTCCCATGCCCATCATAGGAGGGAAGGCAAGCCAGATGGTGCATGCAACGATCAGAAAGCATTTATCTTCCTAGTGACAAAACAGAAGTGAATGACAAAACACCACTCTACCTACAGCTTCAAGGTTAAAGTCCATCGCATTCACCCTTGAGAAACTAAAAAAGAATTGGGCAATTTTCTTATTTATTTATTTGACAGCCAGAGTGGACAGTGAGAGAGAGAGACAGAGAGAAAGGTCTTCCTTTGCCGTTGGTTCACCCTCCAATGGCCACCGCGGCCGGCACACTGCGGCCGGCGCACCGCGCTGATCCGAAGGCAGGAGCCAGGTGCTTCTCCTGGTCTCCCATGGGGTGCAGGGCCCAAGCACTTGGGCCATCCTCCACTGCACTCCCAGGCCACAGCAGAGAGCTGGCCTGGAAGAGGGGCAACCGGGACAGAATCCGGCGCCCCGACCGGGACTAGAACCCGGTGTGCCGGCGCCACAAGGCGGAGGATTAGCCTAGTGAGCCGCGGCGCTGGCCAGAATTGGGCAATTTTCTAAGAAAATTCATATTCTGGCTAAATGGCTCTCAGCATCTCCCCTAATGCAAATTAAGCACATACTAGAAGATGAGAGTTTGTAAAAAATTACTTAACCAGATCCACGATATAAGACAATGAATGATTTTAGATGTTCATATTTATATATTTTAGAGATTTATTTATGTATTTGAAAGGCAGAGTTAGAAAGAGAGAAAGAGAGAGAGAGAAATATTCAGACAGACAGACAGACACACAGAGAGATCTTCCATCTGCTGATTCACCCCCCAAATGGCTGCAACAGCCAGGGCTGGGCCAGGCTAATGTCAGGAGCCTGGAGTATCTTCTGGTCTCCCACATGAGTACAGGGGCCCAACCACGTGGGCCATTTTCAGCTGCTTTCCCAGGCCCATTAGCTGGATTGGAAGTGGAGCAGCTGGGACATGAACTGCTGATATGCTGATATGGGATGCCAGTATTGCAGGCAGTGACTTAACCCACTACGTCACAACACAGGCCCCAATAGATGTTTATATTACATCAAATGATGGTATATACTTTTTCTTTACTAAGTAATAGATGTAGTCATAAGATTAACATGCAGTCTACAACATTTCAAAATACCTTCCTTAAAACCTGAACTACTTTTTCTGAGAACAGTCTATCAATGAATAAATCAACTGTTAACCAATAGCACATAGGTTCCTCAGAGGGCCCTCACCTCATTCATCAATATAGGTTTTCATAACTAATTAGCATTCTGCCAAGGTTAAGAAAAACCCAGCAACAGGTGAAGTGGATGAAATTGATCAAGTTGTTGAAAGCTTCAGAACAAATCACTGCAGAGCTTGCTCGCTGGTGCTGCCTCACAGCTCAGGACACATTTGTCTAATATTTCCTTAAGCTTTTCCTGTCCAACATATGCCAGAACCTGATGTCACATCTACCATTACAGATGAAAAATGTGGCTGGTACATTCCAGATGGGAAAGTGAAGCTGTGCTCGCAGCCTTCTGTGACCACCCACCACGGAGCCCCTCCCCGTACCTCCTTCCTGGCCCTTGACCAGAATTATCCACCCCTCCGCTAGAATTCGGCTGCAGTTCTTCTGCATGATGCCATCTCCACTTCTACTAGTTTTCTAGGGCTTCCATAACAAAATGGCAAAAACTGGGTGGCTTGAACCCCAGAAATCTAGTGTCTCACAGTTGGACGTTGTAGGTCAAGGTGTTGGCGCAGTGAGTTCCTGGCTCCTGGCTTCTGGCAAGACTGCTGGCCATGTTGGGCCTTCCCGAGCACTTCCTGGCAGAAGCCACACTCTAAGCCCCATGGTGTTCTCCGCATGGCCTGCATCTAAATTTCCCCTTTTAATAAGGATGCAGGTCATACTTGATTGGAATTCACCCCAACGACCTCATTTGAACAAACTGCATCTCAGACTGCTCTACTTTCAAATAAGCTCATATTCTGTGGTACTCAGAGGTTAGCACTTCAACCTAAGAACTAGCAGTGGGTATAGGTCAGTACATAACATCCTTATACACTAGTCTCCCTTATCCACAAGAGATATGTTGCAAGACCCCTCGGGTGCCTGAAGCCATGGAGAGTATCAAATCCTACATGCACAGGCTGTCCTGGACTTTCAGTGACTGGCTACTATTTTTCAACATTACGATGGTGAGAAAACACAGCCACATAACTGTTACGGATTTTTTCCACTTTTAGTACAGTATTCAATAACCTACATGAGATATTCAATACTTTATTATAAAATGGGCTGGTGTTACATGATTAGGTCTAGCTGTGAGCTTAGGTAAGTGTTCTGAGCACGTTTAAGGTAGGCAAGGCTAAGTGATGATGGTGAGAAGGTTGGGTGTACTAAACACATTTTAGACTTACATTTTCACTTATGATGGGATTATTGGGACATACCCTCTTGTAAGCTGAGGAGCAACTATGGAATGTTTTCTCCTCCATACATCTACCTAATAATTTATAAATTAGGCACAGTAAGAGATTAACAACAATAACTAATAAAGAATAATTGCAACATATTATAATCAAAGGCATGTGAATATAGTGTCTCCCTCTTTCAGAAGAACTCACCATACTGTACTGAGAGTGCAGTTGACTGCAGGTAACTGAAACCTCAGATGGCAAACTTGTGGATAAGACTGGGGTACACTGGTGTATCTTCCACCTCTTCAGACCTCCCACCTCCCAAACCTGCCCCCCAGGCTGTGCTATCAGACTACCTCCCCTACAACTTGTGTGAATTATCCTGCCCCACATTCCATATTCTACAGAGCCAAGGTGTGGCGGCTTCTCTCAGACCTCCAAAGGCCCTTATGCATCACTGACACCTCCTCCTCTAAAGCCTCTGGGTTATGAGTTCCCGCCACACACTCCACAGAGGAAACGACCCAAAAGAGTCATCACCAAAAGAAAGGGGGCAGGGGACATCCAGTCAACCAAATGTGATTGGGTATCAATGCATACTACAAATCCCCCTTCTGAAAATTAAAATTAAACAATACCCCTAGGTAAGATGTTTGAATGACGACGCACAGGAAGCATAAAACACTCAGAAAGCACAGAGCCTCACTCTGATTCCCTAACTTGACATGCCACTTTCTTACATCGACACTCATGGGTGTCCCTGATTTTTGTCTTGGACACAAGGACTTTGCTGGCATCAATACAGGTTACATATGGACACCCTCTCCTGTGTCTCACATGCTCGTAGGGGCATTTGGGTCTCACAAACACCTACAAGAGAAGCTGCTGCGACTTCTGTCAATCAACATCTATGCCTCCTGAAAGCATGGGGGGAGGCATGAGAGCCTGCCTTCGGGCATCGCCTACTCAAGAGCCTGAGCAGAGCTCACAGGTCCAGAGGGGGCACAGGTCGCCAGCCCTGGAACCCATTTCTTGGATTTCTGATTCCAGCACGCTCCCTGGAAGCTCCATGACACTGCACTCTCATTTTTTTTTATTTTAGTTTATGTTTTATGTTTAGTTTTATATTGTTTTTATTTTAGTTGAAGATCAGTAATTCAACCAATATCTGGCTGTGTGTGTTTCAGCTGTCTGAGCAGCACTTCTAGGCTTGCTGCTGTACTCATTACCTGCTGATTACTGTCCAGGGAGATGATCGATTCCAACGCCTTCAGAAACTAAGCGACAATCTGATTGATTTCAACCTTCCACATCATCAGCATCCTCACACTGTTAGACTTACATCTAGTACTCATCAAAATTTTGCATTTTTGATAACTGATTGATAATTTTTAAACTATTTCTTTCATACAAAGGACTTTCCCATAAAACTAACTTTGAGGATTACAAGTTTTCTTAAAAACTTCCTGATGCAGTTTTCAGTAGATACATGTGTTTTTAATTGTCTGATTGCTAAAATAGTTTTGTCTATTATAGTCGTTATATTTTAAAAGATGAACACAGTCTTATAAAAAGAAAAAAATGCTTAAATGAGTGACTTCCATTGCCTGGTCAAGGTAGCTGAGATTCCCCTATCTTTTTCAGCATTTTGGAGTAAAATACTGAAGGTCTATAAGACATAATTACTTGAAACCTTTTACAATCACTAACACAGCAAATTCGCTTATACACACTATCCAGCTGAACCTTAACATCCATTTATATACATCCTACAGCTGAATATCCTTCAAGTCAACCAATACGAAATTCATTACTTCTGCCAAATCTGAATTTCCACAGATAATCCCTCTCGTAGGTTGTGCCAATCACCACCCACTCCACTGAGCCATCACGGTGAAGTCACCTTCAAGTTTTCCTGCTTGGATTTTCACTCTATCGATTTTTGCCTCTGATGTTTCATTCAAGTCCGTCTATTTTGGCTTATGCCATGGTCACTGTCTCTTCAGACCTGCATGAACCCTATTGTCTTATTCCTATTGTCCCTATGGTTACGCCAACATCCTCCAAGGACTGGCTTAGAATCTTTCTCTCTTGAGTGAAATTAAAGAAACTAAAATAAGCATTGCTGGTTATCCTTTTGCAGAAATAATCATCTTTTTTTCTATTGAGGATGAGCAATGTAGGTGGCCCGTAATGGTCAGCCTATTGGAATGTGTAATGGTCAAATGTGTACTTCCAAATATTGTTCTTCTTCAGCATTTTTGTACACATTTCTTCTGTTCTCTTAGGTTCTGTATTTTACATTATCTTTCCCCTCTTGGATTCGTGTGCATTTTCCAAGCTGTATCTCATTTTGTTATTTCCTGCCTATATTTTTAATCTCCTTAAGGTATAATTAGAATATTTGTGTCCTTCCAGATTTTTCAAATCTCCCCTGATTCAAGATCATCTGCCAACTTCATTAATGTGAAGTTTATTCCTCCCTCAATAAAATAGGAAGCATCACACAAACTCCCATAACATCAAGCTACAGGTAGTTATCCTGCCATTTATGTTACATTTTATTTACTGTCTTTCCACTAGTTTCCATCTGTGTGGCTCTTCTCCAAACCAAGCTGAATTTATTTTGTGATGGAACAGGCTCAAAAATTTTTGAGAAAAAAAAAAAAAGAAAACCTCTCAATACACTCTATCAAGGCTGCTCTCATTTCTCAGTTGACTTAGTTACCATGAAATAAGTTAAAATTCACAGGTTTCACTGTTTAAACCTTTCATCTCCATAATGTTTGTGCTCCTGTTTAGAAAAGAATGTCTCCTGCAAATAAGGGCCCAAAGTCAACACGCTCCATTTATGAGACTAAGAAAGTGGGATACACTCAGGTCCTCTGATGAGCAAACAGCAGCTCCTCCTGTACCCGCCAGCTGTAACTCACACTATCCTTGTGACCAGCCTTAGCAAGCACCACGGAGGTGACAGTGCACTGGAGCGCCAGCATTTTCACTCTGTGGCCAGGGTCAGATGCATGATGTGACACCCCTCCCCACCAAAAGTTCAAGAACGGAAGAGGAGCTTTAAACCACCAACTTCACATACTAGTACCTTTCAATCTTGCCTTCCACTCACACTCCAACAAGGCAGGAGAAGTTTAATTACATTAAGTCCAGTTCCCAGCTCAATAACGAAGCCTCAAAATTTTAAGTTTTCATGTTTCTTTTAAAAATGAATCAAGATCCAGCTATCCCATGCCCAACAGCTGTAACAGATGCAGCCATATCTTGCCACCTCATTAGAAGAAACAAACAACTATAAATCTTGTATTACATCCAGAAAGTTGTCAGGCTGAAATAAATGCTGGCAATGCTCCAAGTGGCATGTGCCCTCGAACCCAGTCATTTTGCCTGTAGTTCTTACACATGTAAATCGAGAAGCTGTGAGCAGAAGCAAGCCAGCTGAAAACAGAAGTGTTTAGGGCACACAGACACATTGGTGGGGCCCTCCAGGCCTGGGCCCCTTCCCACCCTTCACCACAAAATCCTTTCTACTTCCTACTCTGCTCGCCTCCCTTCCTCCCCCCGGATCACAGCACATTTTTATCATTTACTACTGGCTGAGTTCACATGCCCAGCCACGGTGGTAGACCTCAGAATGAGAATACAGGATGTAACAAAATTCCTTAGCCCTACAACCTTGGGAACAAGACAGCAAGTACCAGAAAACACAGGGGTGAGAGTGGAGGGACAAAAAGGCAGAGACAATGTGATCAAACTGGCTGCTAGAATTTGCCATCAGCATCACTCTGCTTGTGAGAAGCTCGTGGGATGTGAGGGTTTATGCCCAGCCCACCACTGCCTCTGTAGAGCAATACAGGTTCTCAGAGGCATTTCTCAGAGTCACCAGGAGAATAAAAAATAATCATAGTGACAATAACATCAGAAATTAGGATACACACATCTGAACTTTATCTTTGTGAGGGTCCATCTCCTCCTACATAAACCCGGGATAAAAATTCTGTAATTAATACACAGTTATTCTTAAGTGTTGAAATTTAACTGAAATATGATCCCTGTTAAACATAAGAGTAGGAATAAGAGAGGGAAGAGATGTACAATTTGGGACATGCTCAAGCTGACTTGCCCCAAATTGTAGAGTTAGAAACATACCAGGGGTCTCCAATTTAATCCCATCAAGGTGGCATGTACCAATGCCATCTCACCAGTCCAAGTGATCAATTTCAGTTCACAATTGATCATAATGAAAGGACTAAGAGTCAAAGGGAGCACATAAACAAGTCTAGTACCTGCTAATACTAACCAATAGAATAAATAAAGGGGAGAGTGATCCAACATGGGAAGCGAGATACTCAGCAGACTCATAGAATGGCGGATGTCCTAAACAGCACTCTGGCCTCAGAATCAGCCCTAAAGGCATTCTGATCTGGCTGAAAAGCCCATGAGAGTATTTCAGGCATGGAAAGCCAAGACACTCTGGCAAAAAAAAAAAAAAAAAAAAAAAAAAAAAACCACAAACCTAAATGAAAGATCTCTGTGAGTGAGATCCCAGTGGAAAGAACAGGTCTTCAAAGAAGGAGGTACCTTTCTCTGAAGGGAGGAGAGAACCTCCACTTTGACTATGACCTTGTCTAAACAAGATAAGAGTCGGTGAACTCAAAACGCTTCCATAGCCTTGGAAACTCATGACTGGTGCATAGAGAGATTACTGAGGCCATAAACAGGAGTGTCAATTTGTAAAGTCAACAACAGGAGTCACTGTGCACTTACTCCTCATGTAGGATCTCTGTCCTTAATGTGCTGTACATTGAGACTTAATGCTATAATGAGTACTCAAACAGTATATTTCGCTTTGTGTTTCTATGGGGGTGCAAACTGTTGAAATCTTTACTTAATGTATACTAAACTGATCTTCTGTAAAAAAAAAAAAAAAAAAAAAGAAGAAGAAATTATTAATTCCCAACTTGACTCTCGCTGGGATTAAACATGACAATAGGTCTGATCTGATTTCATCATCATTTAAAAAATCATCTATTATTTTTCACTTTATGTTTCTGTGTGGGAGCTAACTGTTGAAATCTTTACTTAATGTATGCTAAACTGATCTTCTGTATATAAAGAGAATCGAAAATGAATCCTCATGTGAATGGAAGGGGAGAGGGAGTGGGAAAGGGGAGGGATGCGGGTGGGAGAGATGTTATGGGGGGAAAGCCATTGTAATCCATAAGCTGTACTTTGGAAATTTATATTCATTAAATAAAAGTTAAAAAAAAAATTCCCCAGTCCTCCCCCATCACAGGGTTGTAATGAACTCTACACGAGATCACACACAACACCTGTTCTGGAACTGCTATCGCCACTGCCTCACTTTCTCCTTATTCTTCAAACTACTCCCCCCCACCACCACCCCCACCATTCCACTAAAACTCCCCTCCTGTCTGACAGACAAATCCCGTGAGTGACAGAGAAACCACCTCTGCCACAGAAGACTTCAATGCACACACTCCTAACACTGAAAACCTCTGCAGATGTGGGTCTTTCTCCAGCTGACAGTTACCTCGTCCTTTTTTGCCAGTCACTGGCTGGTCCTACTTTACAATTGCTGGTATTCTCTTTGTGCAGAGATACACAGTTCATCCTCTCAGCTGCTCCTACAATCAACTGCAGCCTATCTGTTGATAACCATCTAGACCAGGGATCAAAACAAACCTACAGTGGGTCAGCTGTGGCCCACTGCCCATTTTGGTCAATAAAGTTTTATTGGAACAGGGCTGCATTCATTCCTGTATCATCCATGGCTGCTTCTGTGTCACAACAGAGAAATCACGAAGCCTGAAATACTGACTCTTTACTGAAAAAATCTTGCCAAGCTTGGATGCAGACCTGTGTCCCAAGTCAACTTGTCTTTTTGTTCCAACTAATCCTGCCGACCTTGTGTCCCGGGCCCTTCTGAAATGTCTGACAGCCAACATTTCTCACATGATCATCTTCCCCTGGCGTTACAGTCATAGTTAATGGTTTTGTCCCAGACAGAACCTTCTACCACATCCGTTTGTGACAAAGTTAGGTAAATCTTACCTCCTACTTTCTAAATCTCTTCACCAACCCATCCTACTGCCTTTACAAGCAGCAGCATAACCTGCTGAACTGGCCTCAGCCACCTTTCTGTGTTACATGCTGTCCCCTCTTTAATGCTACCAGAGCAAGGGCTGTTTGAACCCACTGTGGTGCTCTAGCACCCTGCCCACTGCATAGCATACAGTGGGCACTCAATACATGTTTAAGAGAATAAACGCTTTGAAATGAGAAAAGCCTATGCTACCTAGTGTTGCATGTCCAGTTTCCCACCGACCTCCAATTTCCCAGACATGACCTTAAGATGAGAGCAGCCATCAGCCTAACACTCCGGGCAAGTCCTTACAAATGGCCTTTCCAAAGGTGGTCCTCAGTAAAAGGCCTATTTCCTACTCTCAGCTGAACACAAGGGTCTTGCTCAAGAGTCCTAACGGGACAGCGATGGGAATGGGGATGTGGATAAGGTAATTTGGAAGGAAGGTGGTACTTTATTTATACACAGCAATTAACCCATACCAAAAGTTTATTCAAACTCATTTATCGAATGTATGCCACACACACACACGGCACAATGATTGTAGTGTTCAAGGCAAGCTTTGCATGGCAAAAGAAAAGCATGAAAACAAGAAATTTCACATGGGGAGAAAGTTAAAGGGTAATTCTATCTTGTTTGTATATTGGGAAAAGGTAATTTACAGAAGACATAACCAGCTGTTCCTCATCGTCAATGGAGAAAAACCAAAAGGAAGTGGGGCTAAGCTGTGCCATAAGGTACTGACGTTGAGTAGAAGAAATAAGTTGCTGACATCAAAGGGCGTTGAGCCCTACTTGTGGTTTACAGTTTTGTTCGCAGGAGGTCCTTACGCAGTTTGAGAAGCTGTGGGCAGTTCTTTATAAGGAAGGGAACAGAACAGCAATTCTCAAGGTGCCTCTTTGGACCACGACTTACTAGGTTTTTGTTTTGTTTTGTTTTGTTTTTTATGTGAGCCTACATATAAAATATACTAAGAGACTCAACACTTTCAACTCCTTTGGAGAAACTATTAAAACCCAGCATGTGAGAGGAATGATAAATGAAAAGAAGAAAGAAGAAATGACTACCAAACTGGCACCAAATTAAAAAAAAATGTAACTTTGAAATCCTGATGACTGAGGTTTCCCTACATCCTCTTGGCTACTCATGACCTTTTTGAGCTTGTGGAAAATGAATGCTACACACAGACCACACTATGGAAAACCCGACACACGTGCACAGAAAGACAAATGCACATAACTGCAGATTCGCACAAACAAGTCATGTCCAGAAAGTGTCCACAGTCATCTCAGGAGGATGAATGACATCATCAATGACTGCTAGATCAGTTTTTTTTTTTTTTTCAGACTCTACAATAAAGCTTCTACTACTCTTATACGTGGGTGTGGGGAGGGAGGAGAAGTCGTCTCTTTTCATCAAAAAATCTGGCTTGGTATTTTAGACAATATAGTCCCTCATGCCATTCTTTATGATGCTATAAACGAAGCTCTCTGCTAATCAGAGCTCCTGCTGTCAGTCAGGTGGTTTCCTTATTAGACACTGAAGATTTCCATGACACACAGCGGCCACCTCCTGTACTTCATCACAAAGGCATGGAAAACGCTGTTTAACAGCCTCGAGCTCTTAGATCCTACCCATTCAATTTTCTTACTTGTTGGGAAATTACACCATTGAGAGGTAAGAAAAACCCCAGCCAACTACAATAATTTTGTATTTTGGGAGAGAACAAAGGAAGGGTGGGAGTTCTGTAACTACATTTTCAATAAACTTTCAATAACTTCCAAATGTTTATGCTCTCCAGGTTTATTCACACCTGGGGGACAAAAACAGCAACAATATAGTGTACAGAAAAATTCTGTTATGCCATAGTTCTTTTACTGGAATAAATTTTGTAATTTTTTCATAATTTTTATCCTTTTGAGAGTTGGCTAATTGATTATAAAACAGAATCCATTTTGTTATCATGCAGAGTTTTAGGCCAACATAATTCATGAACAGGCTGAAAAACACTACAAATATACAATATAACAAAAGTGTTTTAACTAAAATAAAATCCCACCGGTTTTTTAAGTGCTTCTTTATTTTTTTTTAATCAATTTTTTTTGACAGGCAGAGTGGACAGTGAGAGAGAGAGGCAGAGAGAAAGGTCTTCCTTTTTGCCGTTGGTTTACCCTCCAATGGCCGCTGCAGCCAGCACGCTGCGGCTGGCGCACCGCGCTGATCCGATGGCAGGAGCCAGGTGCTTCACCTGGTCTCCCATGGGGTGCAGGGCCCAAGCACTTGGGCCATCCTCCACTGCACTCCCTGGCCACAGCAGAGAGCTGGCCTGGAAGAGGGGCAACCGGGACAGAATCCGGCACCCCAACCGGGACTAGAACCCGGTGTGCCAGCGCCGCAAGGCGGAGGATTAGCCTAGTGAGCCGTGGTGCTGGCCTGTGCTTCTTTATTTGTAATTTTTTAAAAAGATGTATTTATTGCCGGCCGGCACCGCGGCTCACTAGGCTAATCCTCCGCCTTGCGGCGCCGGCACACCGGGTTCTAGTCCCAGTCGGGGCGCCGGATTCTGTCCCGGTTGTCCCTCTTCCAGGCCAGCTCTCTGCTGTGGCCAGGGAGTGCAGTGGAGGATGGCCCAGGTGCTTGGGCCCTGCACCCACGGGAGACCAGGAAAAGCACCTAGCTCCTGGCTCCTGCCATCAGATCAGCGCGGTGCGCCGGCCGCGGTGGCCATTGGAGGGTGAACCAACGGCAAAGGAAGACCTTTCTCTCTGTCTCTCTCTCTCACTGTCCACTCTGCCTGTCAAAAAAAAAAAAAAAAAGATGTATTTATTTATTTGAAAGTCAGAGTTACACAGAGAGAGGAGAGCTAGAGAGAGAGAGGGGTCTTCCATCCAATGGTTCATCCCCCAATTGGCTGCAATGGCTGGAGCTGTGCTGATCCGAAGCTGGGACCCAGGAGCTTCCTCTGGGTCTCCCACGTGGGTGTAGGGGCCCAAGGACCTGGGCCATCTTCTGCTTTCCCAGACCATAGCAGAGAGCTGGATTGGAAGTGGAGCACCCCGGACTAGAACCAGTGCCCATATGGGATGCAGGCGCTTCAGGCCAGGGCGTTAACCCACTGTGCCACAGTGCTGGCCCCAAGTGCTTCTTTAAATGACTCATTTGCATCAGTGAATACTCTTGACCATGAACTCCATGCTAAAAATAAATTCAGAAATAAATAAATAAATAAATTCAGGAGGGGCCAGCGCTGTGGCTAAGCCTCTGCCTGCATCACCAGCATCCTGTATGGCACCAGTTAGTGTCCCGCCTGCTCCTCTTCTGATCCAGCTCTCTGCTTATGGCCTGGGAAGGCACTGGAACATGACCCCCAAGTGCTTAGGCTCCTGAACCCCTGTACCCATGTGGGAGACCTGGAAGAAGCTGCTGGCTCCTGGCTTCAGATCTGCTCAGCTTCAAAGTTCACTCACTTGGGAAGTGAACCAGTGGATGGAAGACCTCTCTCTCTCTCTCTCTGTCCCTCCCCATCTCTGTCTGTAACTCTACCTCTCAAATAAATTAATAAAACCTTTACATAGATTAATAAATAAATTAATTTATTTTTATCAGAGGGAGTAAAATTTTAATAATATGTAGAATTTTAGAACAACAAATGACACCTTGGCAATCAAGTAGCCCCTCCTACTTATTTCACAAACAGGAAACAGAGGTCTGGTGTGGAAACAGTTTACTCAAGCAACCGAGATGGTTGGTAACACAACGCCTCCGGGCCACAACCCACATCTGACTTCTGGTACTGACTCTTCCCATCATGCAGCACTGCTCACCTGGCAAGGCCATCACCAACCACAGCCTGGAGAGGCTTCTCAGTACCTCCAGCTTCCCAACATTGGTTAGGGGATGAGTAGGAAGGGAAAGGCCACTCAGGGCCAGGGAGGGAAAAGCTTGGGTTTCCTCTGACATGAGGGAGACAGAAAAGCGAGCACAGGAGGAAACGTCAACAGGCCAGGAGGAAGCTGGAGCATGGCGGGTGTTGGACCGCTAGGGACACCAGAGTCCCACGAAAGGGAACACGAGGGACTTCAAAATGTCCATGGGAAAACGGAATTATAAGTTTATTTTGGTGCAATGAATTTTGAAATCCAGGTATACCTATTTGATAAAACGAGTTTCCCATTTTAAAAACCTCTCCTACATTGTCACCTATGAAAAAGTCTGTTGCCCCAGGTTTTATGTTGTCACCTTCAAATCAACCACTTCTGGGCCTAAGCTTCTCCTATCCTTGGACAGGATGGAAATAAAGCTCCGATGTGGACGTCTGCAAGTTTTGTACCAGACTCTCAAACTTCCTCACCTGGTTTTAGGTGACATGGCTGTATCAGTCCCTCTCGTGCCCAGTGCATGTCTGTGTTAGTGGCATTCTGCCATGGATTCCGCCACATTTTGTTGTTTCTGGGAACAACATTCTGTGAACTGGATTACCAGTAACCAGATGAGTGATCCTGACTACCTTAGCACCTGAAGACTCAAGACCTTTACCCAGAAAAATGAAAATATAAGACTGGACACAGTTCTCACAAACCACAAGCATTCTCTGACTAAAATAGTTTGGGAAGGGGATGGGAAAATTATAGGCACAAGGATTAGCTGGTCAACATTTTAGTTCTTATGGCTTTATTTTTATTACCTCTATTCCCTCCTTTAAATGATTAAATTGAATAATAAAAATCCAAGGACTGACACTGCGGTGCAGCGGGTTGAGCTGCTGCCTGTGATGCCGGCACCTCATGTAAGTGTGCTGGTTTCAGTGCTGGGTGCTCTGCTTCCAATCCAGATCCCTGCTAATGAGCCTGGGAAAACAATTATATTTGGGCCAAATACTTGGGCCCTGACCACCCAAGTAGGAGAGCTGGATGGAGTTCCTGACTCCTGGTTTTAGCCTAGCCCCGCTCTGGCTGTTGTAATCATTTGGGGAGTGAACTAACAGACGAAAAATCTCTCTGTTTCTCTGTCTCTGTCTCTGTCTCTCTCTCTCTCTGTCACTCTACCTTTCAAAAAAAAAATACATAAAAATGTGAGAATTCTCAAACCCCACATCTTCACATAAGAAGTTTTTTCAGAATAAATCTACTGGGCATAGATGGGCATGGAATAGATTCTACATTTGGGTTCTGTTTATGGCATTCACTGCAGATCTGTTAAGCATGGAAAATGATAAACAAAGAATACAGAACAAAATAAAGCAGCTTCAATCCATAAGGAGACATCAGAAATATGTACTTGGGGCCGGTGCCGCGGCTCACTAGGCTAATCCTCCGCCTAGCGGCGCCGGCACACCAGGTTCTAGTCCTGGTCGGGGCGCCGGATTCTGTCCCGGTTGCCCCTCTTCCAGGCCAGCTCTCTGCTGTGGCCAGGGAGTGCAGTGGAGGATGGCCCAGGTGCTTGGGCCCTGCACCCCATGGGAGACCAGGAAAAGCACCTGGCTCCTGGCTCCCGCCATCGGATCAGCGCGGTGCGCCGGCCGCAGCGCGCCAACCGCGGCGGCCATTGGAGGGTGAACCAACGGCAAAGGAAGACCTTTCTCTCTGTCTCTCTCTCTCACTGTCCACTCTGCCTGTCAAAAAAAAAAAAAAAAAAAAAAAAGAAATATGTACTTGGGAGTGTGATAGATATTATCACATCTGAGACCACAAACTCTTAAGAGGGGCAGCAGCTCCCCTGGGAAGCCCCTTCCCCGTGTTTAGGACATCACAAACAGCATAATAAAAGCAGGAGGACACTACAAAATATCAGGTGATCCTCCAACTGCTTAACTGCCCAGCCACTCTCCCTTTGTAAGATGCTGAAAACAAGCCTGTCTTAATCTGATGTTTGATTTCTAACAAACCAAGTCAGATGTGAACAGAAACAAGTTTGGGAGGTGCTATTTACAACATTCTAACAAAACGTTTATTAGCAAGTTACAGACCCAGAGAAAAGCAACCCCATTCAGCAGCAGTGCATACTGATCTGTGCAGGAAACTTCCTTTCCCATTCATTGGTATCCAGAGCACAGCACCCTTAACTGCCCTACATAAAGCACAGATGGGGATGAGCACCTGCCCGCCTGCCTCCTACAGAGCTTCCACCTCTCCAAGACTCCTCGCTGTTACCTTTTTTTTTTTTCCAAAGCCATTGGCAAGCAAAGGGAAAACACACAAGTCAAACCAAAATGCAGGAAGGACTGATTTCATGCCAGCGTGGCTAGGGGAATAAGAGTGATGCCAGACCAAGAAGAAGACACAGGGCCGGGGCCAGTGCTGTGGTGCAGTGGGTTAAGGCCCTGGCCTGCAGTGCCAGCATCCCATATGGGTGCCGGTTCTAGTGCCGGCTGCTCTACTTCTTGTCCAGCTCTCTGCTATGGCCTGAGAAAGCAGTGGAAGATGGCCTGCACCCACATGGGAGACCCAGAAGAAGCTCCTGGCTTCTGGCTTTGGATCGGCGCAGCTGCGGCTGTTGCGGCCAATTGGGGAGTGAACCATCGGATGGAAGACCTCCCTCTCTCTCTCTCTCTTTCTCTCTCTCCCCCTCTCTGCCTCTCCTCTCTGTGTAACTCTGTCTTTCAAATAAATAAATAAATCTTAAAAAAAAAGAAGACACAGGGCCACATCAGTGCATGTACATGATGTCACAGTAGGGCTCAGGCAGAATTCTCGTGGTAAACTTCCCAGATGTGACACACCAGACAGGTTCCTCAACTCCCTTACAACTCCAACAGGGCCCAAAGAGACAATAACTGAATGCCCTGGCCACACCAGCTGGCCTGGCCATGCTGCAGGCATCCCACTTGCCCAGGTCCTGTCCATCCCTCCCTGGCTCCGCAGGGCAGAGAAGCAGGGAGGCAGTGGGGGATGAGAAAGTCAGATATCGAAGCTAGGTTTTCTTGGTTCTGTGTCGTGAGGTCCTAAGTCAGCATGCTCAGTCTGCAGTCCTAAAAGAGGTAGAGAAATGGGGAAAAGCATAGGGTGCAAAACAGAGGCAGTTCAGGCGTAGGTCATGTAAGGGGGACCGAGTAAACTGAGGGAAATCTTGCACAAGACAGGAAAGGGAGAAGGAAGATAATTCTCCAAGGTCAGCTCGTTTTGATGAATGACACAGAAAAGCACTCTCCTACAAGGGCCTGCAAGGAAGTTAGGTTTGCACTGTGAAGAATAAGGATGTCGTAGCGAGTATTATATGCCGTCAAGTTCCAAGAACACGACTGGGAACTAACTGCCCAACAGCACCAGGCATGCACCGCTACAGGCACACGTACGTGCTCAGGATGCGGTGAAGCCATGCAATGGAACAGCACGAGGTGGAGAATATGGGCTGGTCCTAGTCCCCGAGACCCGGATGCTGCATCTGCACGGCTGTCAGGCAACCATCTCCCATGTCTACTAATCGTGTGCTGCAGTCCTGGCCACCTCCAGAGTCTGTCTTCTCTCGAAGGCAGACACATTTCATGGATCAGGCATCCTCAGTAATCATGCAAAGCAACATGACCTTTGCTCATGGCTTCTACACTAGATATGGAGACACAGCATTGCGGCTGCTTTAACCTGCATGCTCTAAGCAGGTAACATTACTGGCCAGGTATCCTTCTGAGCCCCATACATCTGCACGGACATGCCTGTGAGGTGTGCCCACTTCATCCATAAGAAACCACGCAAGTCCAGTCAATACCGTGATGAAATCCCCCAGCTGGCAAGTGGAGGAGGGAGGATTTAAAGCCAGGTGTTTTGCTTCAACACCTGTTTCTTTCATCACTATAGCCTCAAAGTTTGTTCACGCAGGGAACTTATGCTCTTAAATTTATTCTGAATTTCGATATTTGATAAAGACCATAAAAACAGGTTTTGGTTTTTACTAAATCGGACACAGTATGTGGTTCTTTGAAAGATGAGCTGTTTGCCAGCTGAGAGCAGGAAGGGGCCTTGCAGGTGACCCAATTAGCATCACCCCCTTGAGCCATGAGAACGTGGAGGGCCTTTCCTGCAGGTGACCAAGGTCACGTGACTCTTGGGTGAGGCCAGAACACAGGCCTTGACTGCAGAGGCAGGGTTCTGGCCAATTTAAGACTTCCGTCTGGGGCACTTTCCCATCTGTGGATTTTGCAGAGTTAATGTTCTGTCCATAACTGGGGAAAATCGGAAGGAAATTACAGAGGGGGAGCATATTCCCAGTGCTTTGTCATCCTTGAGGAAATGAAAGGATTTAGGCATAACTGGCTTGAATAAATATTTTCCCTATAAAAGTTAATCTACAATTGCATTTAATGTGAAATATTATATAGAAAAACATCCCATGTGTTTTTGTTGCCGGAGGACACTTCATAGTTTGTGTGTTATTACTGGTCCGCGGCATGATTCTGAGAAGTTCCCCTTGGGGAAGCTGATTCTGGATAATGGCTGACCTTAGCCACGAGTATTTCCAGCCCTCTCGGACACAGGTTCTCATGGGCATGTGAGGGTGTATCATGTTGTCCAAAGGCTTGCGATATTTACTTTTCTGGTATTGCAAAGGCAGCTGTGCCCTGTGGCGGCTCCTCTGGCCTTGACACTAAGAGAACGCAAACAGTGATGCTGCCAAAATCACCTTTCTGGTTGTGTGCAGAATTTCGTGGAATCTCATATTTTGTGAAACCAAACACTACCAAAGAAGCTCGCAACCCCATCCCTCTAATGTTCCAATACATTAAGAAATAGTTGTAAGACTACCAAAGTTTGCCACGAAAGGGTAAGGTTGAATATTTAACAAGTTTCATGATTTCTCTACCATCCTAAAGTCAGGTTAATTAGCATATAAATGCTATGATCTGAGAAAAATACACACCTAAAATGCTCCAGGTTTTCTCTGTGGCTTTGCTCACCCCACTATACATTACACATACACCCATACCCTATTGGGGTAATCACGGGGCTTTGATTTTAGAGATCCAAGGAACTGCACCAAAAACCAAGAGAAAGGGTATGTGTCTCCCCAGCCCCTTCTGTCCTCAGCGTAATTCTCAATTGCTTTTCCCCATGCAGCATTCCTGCACTATTGCTGGATATTTTCCCTCCAGATCCTGAAAAACCTAGCACTCTTCTCCCTGGAATTGATGGGATAATTCCTATGTCCTTTTAAGCCCACTATGGTAGGCTGACTCATACCCCTAAAGAGGTCCACGTCCTAAGCCCTGAAACCTTAAATGTTACCGCATATGGAAAAACAGAATTCTGCGGATAAAATGAAGGCTTCAGAAGGGAGACTGATTAAGGATTACTTGGGAGGACTCTAAATGGAATCACAAATTCCCAAAGAGGGAGATTTGAGTACAAAAGAGGAGAATGGGATGCTGGAAGCAGACTGGGGAAAGGTATTTTGAAGGTGGACGAATGAGCCACCAGCCAAGGAATTTATTATTTAGCAAAAAGTTCCTTCAGGATTCAAGCATCCACTAGAAGTTGAAAAAGTCAAGGGAGGGGGCTGGCACTGTGGCATAGCGGGTTAAAGCCCTGACCTGCAGTGCCAGCATCCTATATGGGTGTCAGTTCATGTCTGGCTCTTTGCTAATGCTGGGCAAGCAGCGGAGGACGGGCCAAGTCCTTGGGCCCCTGCACCTGGAAGAAGCTCCTGGCTCCTGACTGGATTGGCTCAGCTCCAGCCATTATGGCCATTTGGGGAGTGAACTAGGGGATGGAAGACCTCTCTCTCTCTGTCTGTACTCCCCTCTATACTCCTTCATATAAATAAATTAAATCTTAAAAAAAAAAAAAAAAAGGCAAGGGAAAGGATCCTTGCTTGGAGCCTCCAGAACGTTACAAGAATAAGTGTGTGTTGCTGGGAGCCACTGAGATGGCAGGAATCTACTGCAGCAGCAACAGGAACCAAACACCCCCCTCCCAGGTCTAGCTCTCCAGCCCCTCTGACACCCCCCACAAGGTTTATATGCATGGGTCCTTTCCACCTTCTCAACCATGCTGTACTCTAGCCCATGCACAATGAACCATCACCATCTATTTTACACAAATTAGAAAACTACTCTCTTTACAAAATAATTCTCAGTAAAAGATTCCTTTAAACAATGAACACCATCGACACATTTGAAATAAATAGGTCCAATATATGTAACCTTAGTTTTCTATGAAATGTGTGTCTACCTACACACGGAAGGTAAACACACAGTCATTGTATTCGGAAACAATATCTCGGTCAGTGATGAACATCGTAACAATGCAGGCCCAAAAGATTATAATGGAACTGAAAAATTCCCATCACCTAGTAAAGTGGTGACCGCAAAGTGGAGGTGCCATTCATTCCTCATACGTGCATGACATAAACACAGCTCCTGTGCCGGCGGTCAAATAAAAGCAGAGCATGAGGATGGACACTCCATTACACTTGAGAATGACCACAGATGACAGTATTACTGGTTGATGTGTTTGCTATACTATACTTTTTATCATTGTGTTAGTGTAGGTCTACTTATAAAAACAATGTAGCCAGCGCCGTGGCTCATTAGGCTAATCCTCTGCCTTGTGGCGCCGGCACACCGGGTTCTAGTCCCAGTCGGGGTGCTGGATTTTGTCCCGGTTGCCCCTCTTCCAGGCCAGCTCTCTGCTGTGGCCCGGGAGTGCAGTGGAGGATGGCCCAAGTGCTTGGGCCCTGCACCCCATGGGAGACCAGGAGAAGCACCTGGCTCCTGCCATCGGGTCAGCGCGGTGTGCCAGCCACAGCGCACCGGCCGTGGCGGCCATTGGAGGGTGAACCAACGGCAAAAGGAAGACCTTTCTCTCTGTCTCTCTCTCTCTCACTGTCCACTCTGCCTGTCCAAAAAAAAAAAAAAAAAAAAAAGTGGACTGTAAAACGGTGTGTTGTCTTATGCTGCCAGCTGCCTCCTGCATTTCTCTTTAAAGGTTTATTTATTTATTGGAAAGATGGAGCAACAGAGAGAGAGCAGGAAGAAAAAGAAAAAAAAAAAAAAAAGAGGACGACATCTTCCATCTGGTGTTTCACTCCCTAAATGGCCACAAAGGCCAGGGCTGTGCCAGAATGAAACCAGGAGCCAGGAGCTCCATCCTGGTCTTCCCCATGGGTGACAAGGGACTAAGTACCTGGGCCATCTTCCACTGCTTTCCCAGGCACATCAGCAGGGAGCTGGATCACAAATGGAGCAGCTGGAACTTGACCAGGCACTCACTGAGATGTCCATGTCCCAGGCAGCAGCTTAACCCCCTGCACCACGGCACGGGCCCAGAGCCTTTCATCGGTGTGTTTACTGTATCTGCTGATTTCACCAAGAGACTTCATCCAGGGATTGATTCTTACCAACCAGGTTTGTGTGACTCACCGTAGCATGATCACACAACAAATGTGAAATATTATATAGAAACATCCCATGTGTTTTTGTTGCCAGAGGACACTTCATAGTTTGTGTGTTATTACTGGTCCATGGCATAAATTGCTTAATGATGCATTTCTCGAAGACTAACCCCATTGTTAAACGACACCTGAGTGTATTCACCAACAACATTTGCTTGTCAAGTTACTCATCCTTTCTAAGTTTCAGTTTTTTACCAAAAAAGTGGTGTTGCCATGTGAATGAAACAAGGAGCACATATGAAACTAATGGTAAAATTTTGGTATATAAACAATGTGCAATGTCTGCTGGTATTGGTGTTACTGCCACAGCATACAACGTCTAGCTACAAGGTCGTCAGACTGATCCTCTGTGGTCCTTATGGAGAGATGACTTAAAAGCCACAAGATAGACGACCTACAAGCTTAAAAGAAAACAGTATGATTTCTCTCTAGTGTGTACCCACGTGTATTTAGGCTCATCTCCCCTATTGTCTAGCTACTTCTTGATTGGATAACACAAATGTTAGGGGCCATGGCTGGATATCAGAAATAAGAAAGTAATTCGCACATAAGAACTGAAGCAGGAATGATAAACTGTTGTTATGTGAACAACAGGAACAAAACCTGGTCAAAGGAAGTAACAGAAAGGGCAAGGAGAAACCCATGTCAAAAGCAATGCCCAGCAGTTAAGTAGTGCAAAGCTCCAGAGAAAACTCAGGAAAGTATTTGCAAAGCAGTTAGCAAAGTGGGGTTGGAATGTCCACAGCTAAGGCAGATGAGGGTACCCAGGCCCTCTGACAGCATCTGGTCAGCACAGGGGCACCACCATGCTGGTCTACCCTGACTGGCCTGGGAGTGATTCCCACAAGGCTCGCTTCCTCAACCAGACACATAATTTTATACCCACAGCATGAAGTGACCCGAACTCCAAGAAGACCCCAGCTCACTTCCACCTCCGCCCCAGTATCCTCCTGAGAGAGCGCTCCCTAGTGCCCTTGCTGCTGACCCTCACTCACTAGGATCCTGCAATACTCAGAGGGTCTAGAGCCTGAACCCAGGGACTGATGAGGACCTTAGATGCCACCTTGGTCAACCATCACTCTTTCTTAACCCTGATCTGTGGGGGCGGGCTTGTGACCCCTCACTTACAGACATGTGTCCAGAGAGGACTGAAAGTGAAAAAAACTGTTAAGAAAAACTGGAAGAATTAAAGGAAAATGTTCTGCTAGGCTGTTTTTGTATCTATGGTATTTCCTGCTCTTGGAAGAGGTCAGCAACGGCCTCCGGGTTAACAGTGGCCACTGGAGGGACAGTAAGAGGGAAGTCAGCACCCACCGAGGCTTCTTCAGAGTGCTCATTCTAATACTGCCCTCCCCAGCAGACAGAAGGTTCTGGAAGGGCAGGGAATATGCCCACAGTGACATTTATTCTCCCCATTCTCACACAGAAGGCGTGGCACAGAATCAAGACTTCATTCATTTATAATAAGAACATTGCTTAAGACACCAAGAAACAAAAGTGGCCAATGGTATCCTGAACTAGTACAGGATGAAGTCAGCCTGGACTTTATACTCATCCTCCCATCAGACTGGCCAGACCCTCCGTGGACCCTGCCTGCAGTCTTCAGTCCTATTTTACCGGCAACATGAGTCCGGTTTTCACTCACCTTCCTATTCCTAACATAATACATTCCTACTAGAAGGTGAAAATCACAGCTGTTTGGTTCTCCTCCCCACACCCAGGAAACAACTTAAGAGCTAGACAGCAGCCTACATGCACTGTGAAGCCATAAATCGGTGTGAATTTTTAGAATGCAGAAAGAATGGCAGACAATGCCATTGGGTAATCTGGCAAGCAGTTAGTATATAATAAGAAATTACAGATTTCTTGACTTACATTGCCCTGAGCTATAACTTTTCAGCCCCTCAGGCCCTCATTCGCATTCAACATTGGTTAACGCTGCCCCAGGTTCCCCGTTCACTCTTTCTCTGACCAACCTCATCCACACGCCACATTTCTACAGCTCATGTAGTGAACGCCATTGCCAGTCTATCCCCAGGCTACAGCCTTCTCTTGAATGCTGGGTATTTATGCCCAATTACCATCTGGAAACGCCTGAATATTGTCATAGAGACTTTTAAACACAACACGACTGTATTCACTTTCTGCAGCTGCATAAAAAATTTTTACAAACTCAGTGGCTTAAAATGGCACCCATTTATTAGTCCTCAGCAGGGCAGGTCAGAATGTGGCTCAGTCTCCTTAGGGTCTCCCAAGTATAAAACCAAGAGACTGGCCAGGCTAGGATCTCATCTGGAGCTTGGTGGGATCCTCTTCCAAGCTCACACAGCAGGTGTAGAATTCAGTCCTTCCTGGTTTCGGGAATGAGGCCCTACTTCTCATGCTGGATGCCTTTTGGGGGCCACTTTTGACTTCTTGTGATCACCTGAATTCCTTACCACTCAGTCCGTTCCTTCCTGAAACCACTTAGAGTCACCCCAGATTTAAAACACTCATGAGATAGGTCAGGCCCATCCAGGTTATCTCCCTTTCTTAAAGTCACTGTGCCATGAAAAAAACCAATTACAGAGGTAAACTCCAACAATTCACTGACTGGGGTTACACAGATGGTATCCATCAAAGGGCAGAAATCCTGGTGCCCTCTTGGAGTGTTGATTGACTGCAAGCAAACACATCTCTCTAATTCTTCACCCATGGCAAGCAAGCACCAACCATCACCACAGCTCCACAATAATGAGCAAAGAGCTCCAGCTGCACAGGCTTCCGAGGGGAACAAAAGACAACAGGCCAACAAAATCCAGACAGATGATGCTTAAAAGGAATGTAGAAACGTCAAAGGTGTTGAAAAAGATTTGTTAGGCAGATGTTAAATAAAAGAAACCCACTAAACCCAAATTCAGACTGATAGGGAAACTCCAAGATACAAATACATGGCTAAAGATAAAAAATGTCATCTTGGGTAGATGCTGTGGCATAGCGGGTAAAGACACTGCCTGCAATGCCAGCATCCCATATGGGCACTGGTTTGTGTCGCAGCTGCTCCACTTCTGATCCAGCACCTGGGAAATGCATCGGAAGATGGACCAAGGGTTTCGCCTTCTGTCACCCATCTAGGAGATCTAAATGAAGATCCCAGCTCCTGGCTTCAACCTGGCCCAGCCGCAGCCATTGTGATCATCTGAGGAGTGAACCAGTAAGTGGAAGATCTCTCACTCTCTCTCTCTCTCTGTCTCTATCTCTCCCTCTCTCCCTGTAACTCTGACTTTTAGAATAAATAAATAAATCTTTGAAACAAAAAGAATGCAATCTCATTAGCAAGGAGGGGAATATAGAAACAAAACAAGGAGATATCATACCATAATAGTAAACATTAAAATAGTAAACCCTAAAAATACAAGTTTGGGCAATGATGTAGACCTAACAAAACTTCAATAAATTATCAAAAATTGCCTCAGAATATAATTTTACATTATGTAGTGAGGTTCAAAATGCACATTCCCCACTACTAAGCAATTCTACTCCCAAGTAGCACACCCTAGAAAAATATTTGCGTACAGTCTTTACAGTTTGATAGCCACATGTGTGTACTAGTCAACATCTGGCTATAAGCCAAATGTCTACTGAGAGGAGAATAAAATACATCAGGGTGATATTCCTACAACAGTCTTTATGCAGTGCTGAAAATCAGTACCTTCTAGCTACATAAAATAAAATGTAGTAAACTCACATAACCTTGAAGCCACATTGTAGAAAATGGTAGAATATGACTTGCCCATATTCAAATATATGTGTTTGGATTTGGAGCAGATAGAGATCAGCAAGAGTCAAACAGGTAGAAATGATATGAAAGTTGGTGAATGATCAAATTAACGAGAGTGGTCACCTTTAAAACAATGCAATCTAAGGCACACAGGGGTGTTCAACAGCCTCAATAATATTGGGTTTCTTAGCCACGGAGGGAGGAATATTTCTTTTATTGTTGTTCTTATACATTACATGTATTTTTGGTACACACAGACAAAAGTAAAAAATAGATAATTAACCACAAAGCAACAAACTGGTACCAAGTGTGTGCTATTAATAATAAATGCTTTAGGCTGGCGCCGTGGCTCACTAGGCTAATCCTCCACCTGCAGTGCCGGCAATCCCGGTTCTAGTCCCGGTTGGGGCACCGGTTCTGTCCTAGTTGCTCCTCTTCCAGGCCAGCTCTCTGCTGTGGTCCTGGAAGGCAGTGGAGGATGGCCCAAGTGCTTGGGCCCTGCACCTGCATGGGAGACCAGGAGGAAGCACCTGGCTCCTGGCTTCGGATCAGCGCAGCGCACGGGCCATAGCGACCATTTGGGGGGTGAACCAATGGAAGGAAGACCTTTCTCTCTCTCTCTCTCTCTCACTGTCTAACTCTGCCTGTCAAAAAATAAAAATAATAATAAATGCTTCGGCCGGCACTGTGGCATAGTAGATAAAAGTCACCACCTGCAGTGCCGGCATTCCCATATGGTCACCTGTTCAAGTCCTGGCTGCTCCACTTCCTATCCAGCTCTCTGCTATGGCCTCAGAAAGCAGTAGAAGATGGTCCAAGTCCTTGGGCCCTGCACCCGCATGGGAAACCCGGAAGAAGCTCCTGTCTCCTGGCTTCTGATTGGTGTTGCACCAGCTGTTGCAGCCATTTGGGGAGTGAACCAGCAGATGGAAGACACTTCTCTCTCTCTCTCTCTCTCTGCCTCTCCTTCTTTCTCTGTGTAACTCTTTCTAATAAATAAATAAATCTTGAAAACAGTAAATGCTGTAAGAGCAGGGGTGATGGCCCTTCTAACAGGCATGGGAAGAAAGGGTCTCAGGAGAGAGAAAGAGAATTGTCACAACAAAGACTCCGAGGTGTCCCAGTGCATGCCATGTGCAGCATAGAAAACATACACCAGTCTCATCAGTCAGGACGTGTAAGAGAAAAGTGGAGTGCAAGACTGAGGCCAATAAGGGGGGCTGTTACCCAAGCAAAATGCAGAACCTGCCCTGCAAGAAGTTGGGACCTCTTTAGGGCCTTCATCAGGGAAACCCTAGGATGACATACAACTTTCATAAGGCTCAGGATGACTGGGGATGGACGGCAACTGGTCTGATGACGCAGGCCCTGGAACAAAAGAAGGGGAGTGGTATACACCCACTGGGGAAAGCCAGTATCACTGCAAGGGGGTTGAGAGAGTGACTCCTGCAGTGACACACCACTGCATACCCCCCAAGATGGCCATCATCACAAAGTCAGACATAAGACATCACATGAAAACAGCTAACCCCACGAAGTGTTGGTGAGGATGTGACAAATTGGAATTCTCATACACGGCTGGTGAGAATGTAAAGTGGGACGGCCACTGAGGAGAAGAGTTTGGTGGTTCCTCCAAAAGTCAGGCATACAATTACCATTAAGCCTGTAATTCCATTCTCCTAGGTCAATGTTCAGGAGAAATGAAAACCCATATTCTCGGAAAAAAAAAAAACACTGTGCATAGCAGAATGACTCATCATAGCCAACACAGCATGAAAACAACTCAAATGCCCATCAGCTGATGAATAGATAAACAATATATAGTCCATCTCTACAATGGAATACCACTCAGCCACTAAGTACGCACTATGCTATGAGTATCCACAGGCTGCAGATCAAATGAAGCTCAAAAACATAATACTAAGTGCACAAAACCAATCCCAAAGTCATATTACCCGATTCCATTCAGAGAAAATGGCCAGGACAGACAAATCCATGGAGACAGAAGGTAGATCAATGGCTGCATAGGGGTGGGGCCTGGCCTGCTAATGTCTACAGGGTTTCTTTCCAAGGTTAGGAACATGTTCTAAAATCGATTCTAAAGATGGTTGTATCTGTCTGAATATAGAAAAAAACTACTGAGTTGTACACCTAAATGACTGAGTTGTTTGGCCCATGAATTATCTCTCAATAAAGGTGTTATTTTTTAAAAGGGTCGGGGACAGCACTGTAGCACAGGAGGTGAAGCCACTATTTGCAGTGCTGGCAACCCACATCAGAGTGCCAGTTCGAATCCCACCTACTCCACTTCTGACTCAGCTCCTTGCTAATGCATCTGGGAAAGCAGCAGGTGATGACTGAAGTACTTGAGTTCCCACCACTCATGTAGGAGTCCAGGATGGAGGTCCTGGCTTCTGGCTCCAGCCTAGCCCAGACCTGGCTGTTGTGTTCATTTGGGGAAAAAACTAGTAGACAGAAGAGCTCTCTCTCTCTCTCTCCCCCCACCCCCCACTCTCTTTCTCCCCTTGTGCCTGTGTGTGTTTCTGTGTGTGTTTGTCACTCTGCTTTTCAAATAAATGAATCTTAAAAATAAATACAGCATTACTTCACATTGGACAACACAAGTAATGCTATAACTAGTACTGAAACGGTATTTTACACTTTGTGTTTCTGTGTGGGTGCAAACTGATGAAATCTTTACTTAATATATACTAAATCGCTCTTCTGTATATAAAGATAATTGAAAATGAATCTTGATGTGAATGGAACGGGAGAGGGAGCGGGAGATGGGAGGGGTGCGGGTGGGAGGGAAATTATGGGGGGGGCATTGTAATCCATAAACTGTACTTTGGAAATTTATATTTACTAAATAAAAGTTAAAAAAAAATTTTAAAATAAATAAATAAATAAATACAGCACCCATGGCTTGGGTAGTTGGAGCTGGCTTCCCCCACTCCTAGTTTCAGCAAAAGAGTTAAGCCCTGGGGCCTACCAGCCTGGGGTTTTTCTGTAAATTTAGTAAGAGGAAGCACCATAAAGTTCTTCACAGAGACCAGAGTGCAAAGTATGCTGAAGGCTGAATGAAAAGTTAGACTTAAAACAAACAATGAAGAAGCAAGAAGTGGCAGTGGGGAATGGTTAAGGGGGCCAAACAGGAGAAAAGCAAGAGTCTAAGGATTTATATACCCAAGGGACTGGGAAAATGTGACTGCCACCAGCCAATGTTAGAGAACTGCCTTCCTGTGCAAAGGGAGAGGCCACGTGAGTGAGAAGCAGTTGACCTGAAGGGGGGATGAATCTCACGGGTTGTGGCCCAGTGTCCTTAAGTCTGCTCATGGGGTCTCAGAAGGTCAAGCTGCTAAAGCAGCCAACATTCTGGCTTCCCTTCTCCCCGTGCATGCACTCATTAAAGCAGACAACCCCTGAAGGAGACTGCCCAGAAAATCTGGGGTGGTGATGCTGGGGAACCGCCTGAAGGAATGCAAAGGGAAGACATTCAAAATGAAAAGCCCAGAGCCCCATTACGAAGTCTTCCCTTGGCACGGAGTTGAATTCCATGGGTTCTAAACGTGTGGCTGAGGGAGCCCAGGGAACGACACATTCGGAGCAACCAACAGCACAATTTCTGACTCAAGGGAGCAGAGACAAGGCAAGAGTCTTCGGGAACCCTGAACCACCCTAAAATATCCCTGGGGGTCCGCAGGCTTGGAGGGATGTTTTGACCCACAAATTCCTCTGTCATTTTTGCAGTACCTTTGCCTGCCTGTCTGTCTAGTTTTAATCAACCAAAAGCCAGTGACAGCAGAAGAAATACACCCCAGCTCCACTTGCCACTCAATAAAACAATACACATTCATGAACCTTTACTTCAGATCAGCTTTTAAAAAATCAATTTAAAACAATTACTACGTGTTTGACTCTTCTTTTGCTATTCTTGGCTAAGCAGCCTGTTTTCCTTGCCCTGATTCACAATCTGAATCAGGAGGTGTTCTTGGCGATGTTTCCTAGATTGTGGCTGCCTCTTTAACATTCTCTTTTTTTTTTTTTTTTTTTCAGTGCAATACTGACCTGTATAGCTCATTGGGGGGAAAAAATCAATATTTCCCTAGACACAATAGAACGGCAGCAACATCACAGCAAATAGGCTCCTGGTTTTGTATACCAGCTGGCACCCATAACCAAAAACAGGCAAGCAAGAGCCAAGAGATTCACATTAAAAGGGCAATAAAAAGAAACCAATTAAAAATGCAGAATAAACAAAAAAACTCCACTTATTTTATGTCTAGCTATTTAAATTTTTTCTGACACTGGATCTCTGAGATATTAAGATGTCCCTTTGTTTTTTAAGAAAAAAAATTAAGCCTTTCCTGAATAAAATATATCATTGAATAATCTCTTAAATAAAGCATAGGAAATAAATATAATTTGATTTAAAAAAAAAACCTGTTTATGGAAACAGAATCACACTGATTGTTGGTGGAGCTCTTTGTCTTGCCTAAAAAGAATACAGTTTTACTAGGAAAATCAGTTATCACTGATGGAATTTCACCATTCCAAGAGAGTTCAATTTTCTTCTTTTTAGAAATTAAAAGTTGTTTGGTTCATGCTGAAAAAAGGATGCTCCTTAATAAACTTTATAACTCAAGACCTACTCCAACTCAAGGAATGTATATGAACAACTCAGGTTTCAACTATCTGCTCTATTTTATTATGACAATAAAGTAACCTAACCTTTACCTAACACTACCATCCTACTCTAAGAGCACCACAACGTCACACAAATTAAATCAGTGACCTGCACCCGGCTGACATCCAGGGAATACAGTTCTGGGCTAACCATGACTGATCTTGCAACAAACAACACACCTTCTGCCCTAAGCCCTGCTGCCCTCTATTCTCCTAACCCCCAAGTACCTGCATACAACATTGTTTCCTTTCCCTTCTTAGCTTAGCCTTTTAAGCACAATCATAAAAAAACACATCGGGGAGTAAGAGGAAGGAAATTAAAGTGCGAATGGTAAGCAAGCAGCTTGACCTCAGTTCTTAACTTGACCTGTGAGCATTAGGCAGTTGCTGTACCATTAGGAACTGGAAGTTGAGCACATTTTACAGGGCCAGTCTCCTCTGATTATACCAAGAGTAGTGTTCCAAGTGGGACTTATTTCTCAAAAAAAAAAAAAAAAAAGAAAAAAAAAAAAAGAAAAAGGAAACACAGTCATTACATGGGAAAATTATTTTTATTTTTTTATTTTCCCTCCAAATTTTATTCATTAAATATTTATTTGGAACCATTGTATAATTTTTCATTCAATCTCTGAACACTGTTTGAAAAGAAAAAAATCAACAAAGTAAAAGAATTTAAAAAGTTGGTAGAAGGCACTATCATTTACTAAGTTTCAGAGCTTTATGATCTAGAGTAAGTGATTTTATCTCCCTAAACCTTGGTTTTGTCTGCAGTGGCAGCAGTGGGACCAATGGTACTTACCTTGGAGATTTGTTCTTTTTTCTTTCAGCATCACAAGAAAAAGTTCTTGGACAGAGCTCAGTAGACAGCCTCACTCATTCTCTGCTCTCAGTAGCTACCACTGCCAACAAAATCCTGAATCTTGGTTTCCATCGCCAATGACCTCCCTTTCCTGACCTTAACCCTAACCCTAACCCTAACCCTAACCCTAACCCTAACCTCATCTTTCATACCTGATTACAAAGTCCTCTCCATTTTCCGTCAAGACCACCTTCCTTATCTCCTTAACCCAAACTACCATGACCTGAAGTCTCAATGAATGGAAGAGTGGCCATTCTGCCGCTGCGTCACTCTCCACAATGCTGTTAACAGATGGGCACACCTCTTAAGTGAAAGTTCACTGGTAAAAGCAGCATGGATGTGGCAATCATGATTGGTGACACCTTCTTCTCCAGAGGAGCCTCTTTACCTGGCTCCATTCTTCCATTCTCTGTGACTTGAGTGGGGCCTGAGCATGTTCAACTCTGGTGTGCAGACACATGGGAACTATTTTTAAAAAACTGAACAAGTTAATTCATGATTTATATATTATAATAACACTGCTTTGTATATTATAATGACACTGTTTCCTCACCCCCACAATCTGTAGTCACCTCATTTACTTTTTTTTTTTTCCTAAGAGATCTGCAGCCATCGTCCTCAGTACCAGAGTGTTACTTTCGTGAGGTTGGGGCTATGTCTGACTAGTTTATCACCACTGTTCTGCAGCTTAGAATAATGTTTAACACAGGCTAAGAGCTAAATAAATATTTGTCCAATTAATCTTCCTTCCCTCACATTTATCCTTCTTTCAACTTTTTTTTTTTTTTTAATCTGGAGCCTTGGGAGGAGTTGATGCTGCAGTTCTATTTTATTTTTATTTTTAAAGATTTATTTATTTATTTGAAAGGCAGAGTTATAGAGACAGAGAGATTTTCCATCTACTGGTTCCCTCCCCAGATGGTTGCAATAACCAGGGCTGGGCCAGGCTGAAGCCAAGAACCAGGAGCTTCATGTGGGTCTTCCACGTGGATGCAGGGGCCCAAGCACTGGGACCATCCTCTGCTGCTTTCCCAGGCACATTAGCAGATAATTGGATCAGAAGTGGAGCAACCAGGACTCGAACTTGTGCCCAACTGGGATACCAGCACAGCAGGTGGCAGTTTTACCCACTATGCCACAGCACCAGCCCCATCCTTCCTTTAAATCTTACTCCATGCTGCAGCAAGAGCCCATGAGAGTTTTTTAGGCATGGAAAGCCAAGACACTCTGGAAAAAAAAAAAAAAAAAAAAAAAAAAAAACCACACCAACCTAAACCTAAATGAAAGACCTCTGCGAGTGAGATCCCAGTGGAAAGAACAGGGCCATCAA
The DNA here is from genome assembly GCF_964237555.1 of Oryctolagus cuniculus. NCBI lineage: Eukaryota > Metazoa > Chordata > Mammalia > Lagomorpha > Leporidae > Oryctolagus > Oryctolagus cuniculus. The sequence goes on along the minus strand of NC_091440.1, from coordinate 95,779,838 downwards.
AGAAGGAGGTACCTTTCTCTGAAGGGAGGAGAGAACTTCCACTTTGACTATGACCCTGTCGGAATAAGATCGAAGTCGGCGAACCCAAAAGGCTTCCATAGCCTTGGCAACTCATGACTAGAGCCTAGGGTGATTACTGATGCCATAAACAAGAGTGTCAAATTGTTAAGTCAACAACAGGAGTCACTGTGTACCTACTTCTCATGTGGGATCTGTCCTTAATGTGTTGTTCAATGTGAATTAATGCTATAACTAGTACTGAAACAGTATTTTACACTTTGTGTTTCTGTGTGGGTGCAAACTGATGAAATCTTTACTTAATATATACTAAATTGATTTTCTGTATATGAAGATAATTGAAAATGAATCTTGATGTGAATGGAATGGGAGAGGGAGCGGGAGATGGGAGGGGTGCGAGTGGGAGGGAAATTATGGGGGAGGGGGAAGCCAATGTAATCCATAAACTGTACTTTGGAAATTTATATTTACTAAATAAAAAATAAATAAAAAAAAAGAAATAGAAACCATTCAACAGGTAAAGGAGAGTCTCTTCAAAAAATGGTGCTGGGACAACTGGCCATCCATGTACAAAAGAAGGTAGGTATAACCTGACCTTATACCATATTTTTAAAAAATACCTCAAAATGGATCAAAGAGTTAAACATAAAATCTAAGCCATAAAACTCTTTGAAGAAAACATATGAATAAATGTTCTTGATCTTAGATCAGGCAATTTCGTCTAAGATAACAAAAACATAAGCCACAAATAAAAAATAGATAAAACTCTACAACATCAAAATTAAAAGGTTTTCTGCTGCAAGCAATACTATCAAGAAAGTGGAAATATAACACATTGAAAGGGAAAATATTTGCAAATCATATACTTGATAAGACACTTGCATCTAGACTATAGAAAGAACTCCTACAACTCCATAATAAAAAGACAGCTAAATTTAAAAAAAAAAAAAGGTAAAGGATTTGAAGAGACATTTCTTAAGGAAGATACACAAATGGTCAATAAAAACATGAAAAGTTGTATACACAGACAATGCCATGGCTGAGGAAGAACTTCTAAGATCAATCCCATTCACAATAGCTACAAAAACAATCAAATACCTTGGAATAAACTTAACCAAGGACGTTAAAGATCTCTACGATGAAAATTACAAAACCTTAAAGAAAGAAATAGAAGAGGATACCAAGAAATGGAAAAATCTTCCATGCTCATGGATTGGAAGAATCAATATCATCAAAATGTCCATTCTCCCAAAAGCAATTTATAGATTCAATGCAATACCAATCAAGATACCGAAGACCTTCTTCTCAGATCTGGAAAAAATGGTGCTGAAATTTATATGGAGGCACAAGAGACCTCGAATAGCTAAAGCAATCTTGTACAACAAAAACAAAGCCGGAGGCATCACAATACCAGATTTCAGGACATACTACAGGGCAGTTGTAATCAAAACAGCATGGTACTGGTACAGAAACAGATGGATAGACCAATGGAACAGAATTGAAACACCAGAAATCAACCCAAACATCTACAGCCAACTTATATTTGATCAAGGATCTAAAACTAATTCCTGGAGCACGGACAGTCTATTCAATAAATGGTGCTGGGAAAACTGGATTTCCACATGCAGAATCATGAAGCAAGACCCCTACCTTACACCTTACACAAAAATCCACTCAACATGGATTAAAGACTTAAATCTACGACCTGACACCATCAAGTTACTAGAGAACATTGGAGAAACCCTTGAAGATATTGGCACAGGCAAAGAATTTCTGGAAAAGACCCGGGAGGCACAGGCAGTCAAAGCCAAAATCAACTATTGGGATTGCATCAAACTGAGAAGTTTCTGTACTGCAAAAGAAACAGTCAGGAGAGTGAAGAGACAACCGACAGAATGGGAAAAAATATTTGCAAACTATGCAACAGATAAAGGGTTAATAACCAGAATCTACAAAGAGATCAAGAAACTCCACAAAAACAAAACCAACAACCCACTTAAGAGATGGGCCAAGGACCTCAATAGACATTTTCAAAAGAGGAAATCCAAATGGCCAACAGGCACATGAAAAAATGTTCAAGGTCATTAGCAATCAGGGAAATGCAAATCAAAACCACAATGAGGTTTCACCTCACCCCGGTTAGAATGGCTCACATTCAGAAATCTACCAACAACAGATGCTGGTGAGGATGTGGGGAAAAAGGGACACTAACCCACTGTTGGTGGGAATGCAAACTGGTCAAGCCACTATGGAAGTCAGTCTGGAGATTCCTCAGAAACCTGAAGATAACCCTACTGTTCGACCCAGCCATCCCACTCCTTGGAATTTACCCAAAGGAATTTAAATTGGCAAACAAAAAAGCGGTCTGCACCCTAATGTTTATTGCAGCTCAATTCACAATAGCTAAGACCTGGAACCAACCTAAATGCCCATCAACGGTAGACTGGATAAAGAAATTATGGGATATGTACTCTTTAGAATACTATACCGCAGTAAGAAACAATGAAATCCAGTCATTTGCAACAAAATGGAGGAATCTGGAACACATCATGCTGAGTGAAATAAGCCAGTCCCAAAGGGACAAATACCATATGTTTGCCCTGATCGGTGACAACTGACTGAACACCAAAAAGGAAACCTGCTGAAGTGAAATGGACACTATGGGAAACGGTGACTTGATCAGCATAGCCCTGACTGTTAATGAACAACTTAATACATTATCCCTCTTAGTATTTTTTTTTGTCTGTTCTACTTAATATGACTGGTTTAATTCTGTAATCAATACACAGTTATTCTTAAGTGTTGAAATTTAACTGAAATGTGATCCCTGTTGAACATAAGAGTGGGAATAAGAGAGGGAAGAGATGTATAATTTGGGACATGCTCAGGCTGACTTGCCCCAAATGGTAGAGTTAGAAACATACCAGGGGACTCCAATTTAATCCCATCAAGGTGGCATGTACCAATGCCATCTCACCAGTCCAAGTGATCAATTTCAGTTCACAATTGATCATAATGAAAGGACTAAGAGTCAAAGGAAGCACATAAACAAGTCTAGTACCTGCTAATACTAACTGATAGAATAAATAAAGGGGAGAGTGATCCAACATGGGAAGTGAGATACTCAGCAGACTCATAGAATGGCGGATGTCCTAAACAGCACTCTGGCCTCAGAATCAGCCCTAAAGGAATTCCAATCTAGCTCAAAAGCCCATGAGAGTATTTCAGGCATGGAAAGCCAAGACACTCTGGCAAAAAAAAAAAAAAAAAAAAAAAAAAAAAAAAAAAAACAAAACCTAAATGAAAAGATCTCTGTGAGTGAGATCCCAGTGGAAAGAACAGGTCTTCAAAGAAGGAGGTACCTTTCTCTGAAGGGAGGAGAGAACCTCCACTTTGACTATGACCTTGTCTAAACAAGGTAAAAGTCGGAGAACTCAAGGGGCTTCCATAGCCTTGGAAACTCATGACTGGTGCATAGGGAGATTACTGAGGCCATAAACAGGAGTGTCAATTTGTAAAGTCAACAACAGGAGTCACTGTGCACTTACTCCTCATGTAGGATCTCTGTCCTTAATGTGCTGTACATTGAGACTTAACGCTATAATGAGTACTCAAACAATATATTTCACTTTGTGTTTCTATGGGGGTGCAAACTGTTGAAATCTTTACTTAATGTATACTAAACTGATCTTCTGTAAAAAAAAAAAAAAGAAGAAGAAATTATCAATTCCCAACTTGACTCTCACTGGGATTAAACATGACAATAGGTCTGATCTGATTTCATCATCATTTAAAAAATCATCTATTATTTTTCACTTTATGTTTGTGTGGGAGCAAACTGTTGAAATCTTTACTTAATGTATGCTAAACTGATCTTCTGTATATAAAGAAAATCGAAAATGAATCTTGATGTGAATGGAAGGGGAGAGGGAGTGCGAAAGGGGAGGGATGCGGGTGGGAGAGACGATATGGGGGGAAGCCATTGTAATCCATAAGCCGTACTTTGGAAACTTATATTCATTAAATAAAAGTTAAAAAAAAAAACATGAAAAGTTGTTCAGCATCAATAAAAATCAGACCACAATCAGATACTACTTCACATTACTGGACAGCTATAACTTTAAAAAGACAGTTTTGGCAAGAGTGTTATAAAACTGGAACCCTGATGTATTGCTAGTGAGAATGTCAACTGGAGTAGCAACTTTGGAAAATAGTATGGCAGTCCCTCAAATGGTTAAACATGGAATTACCATATACCCCAGCAATTCCACACCTTGTTATAGCCCCAAGAAAATTGAAAATGTATATCGGCCGGCGCCGCGGCTCAATAGGCTAATCCTCCGCCTAGCGGCGCTGGCACATCGAGTTCTAGTCCCGGTCGGGGCGCCGGATTCTTTCCCAGTTGCCCCTCTTCCAGGCCAGCTCTCTGCTGTGGCCCAGGAAGGCAGTGGAGGATGGCCCAAGTGCTAGGGCCCTGCAGCCCATGGGAGACCAGGAGAAGCACGTGACTCCTGCCTTTGGATCAACGCGGTGCGCTGGTAGCAGCGCGCCAGCCGTGGCGGCCATTGGAGGGTGAACCAACGGCAAAAGGAAGGCCTTTCTCTCTGTCTCTCTCTCTCTCTCACTATCCACTCTGTCTGTCAAAAAAAGAAAAGAAAAGAAAATGTATTCTACACAAAAACTTGTACATGAATGTTCATAGTAAAATTATTTATAACATCATAAAAGTGGAAACAAACCAAATTTCACCTGCTGATTCATCGATAAATGACACATGGTATATACACATACCACAGATACTTTTTTAGCAATAAAAACAAATGAAATACTACAATATGCATAACCCTTGAAAATCTTATACTAAGTGAAAAAGGTCAGTCACAGAGACCACATAGTGTATAATTCCATTTACACAAAATGCTCAGAATAGGAAAATCTAAAGAGACAGAGCAGATTACTGGTTGCCTAGGGTTTGGCAGTGGGTAGAAGGAGGGGGGTCATTGGGAGTGAATAATGGATACAGGGCTTCTTTTGGGGGCAATGAAACGTTCTAAAATGGGTTACACCACACAACTTTATGAATATACTCAAATATACTGAAATAGATGCTTCAAGTGTGTGAATTGTATGGTACATGAATTATCATCTTAATAACACTGTTATTTGAAGAATATGTATCTGACCTCACCATTCATTGGTTTAAATTTTTCAAAGGTTTCACAGTGTGCCTGCCGAGCATCAAGTCCAAGTTCCAATTAGACCTACAGTCCTGTGTGCTTGGGACCCAGCTTATTTCTTCAGTCTTGTCCTGTATCACTCTTCCCAGCACAGTGCATTCACCCAGCAGCTGCTCAGTCAACACTAACTTAGTAAGCTGACTTATAATGCAACAGCACTAGCTGTAAATGAAGCCAACCTCACCCTTAAGCAGTGGCATGAGAATGAGAAGGGAAACAAGGTATACAATTTTCAAAGGACACATCTACCCAAATTTCTGTCGATGTTTTTTTTTTCTCTATTTCTGGTATCTAAGTGGAGATCCTAGGGGCACCCAGCACTCAGAATTACATGTTAACTCAGACACAAAAGGCTCTGTAGTTCCTCCAAGGGCTATATTCTCTTACAGGGAGTCCACCTCCTCTATGTAGATAGCAGAACACAGACATAGCAGCTAAGCAGGTGCACCCTGAATTGGAAGAACAGTAAAAGCAGAAAAATGTTGACTCTGACACCATTAACATTATCATTTCCATCATCACAATTGTTACTGTTCTCAGCATAACTTCAGTTACTGTCACGAGAAGGGCGTCACCTCCCTCCCAGAAAATCAAGGCTTGAGTAAGGAATCACACTGTTCATTCTTTCATACATATTTACTGAGTACTCACCATGCATCTGATGTCATTGTAGGGACCCGGGATCGATCAGAGGGCAAACGAAACAAAATCCCTACTCCAGTGAAATGTATATTCTGTTGCATGGACACAGTCTATCCGTAATTAGACAAAGGTAGTGAGAAGTGCTATAAAGTCACAACAGGCAAAGGAAAGCAACAGTAACATGGGTAAGGTACTGGAGGACAGTCTCGGTCAGGACGTAACATCTGAGCAGAGACTGCATTCAAACAGGTTGCCCCGTGGCACCTGCAGTGAGATTCTGTGACAGTCCTGAGCACAAAGTCTGCTTTAGAGTTGGAGGAACAGAAAGGAGTCTCCAGAGCATGGAAAGCGAGAGAAGCAGCAGCATCCCGCCCGGCCTTCCAGCTCTATGTCAACAGAGCTGAGAAGTCACTGAAAGGTTAGCGAGCAGGGATGGCTTCCCTATGAACACCAAAGTCTGGGCTGATCCAAGCTGATCTTCAAGGACAGCCAAGAAATCCCCACGGGCACATGGCAGGAGAGAACTCAACTCCAGTATTCAATGTGCTGAGATTAAAAGAATCTGCACAATGAACTCCGACAGACAGAACATCAAATTCATGACCGTGTCGTCCGAGTGACACTCACTGTCCGGCTCTTCTCCCAGCCCTGAGTCCTGCAGAGCCAGGGGCCATTCTGATCACATCCACCACAGTAAGTGTGGTAGCCCCAGGACCCCGGGGCATGATGTTGGGCAGGAAATGCCTTTTCTCACACACATACACACACACACTTTCACTATTCTTTCAACACATATAGAGACAGATTGCAAAATTATCTCAAGAAATGTAGTGTGACCTACACCTGATATAACCCTTAAGAGACCTTTGAAAAACCTGGAAACTGCAGCAGAAGCACTGACTGATAAACAAGAAACTCTTTTTTTTTTTTTTTTTTTTTTTTTTTTTGACAGGCAGAGTGCATAGTGAGAGAGAGAGACAGAGAGAAAGGTCTTCCTTTTGCCATTGGTTCACCCTCCAATGGCCGCCACGGCTGGCGCACTGCGGCTGGCGCACCGCGCTGATCCGATGGCAGGAGTCAGGTACTTATCCTGGTCTCCCATGGGGTGCAGGGCCCAAGCACTTGGGCCATCCTCCACTGCACTCCCTGGCCACAGCAGAGAGCTGGCCTGGAAGAGGGGCAACCGGGACAGAATCCGGCGCCCCGACCGGGACTAGTACCTGGTGTGCTGGCACCGCTAGGTGGAGGATTAGCCTAGTGAGCCGCGGCGCCCGCAAGAAACTCTTAAGAAGCAAGAATTCCTGTTAGACTCAGGTTGGACTTCTCCAGAATTCTGATGGAGCAGCTCCATTCCGGGCAGTGAGATTCCCTCCCCCACAACAAAATATCTACAAGACAGTTGTGGCACTAAGCATAAGGCTGATTAACTAAGGGATTTTGGAAAAGTATAAATTCATTCTTAATATCTTTCATACACATTAAAGTTTGAATATAATGCATGTAAACTGAACATTTCTAAGCCAATAAAATGTGTCTCTTAGTTCCTATCAGAAACAACAGACTCGCTGAGAATGATGAAATTGGTTACACAGAATTCTGAAAATGCCTTTCAAGTTAGAAAAAAGCAACAATTTCTGCTTTTTAACATTTATATCACAACAGAAATGTGGACTGAAAAAACACAGCTGGAGATTTAGTAAAAGAGAAATATTTATCATTTTGAGGAAGGAGAGGATTCTATACAATGAGCACTACTTATTTTTAAGAATGAAATTGTTACTTATGCTAAATCAAAATAAATCAAGTTAATCTTAAGATAGTGTTAATGAAAGATGTAGTACAGTAAACCAAGTGCAATAAGTTTTTGGTTTCATAAGGTTATTCTTTACTTTTTTATTTTATCAAATGAAATATTTCATCTTTATTGGAATGGCACAGTTTAAAGCAAACAATTCAGCAGGTAAAGCCAGTGCCTGCAGTGCCGGCATCCCACATGAGCACCAGTTCATGTCCCGGCTGCTCCACTTCTGATCCAGCTCTCTGCTAATAACGTGGGAAAAGCAGCTGAGGATGGCCCAAGTGCTTGGGCACCTTCCATCCACATGCGAGACTCAGATAAAGTTCTTATCTCATGGCTTCAGCCTGGCCCAGTGCTGGCCATTACAGCCATGTGGGGAGTGAATGAGCAGATGGAAGATCTCTTTCCTTCTGTATGTGTCTCCCTCTGTCTCTGTAACTTTCTCAAATAGATAAATAAATCTTTTTTTAAAATAAATACTGAAAACAAAGAATTACCAGATGCACAAGGGCACTTAAAAATTTTGTAAAAAATTGACATTTAAAGTTTATTTTGTTGCAAACAGTTTTGTATACAGTTTTTTCATAATAAGCTTTTCTCTCACTTTTTCAAAATATCTTGTGTTTTACAAGGAAATTGTTTAAAAGAGATTATTTTATTTACTTGAAAGACCAAGTTTCAAAGAGAAGAGAAAGAGAGAGAGGGAGAGGTCTTCCATCCACTGGTTCACTCCCCAAAATGGCCTCAATGGCTGGGCTGGGCCAATCCGAAGCCAGGAGCCCAGAGCTTCTTCCTGGTCTCCCACATGCGTGCAGGGGCCCAAGCACCTGGGCCATCCTCCAATGCTTTCTTAGGTGCATCAGCACATAGCTTGATCAGAAGTAGAGCACCCAGATCACAAACTGGCACCCATGTTGGATACTGGCATTGCAGGTGGTGGCTTATATTGTTTTGCCACAATCCTAGCCCCACAAGGAAATATTTTTAAGGCAATGATCTCCAACTCATGCAACTGTCTCCACCCATCACCCCCCATCCCACTTTCCAACCCCTTTACATATAGAAATAGAGCTTAGTAAGGGCTCTAGGTGATAAAAAAAATAACTAAGGATTTTATTGATTAGGCTGAGCAGTGTGGAAATCTAAGCTTAGGATCATGGTTACTTTCACAGTGACTTTCATTGTGTGCTAAGCACTAGTAGAGTTGCTTATACACTACTTAGGTCTCATCTGATTCCTTACATGCTTTAGAAGTCATCAAATGTGACACATGGATCCTATACTAAACCAGCTTGTTAGTCATAAAGGATGTTGCAAGTGTGGCCTCACTCAAAGCCCTACCTCAGTTCTCTTCCTGAGAACTGAGTTTTTGGAGAATTTGCTAACTTCCTCTACATTTTCCCTTGTTCTGAGTGTGCACCTAGACAGAAGGATTTTTGACATGGCTCTCGGGGTCCCAGAGGTGGCAGCACTGAGCAACACAGACCACCTCCAGACCTCAAAGACCACGACCCTCATGGTGCCATACAGATGGAAAGAAGGGTGGAAGTCCTTCAATGAGCCTCACTCACAACCTTAAGGTCTAAGAGTGGTCTCACAAATACACATGACTGATGCAAAGCATGTAGGTGCAGGAGTGAGATGCCTCTCTCCCGTCTTTGTCCCTGTCTCCTTTTCACCCTGCAGCACCACACACACTGCAGCGACTGGCCAAAAATGGACAATCCTTAGATGCTAGATGTGAAGTAAATAAAGAAGGAGGTACTTTCTATAGCCACAGGAAGACTGCAACTGAGAGAACACGGATTGGGCAGATTCCTACGCACACCTGACCTGAATACCCTGCAGCTCCCGGCGATCATGCAGCACCTCACAATGCTGGGAAGAGCTCCTCTTCTCCCCTCTGGCATGGCCTGTCTCACTGCAGTTCTCAACTTCTCCCATCCTCCAAAAACCAACGACATGGAATCAGTCACAGAGTACGAATCTGGATCATAGTCCATTCCAGAGAATATGGAAAATTCAATGCAACCTTCTTCAACAATACATACCCTGTACCAGAAACCTGCCTACCACCAGCCAAGGGAGATTCTATTGTTGCCAAACTGAAGTGTGATAAGGGTCTCATAAATCGCATGTATACTCTACATTGACCTTTGGATTGTTGTCTTCTAGAACACGTGAGCTATGTTCACCTGCTCAAAAAAGTTCAACTCCTGGCTATTACCTTCCAGCATGAACTCTGGGATTGCACTGCCCGGACTGAACTCCTCGAACAGCTCATTAATACCTACAGAACCTAAGGGAAATGTCTGTGCATCAGTTCTCTCAACTATAAAATAAACAACCTAAGTTTCCTCAATGGGACTGACTAAGGATTCTCAGAGATGGAATGGTAAATGTTTAACTGAGCATCTAGCCATTGTGATCACTTGATCGAGAGCATTGGTGTGCCTTTACTATTTCATACCAGACATGCATCCTTTGGAGCTAACTGGACTCCTTCATCTTCATAGCCAATGTTCCTAGCACCTCATATTGTGAACTTGGGGGTACACTTGCCATATCTGGATCAGCCCTCCCACCATATCCCCAGATTCAGCCCTTTTGGTAGGCAAAGTTTGGGCCATTTGTGTTTATTCACTAATCTTAATCGGTAGGCATTTTCTCCATTGGGCCTGGCTGGTCCTAGAAGCTGATCTGATGGCAGTGTAGTGATCTCTTCAACTACACTGAAAAAAGGCTGTTTTCAAAAAATATAGTGTGGGTGACCCTGTGCTTGGCTGGGAGACTGCCTGCCTAGCCTATGCAAGGGGTTAAGAGGACATGGCATACCATGCCTCCCAGGAGAGATTTTGGTCAGGGGCTCAGGCACACTGAGAGCCACACACAACGTGACTGCTGGCAGGCAGCAAGAGCCCCAGGCACATTTCCCCCACCCCCGCTTCTGGTTGAAGGGACCTGTAATTGTCAACCAGGCACAAAGCTCCCGGGAGTGGCCCAGACCCATAAGGACCACTTGGAAGGCTACCTAGGCTACGTGACCTTCAAGCTGATTGGAGAAGCATAGCAGCGCCAATCTCGGCTCTATCCCATAGAATCAGTGTTGCCCTGAACTAGCTACTCTCCTCCTTGCCTGCCCTTTAAAGCTTGTGCCTGATTGTTAATAAACAGACGTGTTCACCAAAACTGTCTTCAGTGCTTCTTGTCAAAGAACACCGTCGCCCCACCATCCTGACAGTGTGGGCCTCGCAGGACAAGCCCACAATATAGTAAGATCAAATACTTCATAGATCATGAACAGGTCTAAAAGGTAGTTAAAGTCCTCTTCTCCACCACATTGTCCAAAAACACAACACTCAAGCCTGAGCAATCTTTAGCTTAAGAGAAATTTCAACAGCAACGCAGAAAGGCCAGACATCCAAGATGGAATCACGCTGAAGACTCTTGGTACCCATTTTCAAATAAAGGAAACACAAATATGATCACAGAAAAGTTTTGCCTTATTTCTCATTTCCCTAATTATAAATACTTTAAAATTTCCTAAGCCCTCACACACTACTTATTATTCTTAAGTAGCTACATTTACATTTGCATAGGTTAGTATACAAGCAGGTATACAGTTACATAAATTCAGAGTCTAAATGTTATCACATTAACAAAACCACAATGGGACATCATCTCACTCCAGTTAGAAAGGCTATTATCAAAAAGACAAAAATAAAATAAAATACTGGGGAAGAAGGGGAGAAAGAGTAGCTCTTATACACTGTTGGTAGGAATGTAAGTCAGTATATTCCTTATGGAAAAAAGAGTGGCGGTTCCTCAAAAACTAAAAATGAACCACCAATTGATCCAGCCATGCCATTACTGGGCATTCCAAAGTAAACAAAATCAGTATGTTGAAGAGATAGCTGCAAAATAGCCAAAATATAGAATCAACTTAGGTCTCCATCAACTTACCAATGAATGAAGAAATTGTGGTATATATAGATATATTTGGTGTGTATATATATATATATATATATACACACACACACACACACACAACGGAATACTATTTAACTATAAAAAAAAGAATGAAACCCTGACATTTGCAGCAACATGGATGGGACTGGAGGACATTAAGTTCAGTGAAATAAGCCAGACACAAAAAGACAAATACTACACGTTCTCACTCATTTGTGGGAGCTCGAACAGCTGCTCCCCTAGAAGAAGATGGTAGAACAGTAATGGCTAGAGATTTGGAAAGGTGTGGAGGGGGGAAGTGGAGAGAGATATAGAAGTCAAAGAAAGGCTACTGAAATATAGCTAGAGAGGGAGAATTACTTTTACTCTTTGTGGCACAATAGGGTGATATAGCACAATAATTTGTGCGAGTTCAAAATCTGAAAGAATCTGAGGTTCCAAAAACAGAAATGATAAACATTTAAGGCCCATGGAAATGTTCATTACCTTGATCTGAACACTATACATTATACACATGGATTACATTATCATACTGTGCCCCATAAATATGTATAAGAATTAAGTAGCAATTAAACTTTTTTAAAAGACAGGGAATGCATTTGGCATAGTGTTTGAGACTCTATTTGGAATACCCATGCTCCACCTCAGAATGTCTGGGTTTCAGTCATAGCTCTGCTCCCGATTTCAGCTTCCTGAAAATTCAGGAAGGGAAGCAGCAGATGATGATTAAAGCAGTTGGTTTCCTGTCATCCATGTGGGAGACCCAGACTGAGCTCCTGGCTCCCGGCTCAGCCCTGGCTGTGGTAGGCATTCGCAGAGCGAACCAGCAGATGGGAGAGTTCTATCTCGCTGTATGTGCCTTTCAAATAAATAAAATAAACATTTGAAAAAAATTAAACTTCAGCACTTTTTTTCCTTTTCAATATAAGGCTTCATTTATTTCTGCATTATCTCATTTATTCCTACATTTGACAGTTCACAATTTATATCTTTTCTTTTCTTTCTTTTATTTTTTCTGAGGTCAAAGTTACAGTTTTTTCTAAGATCAAAATTACAGAGAGGGAGAGACACTGAGAAAGAGATCCTCCATCTGCTGTTTCCCCCATGGCCGTAACCGCAGGGTCTGGCCCAGGCCAAAGCCAGGAGCCTGGAGCTTCTTCCAGGTTTCCCACGTGGGTGGCAGGGGCCCAAACACTTGGACCATCTTCACTGCTTTTCCTGGGTCAATAGCAGGGAGCTCCCAGGACTTGAACCAGCACCCACATGTGATGCTGGGGTTGCAGTTGACGGCTTTACTCATTATGCCACAATGCCAGCCCCACAATGTATATCTTAACACAAGGTAGCAGAGCTTGAGAAAACACTGAACTTAAATGTATACTCCTATGTTCATGTCTCCAAGTGGAAACATTCATTCTTTTACTGTTGTTATTTTCTGTTTCAGAGAAAAAATTCAACCTATATTCATCATGATTTCCCAAAGAGAAAATAACTTATGGTTCATTTATCTGTAAGTAAGCAAAATATTGTGACAACACAGGACTCCTAATTTCTCAAGCTCTAATATCTTCAAACAACACCCATCCATGAAAACAAATAAAAGTAAGGAAAAATGCACAAACGATTGACAGGAGGTTTTAACTTGGCACTTGTATATTTGTGGAAGGATTATCTTCAAGCTGGTATATTTACTTTAGCTTTTAATGATTGGTGAGTCCAAGTGTTGAAAGGACACTACTATGAATACTTGCTTAGTAGAAGGGGGAAAAAGTGCTTGCTCTGTGTTTCTCAGATGACCCAGGCGTCAAGAATTTGATGGGACGGGGTGGGGTGGGGGAGCTGTCTGTGTGTTTCTCTCTTTCTGTCTCCTTCTCTGTTTGCAGGCCTGTCAGGAGCTACCCCACTGGAGACAATTCAGAGCTCAGTTAACTGAATAACAAGGCACAACAGAAAGCAAATCATTCAGCAGATGCTCCCAGCCTCTGCTGACCCAGCAAGGTCTTACAGATGACAAAGGTAATAATGCATAGAGAAAGTCTATCACAGAGCTCAAATCGAGCACAGCCTTCCAACATTCGGCAGGCTCTGTTAGCTCCAACAATCTGACATAGCTCATGTGGACGACTGACCTGTGGTTCCTCAAGGGGACTAAATGTAAAGCATTGAGAACTCTGATAAACAAAAGACTTAACATCTTCCTCTCTTGGCATTCATTTCCTCTCTAGTGTCCAACAAGTGAGAAACTGAATCAGAGAAGCATAAGAGGTTGGCAGCTCGCATGCTGCACTGGCTGCACCTTGCCCGTTTCATCCGGGCACAGCGAACCTTCTGGGATGGAGCCTTCCTTACTGTTTTCAAAGTCCTAGGAGGAATCCTGGCTGTCATCCTCAGGAAAGAGAAAACATCGATAATTCAGGAGGTGATAACTGAGGGAAAGTGTCAGATGTATGGACAAGAAAACGGAAAACATAATTTTCTTTGGGACCAATTAACGTAAGAACTACTTTGCATACTCTCAATCAAAAAGGTGTCAGTGTTGTCAGGAGAAGTGGGATTTTTTTCCAATGAAAGTTAACATGACACTTTCTTGTATTAATGAAACACATTGTGAACTACTTCACAGGAAGGGGAAGAAAAAGCACTCTAAGTACAAATGCCATCACAAGGCAGGACATGGGGGCATAAATATTCATGACAGATTCCACATGTTTAATTAAGCTCTTTTTGTGACTCTATTTTGCTGGCTTGTTTTCCTAGTAGGAAAGATGCCAAATATTATGAGTTTCTACTTCAGAATTTTGGACCACAGTTTGCCCTCATATCACCTTGTTTCATTTGGCAAGCAGTGTTGTCAAAAATGACATGCACTAATGAATTAATCATTCATGAAAACGAGGAAGGAGGGAAAAAAACACAGGAAGAGAATCTTGAAAAGTGATGTGTCTGTGAGCTCTTCTGGCATCTTACACGGTCCCAGTGTGTTGAAAGCAGCCAAGCAGATGGAAGGGAGATCGCACAGACCTAGCACCGTAATTCTTAGACTACTGCACAAAGAAACATCTTTTAACTTCCATTTTTCCGGTTTGAAGTTGAGCTTCTGTGTAGAAACACTTGAGTAAAGAGAGCCAATTGAAGGGAACTTCTGCCATACCAATCACATTTCAGAACCAGAAAGGAAAGTGATATGATAACAATTCTACCGGCAAAACAAAAATCTCCTAAGACATGTGCTCCCAACAACCTAGCACATTACTACTGTAGATCACACTTATTGAACTGCCAAGTCCTTTTATTTGCACTGATCTTGGCAGATTGTCTTACAAAAGAGCTTCTTGTGGTCTCAGTCTCATATTACATATTTGTTCACATTTTTGTCACACGCAGTCTATCTTCCCCACCAAATTATTTGATCTATGCAGGACATAAGGAACAAACCAACAGACTGGGGCTGGCACTGTGGTGTAGAAGGTTGAACAACCACCAACAGTGCTGGCTTCCCATATGGGCACCAATTTGAGGCCTGGCTGCTCCACTTCTAATCCAGCTCCCTGCTAATATGCCTGAAAAAACAGCAAGAGGATGGCCCAAGTGCTTGTGCCTCTGCCACCCATGTGGGTGACCCAGAAGAAGTTCCTGGCTCCTTGCTTCAGCTTGGCCCAATCCCAATCATTGTGGCCATTTAGGGAGTGAACCAATAGATAGAAGATCTCTCTATTTCTCTCTAGTTCTCTTTCTGTGTATCTCTGCCTTTAAAATAAATACATAAATCTCTTTCTTAAAAAGCCAATAAGTTAAGTTATTTTCTACTGGTCACTTGAAAGCATTATTTTTTATAGTGATAATATATAACTCTTAGATGGAGGGGAATCAAAACATCAGAAATCCCTACTACTTGAAAATTGATCTTGTAGAGTGATTGGCATAAACGATTTCCTACAATAGTTATTTAAGATGAAAACAATCCTTCATGTCTGAACACATCATCATCAGAATTAGCCCTGATCTTAAAAAGTTTAATAAAGTGTATTTTTCCCTAAACTAGAAATAATCACTTAGAAATAATTTCCATATTGTACCTTGCATTTAAAACACTAAAATCTCCACACAATCCAGCTGCAACAATGGTTCATATGAGCTATTTTTTATATGCTACAAAATTTACATCAACTTAATTTTCATTCTTAAGAAATATGGGTAAAAATCTGTGGGTGGAAAAATACTTTTAATTTTTAGATGTTTAAAAATTCTTTTAATTCAAGGCTATTACATCTGAGCATACCTATTCTTTGCAGAGTAACAAGCCAGTTAGTGCCACATAAAATTGCTGTCATCAAACAATAGCATTCATTTTAGAGCTAAGTGAAAAAAAAAACTGTCCAGAAATGAACTCTACCTTAATTGCATTTAATCAACAAGTGGGCAAATATATGTTAAGCCATAATACAAACAATCCAAGGATAGGCTTACAATCTCGACAACTTAATAATGCTGTCTGAAATAAAATGTCAAAGTAGGAAGCTGGCTTGTAACTAAACATCCATGATGTTGAGAAATCACATCATGAAAGAAACTAAAGAGAAGTTTTATTTTTGCAAGTGTATGACTGGATCCCTCCCAACATGGAGGCCAACCAAAACACAATTGGTGGTAGAACTCTAATTACTGTGTCTGAACTTTGTTTTGACATAATTCTGGGTGTAGTTCACAGCCTGAAAGATACCACCCACAAAACGCAGAACATTCTGATTTCCTATTATCCATCCTGCCTCATTAGTGTGAAAAGCCACGCTGGGGAAGAGACCAAATTATTAGAGCCCGGTTCTTTTCTAAAGACAGGATGTACAGGTGGACAGGTTTGGGGAGGCAGGCTAAGTGAGTGAGAAGCTTACCAGGGCCAGCAAGTTCTGTAGAAGATGGAGCTGGCTGTGGGCATGACACCCTGCCAGTGTCTCAACATGTTCGGCAGCACTGTTCAGTAGGGCAGGCCGTGTTGAGACTATAACTATTGTACTGTATTTTTCCCTTTTTCGTTCCTGTTCATAAATATAACCTTTCATAAAAACAATTTCAGCTGTTTCTCTTTCTTAGTGAGGCTAACAAAGTCCATGTTGGGGCTTGGAGTCCAGCCTGCACTTAATAAACAGAGGGAAATGCATTGGTTTGGTTCCAGCAGGGACTAAGCTGTTGGCCACATCTCTCTCTCTCTCTCTCTCTCTCTCTCTCTCTCTCTTTTTTCTTTTTTTTTTTTTTTTTGACAGGCAGAGTGGAGAGTGAGAGACAGAGACAGAGAGAAAGGTCTTCCTTTGCCGTTGGTTCACCCTCCAATGGCCGCCGCGGCTGGTGCACTGTGGCTGGCATGGTGCGGCCGGCGCACCGCGCTGATCCGATGGCAGGAGCCAGGTACTTCTCCTGGTCTCCCATGGGGTGCAGGGCCCAGGCACTTGGGCCATCCTCCACTGCACTCCCTGGCCACAGCAGAGAGCTGGCCTGGAAGAGGGGCAACCGGGACAGAATCCGGCGCTAGAACCGGGTGTACCAGCGCCGCAAGGTGGAGGATTAGCCTAGTGAGCCGCGGCGCCGGCCCCACATCTCTCTTAATCTGAGTGAAATCATTTCACTTTCCAAGACGAAGGGTACAAACCCCTTTGCAGATTTACCTGTTGCTTGCTCTTGTGTCCATTATCGTTTTATGGATCTCAACAGGTGTTTTTGCAGAGATTTAACTACGGAAAACTTTGCAGAACTCTTCCTAAGAGTGAAGAATTGCTACCCAAATATCCATCACTGACAATACATTAAACTGATTATTGTGTTCATAGAACAGAATCCTTTTAAACTTTTTAAAAACATATTTTATATTAGTATTGGATCCAGAAATTGTTCATAACCTTACATCTTGTGTGCTGTGAGCAAAGTGATCACTCTGCCCATGAAAGAATTCACACAGAAAGAGATGGAGATTTAAGGATGAGTTGCTAAGAGTGCAGCTCTCTAGTCAGCAGGATCATAAATGCCATTTCCTTTCTTCTTGTTTATCTGCATTTTCTAAGT
The DNA here is from genome assembly GCF_964237555.1 of Oryctolagus cuniculus. Lineage (NCBI taxonomy): Eukaryota > Metazoa > Chordata > Mammalia > Lagomorpha > Leporidae > Oryctolagus > Oryctolagus cuniculus. The sequence continues at coordinate 95,762,123 of NC_091440.1, read as the reverse complement.
TTCTTCAACAAGGAATAGAAATCAGTCTTAGAGTTAGGAAAATAAACCCCACATGGTTTTAAAAACAATCCGTGTGCTCACTCTCCCTTTTCGCTCAACTGTCTTGAAGTCCACAGGTTCACACACGTTTATCTTCGGATCTATCCTGAGAGACAGAAGTGTAAACATATCCGAGAAAATAAATGATGCCTTCTGAAGCTCTTAATTCACACATCCAATGGAAATCCCTGCTGTGGGGTTTTCCTTCCACTCCATCTTCTGCCAGAGCTGTGACGCCGTAAATCACGTCTGCTGATGGGGTGGGGCATGCGCCACCTGCGTTTGCAGGCGACTGTGGTGGGACTATCGCCGACTTCCTTGAGTGGAGGCCACTGAGGATTCTTTCATGACTCTTTTCCTGACAGACACAATCACTTTTCAGATTTCGGAATGTTCTCAAGAGGTCAAAGTTCATCCCCCAGCTCCCCAGAGTCTCTGAGGCAAAATTTATCTCCATTTTGACAAAAATAAAGAGCTTCAAAAGAAGAAGGGAAAATGAGAGAGGGGGAAGGAGAGAACAGAGAACTCTTTCTTGGACATCTTGAAAATGGTTAACACATTTTCTACACGACGTTTACATTCCTTTGGAGAATGACAAATCCTACAGGGCTTTAGGCTCAGTGGATCTCAGCATTCTACGAGCTTGAAGCAGATGATAAAAGTGCAAACTTTTGTACAAAAATACACGTGTGAACAGTAACACACAGGAGCTCAAATTAGCTGACACAGCCAACTTCATCACTGAAGGGTCCAGGCCCTGATATTATTCAGGTTGAGGATAAAATGTTAACTCTTCCATTACCAACTGAGACCCTAGGCAAGAGGATCTAACTTTTCTGAGGCCTTTGTTTTCCCTTTTGTAAAAACAAAGGCAATCCTTTCCAAGCACGAACAAATCAAGACGAATCTCTCAGGCCACGTCATAACTTGCCTATATGGGTTAGTCCCGCTAAAGGTTCCTTCCATACAGAAGTGTGTCTATTGGAAGGGTGTTTCACCATCCACTGAGATGTTGAAGTCACGAGACCAGAGGGCTCAGGGAGTGAGGAGGAGCAGCCAGGTAGAAGGAGCCCAAAGGAAAAGCCCTCAACAGAGACTGAGCTCTGGGTGTGGAGTCCAACTGAGTGGCCCTGCTGGACACAGACGGGGTAAGTCAGCGTTCTCCACACTGGCAGCTCACTGGAATCACCCTGGGAGTTTGCAAAATGCCCAGAGTTCTGAACTGCTCTAGGGAATGCTCTGAGCATCAGAACATTTTCGTTTTATTTTCTTGGAATGCACATTTTATTCAAGTGAATGAAACTTTCATTCGAACTTTGGTATTTTTTAAGTTCAACAAACATTTCAATTAAATAAATGAATTATTTCATTCAGTTGCTTATATTTTGTTGTGATAAAATTTACATAACATAAAACTGATTGTTTCAGCAGCATTGGTGTAATCACAAGGTTGTACAACCGGCACCTGTATCCAGTTCCAAAGCAAGCTGCCACCCTCAAAAGGGAATCCCAGACACATGAAACAGCCGCTCCCGATTCCTCCCTCACCCTGCTCACCAGGGCCCCTGGCAACCACTAACATGCTTTCTGGCCCTATGGATTTGCTACCCTGAATATTTCATATGAATGGAATCATGTAACATGTGATCGTTTGTGACTGGCTTCTTTCATAAGCATGAGTTCAGGGTTCATCCTTAGTGCAACATGTGTCACTGCTTCATCCTTCTTACGGTTGACTACCATTCCAGTGTATGGACTGATGCCACATCTTGCTCATCCATTCAACAATCAGTGGGCATTTAGCTTGTGGGCCAGTGTGAACTGGTCGTAATGAACATGTGCCTTCAAGAATCTGAGTTCCTGTTTTTAATTCTTTTGTGTATACATCTAGGCATGGGATTGCTTGGTCACAGGTACTTCTACGTTTAGCTTTTTGAGGAGAATTATTTTCTTTCAATGTTCTCCAGTTGATTCAATGTGAAACAAGTAATGAGAATCACTAGTGTACATGGGTACCTCAAAAAGTTCATAGAAAACTTAGGAAAGAAGTTTATTTGGGGGGCCAGCGCTGTGGTGTAGCGGATGAAGCTGCCGCCTGCAGTGCAGGCATCCCATATATCCGAATCCCAGCTGCCCCATTTCCGATCCAGCTCTCTGCTATGGCCTGAGAAGCAGTAGAAGATGGCCCAAGTCCTTGGGCCCCTGCACTTGCATGGAAGATCTGGAAGAAGCTCCTGGCTCCCGGCTTTGGATCAGCACAGCTCAGGCCACTGCAGCTTATCTGGGGAATGAACCCGTGGATGGAAGACCTCTCTCTCTGTCTTTCTCTCTCTCTCTTTCTCTTCCTCTGCTTCTCTGTAACTCTGCCTTTCAAATAAATAAATAAACCTTTAAAAAAAGTTTATTTGGTGAAGAAAAAAGAAATCCATGCATTTTTTCATAATGTGTTCTCCATGAACTTTCTTTCTTTCCTCTCTTTCTTCTTTCTTCCTTCCTTCTTTCCTTCCTTCTTCTCTCTCCTTTCTTTCTTTTTTAAAGATTCATTTATTTATTTGCAAGGGTTACAGAAAGAGAGAGAGAGAGAGAAAGAGTCAGACAGAGAGAGAGAGAGGTCTTCCATCTGTTGTTCTCTCCCCAAATGGCCGCAATGGCCTGAGCTGGGCTGGTCTGAAGACAGGAGCGTCTTTCAGGACTCCCACATGGGTGCAGGGGCCCAAGCACTTGGGCCATCTTCTGCTGCTTTACCAAGCCATCAGCAGAGAGCTGGATCAGAAGTGGAGCAGCCAGGACTCAAATTGTTGCCCACATGGGAAGCTCAGGCCCCTCTTCATGAACTTTCTTAAAGACCGCACATATGCATGGACTTCAAACTACTTTTGTACCAAAATAAACAACTCTTAATTCCATTTTGCATGATCCTTTTGAAGTGCCGCTTTCAAAAACAAAAAGTAAAAGTACTTATTTATTTGAAAGTCAGAGTAACAGGAGCCAAGAGGTTCTCCCAGGTCTCCCATACAGGTGGCACTTGAGCCATCTTCCACTGGTTTCCCAGGAACATGAGCATGAAGCTGGATAGGAAGTGGAGTAGCCAGGATACAAACCAGTGTTCATATGGGATGCTGGCATTGCAGGCAGTGGTTTACTCCTCTATGCCACAATGCTTACCCCTGAAGTTACAGATGAGGCTGTTAGAATGGATGAGAAGAACCTAGGGAGGAGACCTAGAATAGAATATGATAGGGCCAGAGGCAAAACCTTGGGAAAACAGCATTTCAGAGCTACCAGAAAAGGGTCCATGAAGGAGACAGATAACAGGGAAAAGAGGGAGGTGTCACAGCAGGCAGGAACCACCAACAAGGACTAAAAGAACGGAAAAGCAAGAAAGGAACTGAGGGGCTGCTGTTGAGGCACAGTGGGTTAAGCCCCAGCTTGTGATGCTGGTATCCCATATGGGAGCTGGCTCATTTCCGATCCAGCTCTTTGCTAATGTGCCTGGGAAAGCAACAGAAGACGGCCCAAGTGCTTTGGGCCCTGCACCCACATGGGAGACCCAGAAGGAGTTCCAGTTCTCCTGGCATTGACCTGGACTAGCCCCGGCTGCAGTAGCCATTTGCGGGCTGAACCAGCTAATGGAAGACTTTCTCTCTCTCTGTCACTCTGCTTTTCAAGTGAATAAACTAAATCTGAAAGAAAGAAAGGAGCAAACAAGCGAACTGAAAGAGTCCGCTGCATGTGGCTAGATGGAGACTTGCACTAAGGGCCTGAATTCAAGAAACTGGGATGCACAAAGGTGCTTCAGAAAGTTCCTGTAGATCATTACGCAGCATTCCCACGCTGCACTGGCACACTGTACCCCAGTAAATACGTGTGACCTCATCAATCCAAAAATAAATAAATAACAAGGACAGTTCATGGAAAATGGAATCAAAAGGTAAGTGTATTTCGATGCAAACCAATTTTGAGATATATTTTCCTAATACACATTTTCCATGAACTTTTTGAACACCCATCCTTTGCATGGATTTCAAAATATTGTGCATCAAAATCAAGTTACCTTCTAATTCCACTGTCCATGAACTTTCTGATGTACTTTCAGATAGGAGACACAAAGAACTGGAGACATACCATCATTCATTAGTTGGATTTCGAGGCCAGTGACCCTATCTTATGCTTTCATTCTCCCACAACACGCAGAAACACACAATGCTAACATCAAGCCCACAATAAAAACCTTCTTGGTCTGAGCAGTTTACTCAACAACTGCAGACCCCCTGCCAGATACAATCCATCTGCGATAAAATACTTACTGCTAACTGTCTTGAAGAGTGCATCATTGCTTTTCTAGGATTTTAACTATGCGGAAAATATCTGAGTGTAGCCACGTATAATTAGTGAGATAGTCTCATTCTAATTACAGCAAAATATTTAACAAACTCTTGCATTTTTCCTCTTTTTGCTGCTAAATATTAGTATTGTTTTAGTTTAAGGGTTTTATTCACTTTTGCAAAAAATTCAGCCACCTCTGAATCAGGGTTAGTAAGAGAATGCCTAGAAAAGATATTTTCAGAAAAAAAAATGTCTTCTATTAGAACAGAACAGGGTAACTCTTATAAGTATTACATTTTAGAGAGGAAACTGAGAATTCAGGTTGGGCTTTACGTTCAAAGCCACATATTAATTTGATCTTAAGTTTACATTCTCCATGATAGTAGGTCTATTTGAAGTACGTGAGTGCTTTTTGTTAAAGTATGCACTGAGTTTTTTTTTTTTAATCCTACATGTGAGATCAGCCAAGAAATGTCTCGTGGCATAGGAAGGCAGCACTCGATCCTAGGTCCCTTTTTCCAATTACCACTGCTATTTTGCAGACAGTAACAGCATTTAATTTAAAATGTCCTCTTTCTGAGCCAATTGCAGCTTGACTCCTTCCTGCAACATATTTAGGCACACAGCCTTGTGTGGCCCACAAAGGCCCGTGAAAGCAGCCAAAGCGAGAGGGGGAGAAAGATGTTTTTCTTTGGTATGAAGCACCTGGCAGGCAAAGAGCATGTTCCTGTAAAGCCTCAGAAGCCTTCCCAGCTCTCCCCCGAGACTCCAACCGGACTCACTTTGATGTCCCTTTGAAAACCCTCACATGATTGCCGGCGCCGCGGCTCACTAGGCTAATCCTCCGCCTTGCAGTACCGGCACACCGGGTTCTAGTCCCGGTCGGGGCGCCGGATTCTGTCCCGGTTGCTCCTCTTCCAGGCCAGCTCTCTGCTGTGGCCCGGGAGTGCAGTGGAGGATGGCCCAAGTACCTGGGTCCTGAACCCCATTGGGAGACCAGGATAAGTACCTGGCTCCTGCCATCGGATCAGCACGGTGCGCCAGCCGCAGCACACCGGCCACGGCGGCCATTGGAGGGTGAACCAACGGCAAAGGAAGACCTTTCTCTCTGTCTCTCTCTCACTGTCCACTCTGCCTGTCAAAAAAAAAAAAAAAAAAAAAAAAAAAAAAAAAAAAACCTCACATGTCTTTAGCATGTGTGCTTGGACTTACAGTGCACTGGGCTTTCCCACATTGTTTCTGGTGCTGTTGTTGAGTTCTTTATTTTTTTTTTTAACTTGAAAGGCAGCATTACAGAGAGGGAGAGACACACACACACACAGAGAGAGAGAGAGAGAGAGAGAGAGAGAGAGATCTTCCATCTACAGGTTCATTCCCCAAATGCCGCAATAGCCCTGGCAAGGCCAAGCTGACACCAGGAGCCTGGGACTGCAGCTGGGTCTCCTACATGAGTGACCAGCTTGGGCCATTTTCCACTGTTTTCTCAGGCACATCAACAGGCAGCTGGATCAGAACCTACGGCACCACAATGCTGGCTTTTGTTGTTGGTCTCTGTCCACCAAGTGAGAGAGACGGTTCCTTGACCAACATGGTAATCATGCAGAACTGACAAGTTCCAGTGTTGAGGAATTCTTGGAAATGAGCTACTTGCTATTCAGCAAATTTAGAATGCAGACACAAAGGAAAAATTATGGGGGAAAAAAAGAATTTTGCCACCTTCCTACCATTAGAACATGCACATCCTTAATCTAAAGGGTTCAAACGGAATCCAGGAAAGAAAGAACCATAGTGGCTTTAAAAGGGAGCTCATTAGATACAACACCCAAAGCACCAAAGAAAAAAAATAGAAAAATTGGACTTCACTAAAATTAAAATATTTTGTATTGCAAATAATAGCAAGAAGGTTAAAAAAAAAAAAAAACAGCTTACAGAATGGGAGGAAATATCCACCAATCATTTATCTGTTAAGATACCTGTATCTAGAGCACATTCAGAACTCTTGTGACTCAATAAAAAGAAAATATTCCATTTGAAAAAGGAGTAAGGGTGAGCTGGTGCCACAGCTCACTAGGCTAATCCTCCGCCTAGCGGCGCCGGCACACCGGGTTCTAGTCCCACTCGGGGTGCTGGATTCTGTCCCGGTTGCCCCTCTTCCAGGCCAGCTCTCTGCTGTGGCCAGGGAGTGCAGTGGAGGATGGCCCAAGTCCTTGGGCCCTGCACCCCATGGGAGACCAGGAAAAGCACCTGGCTCCTGGCTCCTGCCATCGGATCAGCGTGGCGTGCCGGCCGCAGCGGTCATTGGAGGGTGAACCAATGGCAAAAGGAAGACCTTTCTCTCTGTCTCTCTCTCTCACTGTCCACTCTGCCTGAAAGAAAGAAAGAAAGAAAGAAAGAAAGAAAGAAAGAAAGAAAGAAAGAAAGAAAGAAAGAAAGAAAGGATGAAAGGAAGAAAGGAAGAAAGGAAGGAAGGAAGAAAGGAAGGAAGGAAGGAAGGAAGGAAGGAAGGAAGGAAGGAAGGAAGGAAGGAAGAAAAGAAAAAGGAATAAGGGTTTGAACAGACATTTCTCCAAAGAAGATACACAAATGGCTAAACAGCATATGAAAAGATGCTCGGCATCGTTCATCATGAGAGAAACTCAAATGAAAGCTATAGTGAGATGCTACTTTATATTCACTTAACTTGCTAATCGAAAATATAGATAATGCTCAGTGTCTGCTCTGAGGTGGAACAACTGACACTCACGCACACTGCTAGTGAGAACACAAAAGGGCACGGGCACTGGGGCAGGCAGGTGGGCAGTTCCTCAAAGGGGTGAGCAAAGAGCTCCCCCAGGGATCTAGAAATGCCAGGTACACACCCAAAACCCAGCCCATATGACAACTCACACATCAATGTCCACGAGAGCATGGTTTGTAATAGTCAGAAAGTGTAAAGAAACCAAATGCTTATCAGCTGGTAGGAGGGTAAGCAACATGTGATAAATCCAACAATGAAACATTATCTGTTCACAAAAAGAACCTAAATTAAACCTGAAAACACGCTAAGTGATAGAAGCCAGTCAGAAAAAGGCAACATTTTGTATTACTTCATTCATAAGAAATGCCCTCTCTAGGCAAACTGACAGAGATAAATCACATTAGTGGAGGGTGGTGGGACAGGGGGACGAGGGTGGGATTAACACATAATGGATACAGGGCTTTGTTTCAGAATGAGAAAAATCATCTACATTTGGTTGTGGTAATGGTTTAACAGCTCTATTGAACACTACTGACCTATATGCTTTAAGTGGGAGAACCACACGTGGTATGAACTGTACCACAATAAGACTGTTTAAGAAAGAGAGTGAGCTACAGTGTCCATCATAAACCCCTCCAACAGGATTTCATTGCCAGACGTTCTAGTCATTCCTCACTATCCCTCATAGGTCCCTCACAGCTGCACCACGTTTTCTGTCTAAAAGGTAAAACAGATCTCATTTGCTGTCCCAAACACACCTGAATTTGTTCCTCATGGTCCTTGAATGTCCTATAACACGAGGCAGGACACCTACATGCTTGTCCACTCTGGAGGCCCTACCAGCCACCATGCCCATTCTTGTGGCCTTACATTGGCCACTCAATCTTTCTGGTAATTAATTTTCTTTAAAATTCCATTGGTCTTTCAAACCTCTATCAGAAATGGACCCCCGCAGGACTAGCCATCAATGGCACGTGACAACAGCCAACCTGAAGAACATTCGGGAAACCAGCAAACACTTCTGGTTACATCTTAACACAAAACTTGGTTATCACATGAATGCAACCAAAGCTGTTTACCAACCAAAGAGGAATGCCCAGCGAACACCGGAAAAGAGGCATCAAAGCTCTGCCAGTCTTGGAAGTTGAGCTCAGAAACCCAGAAGAAGGCACAAAGGAGGTGTGACCTCCAGGGCTTGCCACACGGGCTGGAGGCAGTTTCTCCAATTTACCTCACATTGGGGAGATGGCTGGAAGCCCTGGTTCCTATTTCTTTTGATCTCCTCTGAAAAGGCCAGAGGAAACAAAAATGTAAAATCTCTAACCCCCTTCCATAAAATCTGTGACACAGCAGTGAAAGATAAATTCCTACTTTTGCTTTGCCTTTTTCAGATCTAAGACCTTAGGTCTAGGATCTCCCACACCCCAGCTTCTTCCACAGACACGCAGGACACAGACGCAGCAGTGGCCTGGGACTTACGCCTGTCCTTCACACCCCTACCTGCAGCAGATGACCGCTTTACACGACAGCGCCAGATCCAGGAAGCTCCTCCGGACTTCGAAGGACAGTGCATACTTCAGCGTGTGGCCGTCGATGATGAGGGCTACGTCGTTTTCCCTGCCCAACAGGCTGCCCAGGTCAGCGCAGTGCTGCGTGATGGCCGCCCTCGTTGCCTGAAAGACAGAATAGGGAGTCACATTTGCTGGTGCTTAGAATTTTTAAAAATTCAGAAGTTTGCTGAATTGAAAACATTGTGATGTGAAAGACACAGGGTTCATCTTCATACATTAGAATTCATTGGAATGCTGCCTAGGTCTGACTTATATGTGAAAACATCCTCATAGGGCAATCTATTTGATACAAAGGGACTTCAAAAAGTTCCTGGGAAAAAGATATTATGAAGAAAACTATGGGGGCTGGCGCTGTGGCGCAGTGGGTTAATGCCCTGGCCTGAGGCGCTGGCATCCCATGTGGGTGCTGGTTTGAGACCCGGCTGCTCCACTTCCCATCCAGCTCTCTGCTATGGCCTGGGGAAGTAGTAGAAGATGGCCCAAGTCCTTGGGCCCCTCCACCCACGTGGGAGACCTGGAAGAAGCTCCTGGCTCCTGGCTTCGGATCAGCAAAGCTCTGGACATTGCAGCCAACTGGGGAGTGAACCAGCTGATGGAACATCTCTCTCTCTCTCTCTCTGCCTCTCCTCTCTCTGTGTAACTCTGACTTTCAAAAAGATAAATAAAAATCTTAAAAAAAAAAAAAAGAAAACTATACATGGATTTCAAAACTTTTTGCACCAAAATAAACTTATCTTTGAAAAAAATTTTATTTAATTTATTTGAAAGGCAGAGAGGCACACAGAGATCTTCTACCCACTGGTTCATTCCCCAGATGTTCACAACAGTCAGAGTTTGGCCAGGTCAAAGACAGGAACCCAAAATTCAATTCAGGTCTCCCATGTGGTTGGTAATACAGCCATCACCTGCGCCCTTTCAGGGTGTACATTGGCAGGAAGCTGCAATCGGCAGTGGATCAGAACTTGAACCCTACCACTTTGATAAGAATCTTAACCACTATGCCAAATGCTGTCATCATAAACTTATTTTTTTAATTCAGTTTCCCACGAATACTTTGAAGCACCCTCATATTTACAAGAACCCACTCTGGTAGGGCTCTGTGGCTGATCTGGAATATCCAAACCCTATCTGCTGGAACTTCAACTGCTGAGGTTCCAGTGACTGTGTCTCTCTCCTTCCACTGCATCCACTTTACTCTTGGTACCCTTAAAACAGGAAACGCTACATAAACAAAGGTGGTTTTAGGGGGAAAGATAGCCTTATTGGAACCGAATCACTAATACTAACATTTCTCAGTTTGTACAAGTTAATTCTTACAGGACTTGGGAGCCTGTTTTCTGCCAAGGGCCATTTGGATTTTTTTTTTTTAAGATTTATTTATTTATTTGAAAGTCAGAGTTACACAGAGAGAGGAGAGGCAGAGAGGGAGAGGTCTTTCATCTGCTGGTTCACTCCCCAATTGGCTGCAATGGCCAGACTCCGCCGATCCGAAGCCAGGAGCCAGGAGATTCTTCCAAGTTTCCCATGAGGGTGCAGGGGCTCAAGGACTTGGGCCATCTTCTACTGCTTTCCCAGGTCATAGCAGAGAGCTGGACTGGAAGTGGAGCAGCCAGGTCTTGAACCGGCACCCGTATGAGATGCTGGTGCTTCAGGCCAGGACGTTAACCCACTGTGCCACAGGGCCAGCCCCATGGATATTTGTAACATCATTCGCAGGCCATACAAAAGTATCGATCAAAAAATTAGCCTGCTACAGATTTACTGAATTTTGAGTCCTGCCTGTGGTTGCCTTGGCAGGGCCAGACCAAAGGATTTCATGGACCTTATACAGCCCATGAGCCGGACATTCCCCACCCCAGTAAGAGCATCCAAAATATAGAGAAGACTATAAAAATAACACAAAAGATTAATTTCTATTCCAGCTGAGATCTTCAGATTGAACCTTTCTCTGCCATGTATCATCAGGATAAGAAATTAAGCTGATCATTTTCACATTTCAGAAAATATCTAATCAAATTAAACTCCTAAAACATTACTACCAGCCTAAATAAGCACCATGCTATGAGCTCCTTCATCACATGGGATTAAACCACAGAATCATTCATCTTTAAGATGATGAAAAATGACGTTCTGATCATCCCGGTGAGTTTATGACCTTGAATAGCAAAACTGGCTCAGGTATAAGAACGCAACTTCAGGCTCATAAAATAAAATCTGGTTTGAGTTCATCAGGAAGCACAAAAGTCTGCTGAAATTATTGTCTGGATGATGGCCCTTTGGTTATTAAGTTACATTTACATGCAATTTATCATTTGATAACATAAATTATAGTCTTAAGGAAATAGGTTTAATGAAGAGGACTCTTCCCACCCTGAGTTAAGTGGAGGATCAGCTGCTGTTACAGACAGAGAAGCAGCTTCTGCCATTAACTGCTCAGTTTTCATGCTCAAAGAGACTCCTGTCATTATCAGAGAGATGTGATCCACAGTTCTGTGCTGAGTCAGGTGGCCAGGGGTCTGGTTCCAACTGCTCACTTCTTACACTTCTGCCACCTTAGGCAAGATGCTGAGCCTGCTTAAACTGCTATTTTCTCATGTGTAAAATGGAGCTGGGAACCCTTCATTGCATTTTTGCTATGAACATAATGCAACAGCACAGCACTGAGCTTGGTATATGGTAAACTCATTCTCCTTCCTCTTAGTATGTAACCGTTAAGACTTTTCCATACCTAAGAAAACACACATTTCTTCCACTTGAGGCAGTGAATAAATGTCATTACTTGCTGCCTCCTAGGGTGCCCATTAGGAGGAAGAGAGCTAGTACCTGAATCAGGAACTCTGATATGGAATGTGGGTGTCTTCTCTGGGGTGTTCACTGTGGGAAACACCACCCCTGCATTTATCTTCCCTATGAAATCAGCCTGTCTTTTAGAAGTTGAGGAGAGAGAAGAAAATTCCTCTATTCGGGTGATCCCAGCTTGCATGTGCTCTGCAGGGAGCTCACACAGGTCTCGGTAATTCTGGATGGTGTATCTGCCAGGGGTCCATGTGTGGAGGGCCCCTACAGTTTGAATTATGTCTCCAGTAATGCACAAGTTGGAAAACTGGTCCCTAGTGTGGCAGAATTGAGATGGTCATCCTCCCACGAAAGGATGGCTTCTGCTCCAGGGAGATGGTTCATTCTCACAGGAGGGAGTTCTCACTCCACATCTGGATGAATCACCTCGAGAGCAGGTTGTTAGGAAGCAAGGCTGTACCTCCTGTTCTGTTTCCTCTGCACAGGGTCGCTCCCCTCTGCTTTTCCCTTTGGCCAGGATGCAGAGGGAGGTCCTTATCAGATCCCACACCCTGACCTTGACCTCCCAACTTCCATAAGAATGAACCAAAATTAACCTCTTTTCTTTGTAAATTATCCAGCCTCAGGCAGTCTATTACAGCAACAGAATAGGGACCAGGACAAGGGAAGAGAAACCTAAGAAATATTTCACCAAAAGGATGGGGCATGGCACACAAATTTGGTTCCCAGGCAGCTGCAGCAGAGGCCTGGTACAACCCCAAGTCTTCTGCCCCTGCTGGCCTCCCCAGTGGCCCTTGGCCTGGATCCAAGGAAGAAAAAAGTTTGGAGGGGAAAAATTCCCGAGACATGGAAATCACAGCCTGGGGCTTTTTTCTTTGCTTTTCTTTTCAAAGAAGGCATGACGTGAGTGGGGACATAAAGAAAGTGGCATTAAGAGGGCACTTTCTCAGCCTGGCTGATTCTAGAGCGTGCATGAGGCCAGGCTGGATGGACACTGATGGCTCCTCCTCCTCAGCTGGAGGAGAGTGGGGAGGGTGCTGACCACCCATCCATGTTTGAGTCTCTAGGAAGACAAGCGGCAGGAGTGTCAACAGAAGGAAACGGTTCCTGAGATCTGTACAATAGCCCTGGCCCCTACCACCTCCTGACCCTTGTAGGGAAAGGACCCAAAAGGGAGCTGGAGCTTTAACAGCACAAGGGTGGGGAGAGGGCACAGAGGAAGACGTGGCCACTCTTCCTCCAGAGTGCATCACCACCTCATATGGCCTGGGAAACAGATCATCCAAGTTGAAATCTTGAAATTTAACCATGGCCTAAATGTTTAAGTCACCCCCCCCACCCCCCCACCCCCCCCCCCCCGCCACACACACAATCTGCAATCAACACACTAATCTCCAGTATCAGGAGGTGAGGCCTTTGGAAGGTGAAGGTAATTGGGTCCTGAGAATAGAGAACTCATGATGGAATTGGTGCCCTTACATGAAACAAGAGAATGATCTCTCTCTCTCTCTCTCTCTCTCTCTCTCTCAGTGTGAACATGACAACATCCTGGCTGGGCTGAACTGCAAACTGTAGCGATATCGTAGCCACCCATTCCACTTTCCAAGACAGCAGCAAACACTACTTGTTACACCACAGTAATTTAAGAAACTTTACATTTATAGTCTTTTTAAAAAAGATTTATTTATTCATTTGAAAGTCAGAGTTACACACAGAGAGAAGGAGAGGCAGAGAGAGAGAGAGAGAGGTCTTCCATCTGCTGGTTCACTCCCCACTTGGCTGCAAAGCCAGGAGCCAGGAACAACTTCTGGGTCTCCCATGTGGGTACAGGGGTCCAAGGACATGGGCCATCTTCCAGTACTTTCCCAGGCTATAGCAGAGAGCTGGATCGGAAGTGGAGCAGCTGGGACTCAAACTGGTGCCCATATGGGATGCCAGGCTTTACCTGCTATGCCACCGGCCCCACATTTATATTCTTTTGACCTTGTATTTCTGAACCATTGGTGAAGGGTCTTCTATATTAATAGTTTTCTCAAGGTAAAATGGGTTTAATTAAACAGTTCTGTGAGTCAAGCTTATTATCCAGATGTAGTTACTGGAGTATATTATCAAGATGACCAACACACAAAATTAAGGATGAAATAAGGCAAACTTATGGGCAGATTCTGCATATCACCACCATTATACCTTAGCTTGCTTTGCTGCATTTTTGTGGTTGGCTACAATTACACTCATGTGTAAATGTGATGAGGGCAGAAATTCACTTCGCCACCCTCATGCTAACCCGCAACAAGTGCTCGATATACAATAAATGTGTTGAGTTCATAAATGAATTGACATGTCTAAATCTAGATTCTAAACATTCCACAGTAAACGTGAGTATCTGGCACAGCAGTGGGGCTGCCGGCTGGGACACCTACATTCCCTATAAGAATGCCTGGCTTCGAGGCCCAGTTCTGCTCCCAGTTCCAGCTCCCTGCGAATGCACAACCTGGGAGGCAGCAGTAATGGCTCAAGTGCTTGGGTCTCTGCCACCCACACAGGAGCCCTGGACTGAGTTCTGGGTTCCTGGCTTGGACCTGGTCCTGCTGACAACTGCAGGTATTTGAGTCACCTAGTGGATGGAAGATCTCTCTCCATCTCTGTCTCTGTCTGCCTTTCAAGTATTTTTAATTTTATTAAAACAAAATTTTAAAAAACCTAAAATCTAAAAATTCCACTGCACAACCTATAAGAGATCATGTATGGGTCTGCAGGTCTGGGGTGGGAGCGTGGCCATCTCTTCATCGGACCTCTTTGTGGGCTACTCAGCCTTCCTGGTACATTCTGAATTGCATTTTCCTTGAAAACGATGGGTTCTCAATCCTTTTTGCTTCCTATCTCTTGGCCTTTTTGCCTTCAACTTCCTCTCCTCCTGCCTCCTTCCCTCTTCCTTATTTTCCATCCTGTTCTCCCTTTCCCCCAACTGCTTAGAACCCCACCTTTGCCTTGGAGGTGGGAAACCTTTCCGGCCACTAGCACCTCTCCAGATCCAATCCTCTAGCTTCGACCTTGATTAGTCTCAACCTCTACTTTGGTTTTAATTCCTACACCTTCCACGCCTACTCAGCAATATTCTTTGATCAAACCCAGACGGGCTGGGCTCGCCACACATGTGTGGAGGATATAGGTCCCTTCTGTGCAGTTCCCCGGCGAGCCAATGGAAGGCATTACCCTTACAAACAGTCCCTTATTCTCAAATGCACTATGATTGAAGAGTCTGTTTGTAAGGTAGTTACTGGGCACTTAGAATCCATTCTCCCAAAGGAATGATGTTACAAATTGTGGTTGGATCCTGGGGCCTGTTAATGCCTATTTAGCCCAGTTGCTAAAATTTATACTGCAGCCTCTTATTTTAATAAAAAAAAAAAAAGCCAATTACTGAAAGTTATAATGGACTTAGCTGTTATGAGGGGCAGAGGGAGTTGAGGCCAGGGGCTCCATTCCCAGAAAGATAAGAAACATTACAGAATTCTAAATTGGAATTTGCCCTGTAGGTGTGAATGTTGAACTGTAGATTTCCAGCTGTTCATTCATACTCTACATTTCTACCCTCCCTCGCCATTACAATCACATGTGATTTAATGCCCAAAACGCGCAGCTGCACTGACGACTCTCCCCTCAGCTACGCTGAACCAAGGTCTGCCTCCTTCCCTGGCGAGCTGCATGGAGAATCTTGCATTTGTTATCAGCAAGGCCAGCCCTTGGCTTTTTGCACCTGCAGTTATTAGAATACGATCATATAAATGCCACAGACAGCGCCACCCCGTGTTCCCAGGAGATGGCTGTGGATTTAGTGATTTATAGAGGCCCCT
The DNA here is from genome assembly GCF_964237555.1 of Oryctolagus cuniculus. NCBI lineage: Eukaryota > Metazoa > Chordata > Mammalia > Lagomorpha > Leporidae > Oryctolagus > Oryctolagus cuniculus. The sequence continues at coordinate 95,746,800 of NC_091440.1, read as the reverse complement.
GAACGGTTCCTCTGAGGGACCCTGGAGTACAGCTGAGGTGCAGACTCGTTTAGCCTAGGAACAGACAGGGTACAAAAGGCCGTTCCACTGTTAAGCACCTCGGATTTCATAAACAAACCAGGAGAGACGGAAACTTCTCGAACCTTGATGCGTTTCTGCCAACTTGCAGATGGCAGGAATCTTTCTTCAAACTCCAACAGTTCCAGTAACCCTGACATCCGCTCAGACAGGAGCCCTCCTCCTCCAGGAGCTTGGTGTGTGCCATGAGGGATTTCTTAGACGCCATGGTGGCAGCAGCTGCCTCCGCCTTCACTTTGATGTTCTGCAAATTCCATCAGGCTTGGAGCTGACCATGCTGAAAGCCTGGATGGTTCAAGTTTCATCAGCAGCGCTTCTACCAAACCACTCTGTGCCTCCAAGTTCGAAAGCAGACTGAATTACCCTTGGGCAAAGAAGCATCAAATGATCACACTCATCCTTTCGTCTGTATGCTCAGTTTGTCCAGGTTGGGTTTTTTCCCCCTATGTGTTACTGGTTGTTAGCTGATTCTTGACTCATCATTACTGACTCCTGTTCATCCAGTCATTCCCAGCATTCAGCCTCAGACGCAGAAAAGCTACATTCACCATTTTCTTATACCCCTCCGCCCTTTTTTTACAATATTATTTCCATTTCCAATACAATCACACCTTTTTCTTGACAGCATGAATGTTCTGCGTGATTTTTGCATTTATAGAAAGCAATGGGTGTGTAAAAGTTTGCACAAACACAGCAAATCCATTACAGGCTAACTAAGACCAGCAAGGCTGAAACCGGCAGCTGTGGGTGGCAGGCAGAGCAGATACCTCTTAGCGCTGGATGCCTGCCTTGTTCCAAACCACGAATATCTCTGTAGTTACAGTGAGGAAGTAGATAAGAGGCATCACTGTAGAACATATAACCTTTCAAGGACTTCCATAATAACTTCAAAGGACTGGGCAGTATCGTCCAGGTGTTAAACAAACATTTCAAGAGATACCTGGTCTCCCGCCTGCAAGTACCAGGTGTCCTTCTGGTTTCCATGGGCTTGACCCTGGCAGCCATCATGAAACGACACTGGTCGTCCTTCCCTCCCACAAAAGGCGTCTATTCCTGATGAACAATTCTTATCCTTTCAGACAAAACCAACCCAAATTTATTGAATTAACACTAGTACCCAAGCCTCTTCAGGTTCAATTAATATGCAAAAGAACGATCACATTTTAAGTGTACAATCCAATAAAATCTGCCAAAGGTATACAATCATGGAACTCTCTCAAGACAGACAACACTTCCATGACTCCCAATTTCCCCTCCGACAATCCCCTCCCTTCACCCCCAACACTGACTTCCGTCACTCTAGTTTTGCCCCTTTGGGAAAGTCACATAGAATCAGTTTGTATTCTTTCCTGTCTTGTCTATTCACTTGGCCTACTGTTTGGAGATCCAGCCAGTGTTTTTGCACATATTCATAGTTCATTCCTTTTCGCTGCTGAGTAGTAGGAATATAAGCAGGTCTTCAAAAAGTTCATGGAAAATGTGCAATGCGAAAAAGTTATGCATGATTTCAAACTTTTTTTTGGGACATCAGAATAAATTTATCTTTCAATTTCATCTTTCCATAAACTTTCTGGACTACCTTCATATACTATAATCTGCATACCCATTCATCCTTTATTGAATATTTAGGTTGCTTACAGCTTGGGGATATTATGACTAATTCTACTATGAATATTTGCATACTGGTCTTTGTGTGAATATACACTTTTATTTCTTTTGGGAAACTTACCCAGTTATACCACAAAACAGGCACATACAGAGCAAATGAATATGTAACTTTATAGAAACTGTGAAATTGTCTTCCTAATTAGTTGTGCCATTCTGAGTTTCCAGCAGTTAAGCAAGTTTTCCAGTTTTCTTCATCCTTACCAACACTTAAATGCTCAATCTTTTTACTTTAAGCCTGGCTGGTGGATATATATAGTATTAGAGTCAGTAGTTTTAATTTGTATTTCCTAAATGACTAGTAGTGTTGAGCATATAAGTTTTTATGGCTGACAAATAAACGGTATGTATTTATTGTGTACAACACAATGTTCTGAAACATACATATATTACAAATTACTAAATTAAGTTAATTAACATAGGCATTACTGAACATCTTTTAATGTTATTGAAGTAAATGAATTTCAGTTTGCTGAGATTTCAAGACATCCAAATGAAGTAAGGAAAGATCATTCACAAAGCACACAGAGTACACTGGTGGTCTGTTTGTGTGGGTGCATAACCACTGTGCACACATCTCTCCATCTAAGAATCTCTCCACAGGGAGGCTGGGATACTCTGTTCTTTAGTTTCTTCTTCTGTTTTTTTGTACATCACAAATATTTAAAATATTCATACTTTTCTGAAAAGGCATCCCAGGTTAGAGGGCAGATTCAGGAAGTTGGGTGAAGGAAAGAAAACTAGCAGGGGCTGTTAAGGAGTTGGTACCATTTATAAAAGACCAGTTTTTTACTTAAGGCCTCGGAGTCTATAAAGTTTGAAAACTACCAATCCTACTATTTATTGAAAGAATATGTGACCAACAGTTGTGACAGAGTTCAAATCCTTGAGGTTAAAAAGAAATCTGTGTAATGCATACTTCTGTTCACTTCTCAAAGGATATTCAATGGCAAATCTAATATGTTTAATTTATTTTCTTCCCTAAAACTGGATTTTCCCTGTAGTACAAAGAACTCTCTGACATGCTAAACAAATATATTCTTGAATAGCTGTGTATACTAAAATCTCAAGAATAACATACATGCTTTAAGAAGCATTTGTTGTTTGGACCTCAACTGTAGATCCTTTTTGTAATTTTTGAAAATGTGTGATTCCTCTTGCAGTAGACAAACCTTTTCTCTGCAGGAAAATTCTTTTGAAGTGTGACCACCCTGCAAGAAGAATGTGAAGCCTGCACTTGTGAGCCGTCACTGGCTAGGTATGAAATGACCTCCTTTAAGTCCAGGGAACAGGTGCTTGTCACGCATTTGCCAAGGCTGGATCTCTGGAGGTCACTCCTATCGCACACTTTCAGACACCACAACTCACTGCCACATTCAGTATCATCACACATGACAATCTTAGCTTAATTACTTAATTTCTTGAACTTTTGCTGTTAAAACTGCTAATGTTAACATATCAATGATATAGCCATGGCACTTTCATAAGCCTACTTGATTTTTACAGGAATTATAAAGTGCCTAAACTAAATACAATGAGGACTGAACTCTTAAGTTAGTATAGAAGCTACTGCAGACCTTCACTTCTAGATCATGACTGTTTGCAGATGGTGATTTTAATGAACTCTGTAAGTATGTCAGGTGAATTTCAGCAAAGGAAGACAGAGCATATTATTAAATCTCATGAAGAACCACACTGGGTTCACAAAGATAAATGGTAATATCTGTTACAAGCGGCACAATGCCATTTCAAAGCTTGACATACTTTGATTTTTCTTAAAAACACAGGCTAACTCTTTGAACAAACATCACAGCTGTCATGTAAGAAAATGAACACAGCCATCTTAACTGGATTATTTAATTTCCACAGCCTTGAGGACTTAAACTTTTAGCTTCAGTATTTTGAAGACACAGTCATGGCATGCAATGCTTTGTAATGTGTCCTTGGATCTTGGGGGAACCATGAAGCACCCAGGTTGTGTTTCTTTGTGCAAATAGCAAATGAAAGCAGCAAAACATTCTGAAAGAGGAAAGGTGAAGAGAGATCATAAAATTTCCCAAAGGCACGTGTGACAGCTGCAGACTGTGTGAACAGACGGTGAAGATTATAACCACATGTGAAGAACATGGAAACATGGGTGTGCACAGTGGGCACCTACCGATGCGGAGGCTCAGGACAGAAGGATTGGGTGTGCCACCCACACTGCTTGAGGTTGAGCTGAACCAGTGTGGGCCCAGTTATGGATCTTCAATGTTCCCTGAGTCCGCAGGGGTTGGGTATAGGGAGAGTTACGGGACAGGAAAGGACTGCTGGGTAGAAATCCTCTGCTGTGTCAAGAAAATGTCACATTTACAGGGAACACTGTTAAGAGACTAACAGGATGGAGCAGGTGCTGTGGTGTGGTGGGTAAAGCCACTGCCTGCAGTGCCGGCATTCCATGTGGGTGCCAGTTCGTGTCCTGGCTTCTACACTTCCAATCTAGCTTTCTGCTATAGCCTGGGAAAGCAGTGCAGGATGGCCCAAGTCTTTGGGTCTCTGCACCCGTGTGGGAGACCCAGAGGAAGCTACTGGCTCCTGGCTCCTGGTTTCAGATCAGCACAGCTCCGGCTGTTGCGGCCATCTGGGAGTGAACCAGCAGAGAGAGGACCTCTCTCTCTCTCTTCCTCTCCTTCTCTCTGTGTAACTCTGACTTTCAAGTAAATAATAAATAAATCTTTAAAAAAAGAGAGAGACTAACAGGCAGGTAGTGTATACAATATGGATCCACAGGACAAAATTCACATCTTGATGGGGTCATGTGAGATTTCATTATGCTATTCCAGATGGTGCATAATTTCAAGTTCATGAATTGCTTGTTTGTAGAATTTTCAATGTAATATTTTAGGGCCTTGGGTAACTGAAACCACAGAAAGCAAGTCCTCAGATAAGAGAGGACTACCATTCTTTCTAAATAAGAGACTCTAGTTCATAAAGGTAGGGATATACTCTATTATACACAAACTATAAAAATAAATAAATACAGCCCAATTAATCAGCAAAAAGTAGAGAACAGGTCTCATTTCCTCAGGAGGACTCTGCAGCTAGGGGAAACCTCATGGGCCCCATCAAACATCAGAGAGAAGGCTTCTCTGAGAGTGCAGAAGCCATATTCAACTGGGGGAGCTGGGATGGCCTCTGGGGCGGGCTGGGACACTCCTCACCATTCATTTTTCTATACAGACTGGCAAGGAGTCAAGGTCATGAAGTCCAAAGTTGACACTAAAATATATAGCAAGACAAAAAAAAAATCCTAGATTTAACCTTGAACGAGTGGGGGCCTATTATGTGCACAAGAATCTAGGGCCTAGAGTGTCACAGAGAGAAAGAGCAATATAAAGGCACAAAACAGTCAGGGATCCTGCTGTAATGTGGCATGTATGGGTGGCAAGTACTAGAAGCCGGGAAGATGTGGGGAACCGCAGGATCTGCACAGGAAGGCACTAGACGTGAAGAGTCTGGTAGGCCAGGGGGAGCACTTGGATTTCATCCCAGAGCCTACAGGAAGTCTGGAAAGGCTTTTATGCATAAAAATACCACACTCAGGTTTTTCTCTGCAGCTCACCCACCCACAGCATGGAAGACAGACCGGGATAAGGACATGGAGACCAGTAAACAAAGCTTCCAAAGCTGACAGCCTGACCTTTGACTGTGAAAACAAAGAAAAACCAGCAGACATCTTGAAGAGAATTATCATGCTTGGTGAATGGTCAGAGGCCTGGGGAGGAAACGGGGATAAGGAGCAGGAACCTAGCCAGGCCGATGAACTTGGCCAATCAATAGAAGGAAACTGGGAGGAACTAAGGGAGGGGTGGGGAACTTACAAGTCTGTAAGTTCCAGGTGTGCACCCAGCAGGTGTCCCTTGCTCCTCGTGGATCATACAAGCACCTAATGGATGTTGAAGAACGGAAAAGGGACCCATTTGCATTGTTCCCACTATGCAGGAGTAAAAAGAACAAAGTACCCAACCAACAGCAGGTGCTGAAAAACTCGCCACGTCTCTTTCAGGGAATATTCGTGGCTTCCTGAGCTCCTGGCCCTGGCCACAGCCACCGCTCCCAGCACTGTGAGCCACGTGTTCCCTCCCCGGGTGACTCCCTTCTGCATCTGTATGGTGACAATGCCCTTCTCTTGCGACAACGTCCTACTCCTGAAATTCTGAAAAAGGGTTGAGACATGAGCCTGATGGGGCCATTCAGGCAGCCAGCAAATAGTTAAGGCATCCTGACTGCGGGGCCCAGAAAAGTACCGAAGTCCACAGGCCCTGCTCTCAAGGGGCTCACACATCAGTGAGGGGACAGGTGCCACGTAAACTCCCACCAACCGACACACTGCACGTGCCATGGAGGAAGTTCAAGTGGGGCTTAGCAAGAGGGAGCCCATCGGAAGGGTGGCAATAGGAGCCATGGTCAGGATGACTGAGACTGAACTAAGGGCAGAAATATGACAATTTACGCTTAAAAGACTCGGTAGTTGATATAAGTGACTAGGAGACAGACTCAATAGGCTGATTAGAAGTTAATTAATTCATCCTTTGTTAAACAATATTTTAAGCCAAAATTTGAACACTTGGAGATTTCACATGAAAATGCCAATATCCAGCTTCTTGGGAATAATGCCGGCATCTGGCCCCGGTGCCCCGCGTGCAGCAGCCAATGAAGCTCTCAGAAGCAACTTCACGTGCTGGTGGCCACGTGTTCCCCACCCCCTCTGCTACTGGAACACGTGGTCTCAGCCGCTGTTGGACATGGCTCCCCAGGGAGCCGTCCATTTCTGGTTTGCAGACACAGCCACTTGGAGCATGCCACTGTGGTGCTGGCTCGCAAGCCTTGGTGTGCATCGCTCTATTAATGTCTGATGGGACACAAGGAGTCCCGAACCCAGCGCTTACTGGGCCTCTGCCCGGCTTCTCCTGAGGGCCGCCATGGGCTGTTTCCAGTACAGGCACAGCGCCAGATCCTTCATTCCACCCAGCAGGCGAAGGGTCAGCTTTCAAAATTAAACAAGTAATTTTGAGAACGTACAGACTCCCAGATTTAAAAACTAAAAATGTGTGCAGGGGAATAAGGGTCTCTAAAGTTTCTCAAACAGTTTCCTGCAGGGATTTCACCTCCCATCTAACACACATGCACATACATGTGCACACAAACATGCATGTACACACACATGCACACACCCAAATGCATTAATACACACTCAAATATAGACACATGTACATACACACACATATAACTGCAATGCACACACATATGTATACACACACACACACACTTTCCAGAAAGCTAGCATTACTATGGGGAAAAATAAAGTTTCAGCTGTATCATTTAAAACTTTGATTGGGAGGTCACATGGAATGGAGTTAGCATCTTTTAGGATGCCTACCGAGAACTTCTTTATTCATATACAGAATTTGGGGCTCCCAAGCATTAGTACTACAATGTTTGGGAGAAGACATGAAACTTACTCTAAGGGAGAAATTTTACAGGAACTGAGCCGGGGACTTAAACCCAGGTACTCCAATGTGGATGTGGGCATGTCAACTGCTACATCAAATGCACACGCCTTTCCATGAACTTCTGCCAGGACTGTCACATATTTCAAAGCCAACTAAACTCTGGTAAGATAATTTTCAATGTCTAAAATTATTCCTAAATTTAATAATGTAAAGACTCCCCGGACCTCAAAGTTCAGCAGATAGGTACACTACAGGCAACACTCCATCCTCCAGTACAAAAGAGAAGTCTCAAACACCCGGGCTGTCCCCAGTGCGTGCAACTATGGAGAAACACAAAAAAGTGGCTCTGTGCTCCAAACTTACATTTAATAGGTTCCAAATCCAGCACAGATTTGACCTTTGCTTTAAATAGATTTTCTTGGAGTGGAGGGAAGAAAACATTGATTCATCCGAGACTCCTGAACGACCTACTGTTCACATCACTTGAAATAAAGTCTGCTTTAAATCAGGATTCTTGAGACACAGAAATAAATATACCGAGAGGTTTCTAATTTTGTGCTTTCACCAACTGATTATTTTCATTCACAACAGTGGACGAACTCGATACGGTCTTTCCAGAAGGCAGCCGTGGCCAAAGAGCAGAGCACACGACGGAATCAATCAGATCAATGCAGTTGCCTGGAGAGCAACATTTTCAATGGAAAAAGAAGAGAGCTCTGTGAAAGGCAGATGACTTTCCAGGGCTTTCCAAGGCCTGTGTTAATTTAGCAACATTTGGGGATGAGGGGAAAATTAGGAGCAAAAATGTTTCCAGTAAGACTGAACAAAGGTTAAACCAGAATCATTCAACAACTTGAATTGTTCCCTTTGTAAACTTGAAAACACACAAACTTCCCATTCGGCTAAATGCAGTCATTAAGATCAATGCCATGGGCTCCAAGGCTAATTAGCCAGGGAATATATTATCCTGGACTTAAGCCGTTTTAGTTTATTCTTTAGCAATTTTGTTTCCTCTTAAGCCTTTAGAGCATTTCAACGTTCATTTAAAATCATCATCAGAAGACACTGAAAAGACAAATAAGAATATAAATCAAATCTCAGCCTGCTGAGGCTGGCGTTGTGGCATAGCAGGTAAAGCCGCCTCTTGCAGCAATGGCATCTCATATGGGCACTGGTTCCAGTCCCAGCTGCAGCACTCCCTGCTAATGTGCCTGGGAAAGCAACAGAGGATGGCCCAAGTCCTTGTGCCACAGCACCCATATGGGAGATCCAGAAGAAGCTCCTGCTCCTGGCTTTGGCCTGGCCCAGCCCTGGCCATAGTGGTCATTTTGGGAGTGAACCAGCCGATGGAAGGGCTCTCTCTCTCTCTCTCTCTGTTTCTCTCTCTCTCCTTCTCTGTCTCTCCTCCTTCTGACTCTGGCTTTCAAATAAATCTTTTAAGAAAAGAAAAATTACAAGCCTGCTTTATTATTTAGCTGCTTCTCTTTGGCAAAGAAATATGAAAATGTCCTTGGAGTGACCTTGAAACACCTCTATTACCTGGTCATAAAGGAATGACCAAGACACGAAGAAGTGGCATGGTCTGGAGTCAACTACAAGTGCCTTACTCACCCAACAATATCCACAGAGCTATCCAACAAAATACCACCACAGGGTAAAGTTAGTTTGTTCAACATCAATTTGCCACAAAATTGAGCATAAAGACTCCTATAAAAAAGGAAATTGGGATTCATACAGCATTAGAAAAACAATTGACCAGCATTTCAACTCACTTTCGTAGAAACACCATCTGTAATTCCACTTCGCTCCCATCCACTTCCCCCACCCTCTGCTGGTGAGAGGAATGCAATGGCCTTGGAGGTGTTTCAGGTGAGCTGAGAACTCAAACCTACAGGCAACCAAGTGAGGGCGCTAATGATGGATATTAGTCCAAGAACAGCTGATGGGAGTCCCACCAGAACAATGTTCACCGCATGCGGGAGCAGCGCCCCTAGTGACCTAATGACCTTGCACATAGCCCTTTCTCATAAAAGCTCCCCCATCAAGCCTCCAACACGCAAGTCCTTGGGAGATGGACTCAAACCATATCCAAACCACAGTACATGACACGAAGAAACCATGAATGTGTAGAGTGGAACACCGAGCAAACTCACAGATGTATTCACACACACACACACACACACACACACACAGGTACTCACAAGTATGCTACTCTACCACCAAATAAACATTTGGAGAGTGTTATGTGTCCAGAATACCTACAGCCAAAGGGACCAACTGCTAGCATCCCAGAGAGACAGTGCCCATGTAGAAGGCACAAAGTCGCTCACCTGCAGTCTCACCCAGGACCCTACATTGGATGCTGCAGCTGCCACGAGCTTAATGCCTCCCAGCAGCATGTTACCACGAGCTCCCTTCTTCCAGGTTATTTTCTAGTCTATTTTATCATGGACCCCACTACTAAAGGAACCTCAGTCCTAAAATGAACAAAGCATTTTTCTGTTTATGGTCTTCTGCTCACTCTCAAATGCAATACTTAGGGATCCATTTCATGTGTTAAAATCACACTCCCTATGCAATGCTTGCCTGGATTGTTTTATGTTTTCCATTAGTAGAGCATTCAACCCTTTATGGCAATCCGCCACAGAATCTCCCTCTAATTGCATGAAGAATTTCTTCTTAAAAATCCAAAGCAAGGCTATTAGGTGTAAAAGTAAGTCATAAATACATGTGAAACCAGCCAGGAGGGAACTGGCTCATACCGCAGGCTAACCCTGAGCCTGGAGCCCTGGGAGAGTCCTACCTCATAGTCCTAAAGTAATTCACCCACCGTCTGTGGGGAGAACGCTTTAATGTTCTTGTAAACCAATACGCACGTGTGAATCCTCAGGGCAGGCCTGGCAGGACGAGAACTTTCGGGAAAGACATCCTGCAGCTGAGAACCAAGTTCAACATTCTTCAGGCTGTAACTCAATCGGTCAGCCTGCAGAAGCTCACCGAATGACAGTTTTCTGAAGAAAGCACGCCAAGGAGCCCGCGGTGTGCCCCTGTCCACAGAAAAACGCCCTCAACAAAGAAAGTGGGGAAAATGACTCTCGTATGATTTTCAGAGTGTTCGTGACAGATGAGGAGAACTGTGGCCAATTAAAGCAGCAATACAACGAAGAAAAACAACTGCCCGAGGGCGTGCCAGGCTGCAGTGCTCCCGCAGCCGGGGAGGTGACTGGGGTCCCAGCGCCAGACGCAGGCAAAGGATCTTATTCCTGATTGCCATCTCTTCAAACGATAAGGTATTTGCAGAGGAGCCTAGAGGCAGGATCCAGTTAACAATGGGAGCCCATGGGAACAGTGGATGGTTGAGAAGACAGACTCTGGATTCTGTGTGGCTACCTGACACCAGAAGCTTCACCATGGCTATAAGGCACCTCCTATTTCAATAAAGCATCTACATTACAAAGAATGGCAATTGCGTTTTTTTTTTCTTTTTAATTTTGTTTTTCTTCAGCTTTAGTGATGCACAGTAACTGATATGTAGTAATTCTGCTTCTATTTGACACGGTTTTCTTCTGCACCTCAGCCAAGGACCAACGTGTTCTTTGTGGCTTGGATGATATTCCAACACAGTCACTTGGTAAGGATCACCTCTCGACATCACAGGGTGAAGCAGACCACATGCAAGGCAAGGCAGGCAGACCCAAGGCTCCCCACCCCCATCTCGTTTAAAATGTGCACAAGAAGGCAACAGGCCACTGAGCCTTCTTTTTTTTTTTTTTAACATCCAAGATCACTGTTTTCACCGCAATTTGGGCAAATCAATCACTTGGGGATGTTTACAGAAAATTGTGAGTTTGATATTGGTACAGGGTAGAAGGGACGTAAAAGAAGTGACTCTTGGTACTTGTCTTCTCATTCATTCTAGCTGTTCGTTTTGGTCCACCAGAAGCCAGCGCTGATCCTGTAAACGGCCCTGGGAGCTGCTTGGAGTGGCTCTCTGTGAGCCACTCTGCTGAGAAGACTGAACAAGAAGGGCCAGAGCCCGGGACCCTGCAGTGATCAGGATAGGAGCAGCACACCCAAGCCTGTGCTGCCACCTAAAACAAAGCCTGTCCGCCTCTGGAAGTGAACGTGCTGGAGGGTGACAGACATCGAATTCTGCACTCAGTAAGGGTAAAATCATCCAAAACATTAGCATGAATCCAAGTTCATTTTCCAAGCTGGAACTCCAGATAACAAATTAGAGATTCACTTTATTATTTTTTAATCTGTTTCCTCCACTTTTTTATGTATTTATTTATTTATTTATTTGAGCTGTAGAGCCAGAGAGAGAGGGAGGAGGAGACAGAGAGAAAAGTCTTCCATCCGCTGGTTCACTCCCCAAATGGCCACAATGGCCAGAGCTGGGCTGTTCCGACGTCAGCAGGCAGGAGTTTCTTCCAGGTCTCCCATGTGGGTGCAGGTGCCCAAGAACTTGGGCCATCTTCTGCTGCTTTCCCAGGCCATAGGAGAGAGCTGGATCAGAAGAAGAGTAGCCAGGACTTGCACTGGCGCCCCTAGAAGATGCCAGCACTACAGGCAAATGATCAGTCCATTATGCCACATCACTGGCCCCAAGAGATTCATTTTTATCATTCCTAAATCGTTGGAGTTCTGGAGAGAAGGCAATGAGCCACAGAGGGAGCTGAGACACCTCCTATATCCTATCCTCAAGCTCAGCTTCTTTGGACATAGATTTTTCTTTTTAGCGTTTTTTCCCCAAAGACCTTGTTCTCTAGAGAGCAAGTCTAGAATGTCCAGTTTTCCTGGAGGACTTCACAAGAGGAAGTAGCCACTTCAATACCAACTGTTTCCCTTTCTTCAGGAAAATACACTGAGGTGTGCTGTTTTATTCGGCTTTCTGCAATGAGAATCATTTTAGGTAGAGAGTAGGAAGAATATTGAACCAGTTCAACTGGACGCCCTCAGTCCTATTTAGTTACCCAGAACCTCTAAAGTAATACTCAAGGAGGAACCATGCACACATATCCAGTGCAACTTAAACCCAAATACCACGAACTGACAGGTTTGGCAAACTGAGATAAATAAAACCACGAGGGCAGAAGGATCCTTCAAGATGATGGCAGAAGCTCCTTGATTCACCTTCAAGAGAGGGAGATGCAGAGAGCTGAGTGAGGGTGGGCGCAGCCAGCTATGCAGGCTCCAGAACACTCCCCTCGCACCCCCTGCTCCTTCCCATACCCATCTCTGCAGGGCGTTCTCTGAAGCTAGAGCACTGCCTCAATGACTTTTACTTCCCTGGTCTCCATGACCTTCACTTCCACTTCCCTTGAGCCAGGGTATCAGGCTGCTATAACTAAGTACCACAAGCAGAGTGGCTTAGAGCAACAGAAGATTATTCTGTCACAGCTCTTAGTGCTGGAAGTCTGGGTTCAAGGCATCAGCAGGACCTTGCTTCCTCTGAAACATGTGGAGGTTGGCCCGCCCCATCTCCATCCTCACTCCTGGTTGGTTACAGCAAGTCCTTAGTGTACAGCTGCAGCTAACTTCAATCTCTGCCTCCACCATCACACAGTGGGCTCCCTATGTGTGTCGCTTCCCTCTTATAAGGACAGCAGTCACTGGATTAAAGACCCATCTTGTTCCAGGACAACCTCATCTTAAAAATCTGCAAAGACCCTATTTCCAAATAAGGTCACATGCTAAGGTACTAGGGGTTATATCTTTTGGGGACATAATTCAACCCACCAAGGTCATACAAGCAGCAAAGTCACATCCGAGAACCAACAGCATTTCTCCCTCTCTCAATTTCCACCCCCTTCCAATACCACCTGCCTTATTTTGCAAATGTGTTTCATTTCTTAAAGCACTGACTGCTTGATGTCTAAGGGCACCTTTCTTGGCTTGGTCTACCCTCTCCAATCACCATAGACTCTCTCTATGGATCCTGATTCTGTCCTAAACCCTTTGGTCTTCTATTTTCTATTCTTCTATTTTTCCTAATCCATTATCCATATTCTCAGTTCATGTTCTCAATCTATAGAGCTTCAAAGGAGAAAGACACAAATCATGCCAACTGGTTTCTTTTTAATGTCACTTGACCTGGACTAGGTCCAGAATGGTCACCTTGACCCTGATCCTGTTTCACAACAACCACCTCAGCTTTAGAGCACAGAGCCATTCTTTCCAAAGAGTATTTACAAACACTTCCTGAGCACTATGAGGCATCTGGCTTATGTTCCGCATTCTATGGAGCTCAAAAATAACCCTAAACACTCAGAATCGAGAATGTGTTGGGAACATGAACAAGTAAACATGCAGGGCTAGCTGTGGCAAGTACCTTGGCCATGAAACACACAGTTTCAGAACTTGGATGCATGGAGGAAGACCAAGCACCAGAGGAGGTGAAATTGTACCATCTGCCCCGGCCTTCTCCTTATGCTACAATACTTCTCGTGTCTTAGTGATAGCAATGCTTCTGGAGGTTGGCTCTCAACTTTCTCTCTCTGCTTCACAAACAGAAATTTTTCTTGCCGACTGCCATCAAGATGTTGTGACAATATCTAGAATTCAGTAAGTCCAAAACAAAGGCCAGCACCTCGATTTCATTCTCTCCATGTAGCCCCTGCTCTGTTAATCTACCACCCCCTCAGTCATTGACAAACTCAGATTCCTGTTATCTCCCTCATCCGTTCCTCTTTGTCCTACTGCTTTCCCTTCTATCACTTATTTGCTTTCCAAGTATAATTTTTAAATATTTATTTATTTGAAAGAGAAACAAAGAGAGAGAACAAGACATATGCGTGCACGCGCACACACACACACACACACATATCTTCCATCCATAGGTTCACTCCCCAAGTGACCTCAATACCCAGATCTGGACCAGGCTGAAACCAGGAACCAAGAACTCTGTCCTGGTCTCCTACATGGGCAGCATCACCTGCTCCTTTCCTAGGGGCAGTAGCAGGAAGCTGGCTCAGAAGCAGAGTAGCAGGGATTTGATCTGTCACTCTGATATGGGATGCTACTATCCCAAGTGGTGGCTTAACCTGCTGTGCTACAATGTCAACCACTCCAAGTGTAATCCTATAATTCAGATTAGAAACCTTTCAATTTGCTGTCTCTCTAATTCCCCATTATGGTAGCCTTGTTCTCATTAACTCATGGTTGATTACTGTAAATATAGGTTTTTTCTGCAAACCTCTGCCCAGTACAACCACACCTACAGACAACTTGCATTTTATAGCATGCTATAGCTAATTAAATGCCTCCATATGCCTCATTTTTCATCCCCACAGTGACAGAATTATTCTCATTTTTATGAGGACGTAACACCCTTAGAGGTTATAATGTACTTATCTAAAGTCAAAAAGCAAACAGAGGTACAATTCAGTGCTATGTCTAATTTCAAATACAGAGCTCACGGCTACACTGAGGCCAAGGCCACCTTCCCAAAGGATGCATTCAAAATGAGGTCTCTGCGTACAACACACGTGCTGGAAAGCAAGGACCTCCTGGGAGAGGTCTCCAGAGATGGCTGTTGTGGCAGCTCCTCCGCTGTCCACCAGCCCTGCCCCTCTACTCTGAAGAACCCCACCCACAGGACTACTCTCAGGACAAAGCCAGGCTGGGCGGAAGGTACAGGAAGGTGAGCCAGTGGCATTTACTTTGGCACATTGGGTCCAGGTTATCCGGTCAACCCAACAGCTCTCCAGTGGGGCTGTTTAACTTATGAATCCAGAAACACTCCTGGCCTCATCCTCTACCTGCTTGCAACCCAGTCACTAAGTACCCCTACCTTTCTCACCAGAAGTCTGTCTGCCTCCTTCATTCACTGCTACAATTCCCGCCTGATGCACTGAAATCTGTTCAGCACCAAACTCCACAACCTTTCTGGCTGGTAAGCCCAAGTACTTTCCTCCAAGCAATCAACAACATTTAATAGGAGTCCACGAGTCATCAATGCTTTGCAGGTGCTAAGAACACAGATTGAAGGCCAAGTTATCAGAAACTATTTGTGCTTCTATTACCCTACCCTCTGTATTCCAGTGGACTATTGAGTATCATGAGTGATCCTCCACTCACCTTGAACTTCTGCATTTTTGCCACCACTAAAATCTGACTCTCTAAAGATACAATCTGCCTTATAGCCTATTGTAATTCTCCCTGTCCTTTTGTCTCTGTATCCCCTTCTTTCCTCCCTCCTCAACCCTTCATTTCTATCATCATCATCATCATCTCTTCCCTCCAAAGTCAACAGAATTCACTTACTCTCTTGTTCCCATCTTTAAAATTACTGAATTTTCTTATTCGTATTTTATTCTCTGTTTGAGGACAGGGGAGACTGAAGGTGTCAAAATTCAAACACTGGCTGAAGACCACGAGAGAAGACACTACATAAAACCTTTGCAGAGGACACAGGCACGTGTCTTTCTACTGTTGCCCTTCACTCACCAAGCACTTCACAAGACCCAGCTCTTCCACACTTCCTAGAGTCACACATTTTCCCAAAACTGCCCTCCACCACCTCCTGCCTGCTGCAGCATCATCCACTTGTGTGAAAGGCATTACACATCTCTCCACCACCACCCAAAGTCTCCCACAGATTCTCCCGACTACCTTCTAGATCTTTCCTTCTAATATTTTCAATCTGTGCAGGTAGCAAGACCTGAGGAAGCTTAGAAGCCAAGCTAAGGAGTTTATGTTTGATGTCTTAAAAATACCAGAAACCAGAAAGATTCCAAGATAGTGGATTAGGGAATGACATACTGTGCTAGGCTAGGGATAAACAGTTAAAAAAAAAAAAGGTGTAGGAAGTGCACTCTCAGGGGAGAACTGGAGAGAAAACCACAGTGGAAATCCTATAAGAGGAAGGAACCTGTGTCTGGAGTGTGTGGATGTGCAGCACAAACACAAACACAACACAGGATTGCAGCAGCAGAGAGGTAGAGCGGGCGGTAGCTTGGAGACGGAGGTGAGACCAGACTACAGCAAACCATGGTGATACAGCTGGAGAGAGAGCATGGCCTGAATCAGGACTGGAGCCCTGGGGGCTGGCAGTTGCTAGTGGTTGCTCACGGACCCAGTGGGAGTAGAGTGGGCATGTTTATCTCACCCCAACTTCCCCACAAGAGCACCTGCTGCCTGGCTAAGAAAGGGTGGGCACCATTTTGGGTTTGGGTTTGGGTGTGGGTGTGGGTGTGGGCGTGGGTTTGGGTTTGGGTGTGGGTTTGAGTGGCAGCTGCAGAAGACTTTGTGCACCCACCCAGCAACTGGCTGAGACAGATGCCAACTTCTCAGCAGCACCGGCAGCAGCAGTGAGGAGAGAGCGACAGTCAGCTGGTGGCTCTTGTGTATGCATGTGATCCAAAGAGTCTAGTGGAGGGAAAAATCCGCAGTCCCCACTGACATTGAGCCTGGTGGAGGGATGGCAGGGAACCCACGTAGGACTGGAAGGTGCCTCCAGCCTCCCAGGATCAAGACACTTAGGTGGAGCTGGCTCAGACAACATCACCTCTCTGTTGCCTGGACAGACTATCAAGGCAGAGCAAAACCTGCACCCAGCGACTGTGAGGGCCTTGTGTGCTGAGGCCGTGGGGACTATGTGGTTATATGAGAAGGTGCAGGGTGTAACTGGGTCTCTGGGCAATCACTGGGAGCAGCTCCACATGCTTGAGGCTCCTTGGTTGTCTGGGGTGGGTCACTGCAGTGTGCTCACAGTGAGGATTGCACAGATCATTCGTGCAGTTCACAAGGTGGCGCGGATGAGTGTTGAACACAATGGGGGGCTGAAACCAAGCATTGCTCAGCTTGGAGGAGAGGAGGTGAGGGGATGATTGCACCAACAGAGGCAACCATCCCCCACTTCTGAAAGCAAGAGATCTACCCCACCTAACTTGGATGTTACCCTGGATACTGGCCCACTCTGGAGCACTAACTAGAGCTCCCTGGCCACACCCACCACACACCTGTTGGTATTCACTGAAAGTGCAGACATGCCACTAACTCACAGAGGCATAGCTCAAAGATAAAAGCCATCAGAGGAAAAAAACAACAATAAATTCCACAAATGCCTAAAAATAAATGCAGAAATTCAAGAAACAAGAATAAGGAAGAAATCATGACCCCCCACAAAGGAACACAACAACATTTCAATTTTAGAATGTTAAGATGAAGAGATTGAGGAAATGCCAGAAACAGAATTCAAAAAATTAATCATAGGACTACTCAAAAGCAATCAGAAGGAAATCCATGAACTACAGAAAACCATACATGACGTGAATGAAAATTTTTCCCATGAAATTGATATTTTAAAGAGAAATCAAAATAAAATATTACAAAAGAAAAATTCAATAGCTCAAATTAAAAATTCAGTGGAAAGCCTTAACAACAGATTTGGCAAGGCAGAAAAAAGAATATCTGAGCTGGAATACAAATCTTTGGAAATCTTCTGGTCAGACCAAAAAAAAGAAGAAATTAGAAAACTTAAAAACAAAAATACAAGGTTATCCCAATAGACGCAGAGATCTGGCAGCGATCTGGGCAGGTTTCCCTTTCTCTGGAAAGGAGAACAAAGAGCACTCTGCTCTGTCACAGGGGCACTGGGAGAAGACAAACAAAAAAGGAGTCAGGGGTCTACTAAATCCCTTCAAGAACAGGACTACACAGAACGTAGGACACCCCTTTATTTGGCAGCCTTTAACTTGTCAGCTTGGGAGTTTCCTGTGGAATAACTCTGCCAACAAGAGATTTTGAACCCCTGCTAACATAATTATACCTTTATGGAGTACAGAAAGAACACACAAAATGTAAAATAATCTCTTTCTAAAGTAGTCATCTTGTCCTTCCCTCTTTGGCAAAATCAAAACTTCTGAGACACACGTAAGGTCTCCAGTTTCCAATGGAGCATGGTGAGGCTGGTAGTGGAGGGACAGTAGGACAGGCTCACAGGAAGCAACAGGTGCTGCCAGTGACCAGAGGGCCCTCAGGCAGAGTTCAGATGTGAACTCTGAATTCCACTAGATCTAATCTTTGTGCACAGGGCCCTGGAGTGGCCTGGTTATTGCCTCCCCATCTTCCACTTCTCTCAAAGGTCTGCACCTTCCTAGTACAACTCAAGTCAGGGCTAGAGCTACTGAGCACAGCAAATATGTAGATGTCAAAGAGCAGACAGGAAGAAAAAGGAGCTGGCTCATTCTATACCTGTGAAAGCTAAGGACATTTTAAATGCATCTGCAAGTCAGAAGCACATTCCTTAATTTAATTTCAATTCTCTGGCAGATGTCCTAAATAGCACTCTGGCCTCAGAATCAGCCCTAAAGGCATTTGGATCTGGCTGAAAAGCCCATGAGAGTATTTCAGGCATGGAAAGCCAAGACACTCTGGCAAAAGATCTCTGTGAGTGAGATCCCAGTGGAAAGAACAGGTCTTCAAAGAAGGAGGTACCTTTCTCTGAAGGGAGGAGAGAACCTCCACTTTGACTATGACCTTGTCTAAACAAGATAAGAGTCGGAGAACTCAGAGGGCTTCCATAGCCTTGGAAACCCATGACTGGAGCATAGGGAGATTACTGATGCCATAGACAGGAGTGTCAATTTGTAAAGTCAACAACAGGAGTCACTGTGCACTTACTCCTCATGTAGGATCTCTGTCCTTAATGTGCTGTGCATTGAGATTTAATGCTATAACGAGTACTAAAACAATATATTTCACTTTGTGTTTCTATGGGGGTGCAAACTGTTGAAATCTTTACTTAATGCATACTAAACTGATCTTCTGTAAAAAAAAAAAAAAAAAGAAATTCTCAATTCCCAACTTGACTCTCACTGGGATTAAACATGACAATAGGTCTGATCTGATTTCATCATCATTTAAAAAACTCATCTATTATTTTTCACTTTATGTTTCTGTGTGGGAGCAAACTGTTGAAATCCTTACTTAATGTATACTAAGCTGATCTTCTGTATATTAAGATAATAGAAACTGAATCTTGATGTGAATGGAAGAGGAGAGGGAGTGGGAAAGGGGAGGGTTGTGGGTGGGAGGGACGGTATGGGGGGGAAGCCATTGTAATCCATAAGTTGTACTTTGGAAATTTATATTCATTAAATAAAAGTTAAAAAATTTTTCAATTCTCTGCTCTCTATCACCAATCCTACCATTTGCTTATAACCATTATCTATACCTGTCAGAATACTTATCCTTCAAGGCACTACTGATTTTAAATATTTATAAATATATATATACACATATATACACACTCATACTTAATTCAACTAATTCAATACTCTCCCTAAACATTCACTCTCTGAAATACTCACCACAACCAAATTAATGACCATATCTGCCAGACTGTCTATATATGATATTCCTCCTTCAGTCTTTTCCTACTTACAGTGTAACGATTCCACATTATATCAAAAGCACACAAGACACGGACGAGAAAAGGTGTCATCACATTTTCTGAAATACTAAAATGAAAACCTACTAGATTAAAACTTCCAACGTGCCCCTATTGGCAGGCATTTCATTGGCTTCTGTCTGTCCTGGTCTGCAACTTTTCTATCAACCAAGCTCTATTGTACCAGGATCCGTGTGTAAACACAGGCTGCTGGCAGGAGAGGAAGAATGCTGGGTGCTTCTATGCACTGAAAGACTGACACCTGCTATGCAGAAGTCCCCAGAAATTCACCATGGCTCCCACCCAGCCACCTGGCAGTGCAGGTCACACAACACAAATCCAAAGAACAAAGCCCACCTTGCAGACGGTGACATGGCTGCCATTCCAAAAATTCTGTCCTGCTTGGTCTCAAGGCTCTACCATGTTCACCTTTACAAAACCTGAATGCTAAGAATCTGGCAGTATACTCAGGCAAGCAGTTGGAATTTAGGGGTAAAGGGAATGAGAAAAAGCAGGCTTGCCCCCTTTGGGTTCCAGAATGCTATCATGGAAACAGAAAATCAAGAGGAAAAAATAAGGATTCTTCTATGACTGCCTTATATAATTTGGTGGCTGGAATTTGCTTTTAAACTCTTCAGCCTTTCGAAAGCTCACCAGGGGAAAGTCTCTTCTGGGGCAAGTGGGAAACGGTTTGGGCGTGGCTGGCTCCTACAAGCAACTTTTCTCTTTGCTTTCACTCCTGACTCTGCCCTAGTTACATTGTCATCACACTGCAACTGTGAAAAGTGATTCAAATCACTCTCTTGATGGTGAAGAAATAGGGGCAAGTGTACGGTGGAGGATTTGGGGGTGAGGAGAACATGCTGAGGGCCAGGCTTTCCCTTGAATTTTCAATCTCACTGAGCTCTCCGAGTCTGGTTGCAGGGCTGGAGATAAATACCCCACCTACTCAGGATGGCAGACGTGGAAAGGGAGGGAACCCAATCCGACCTTTCCATGCTGCTTCTCTCAGCTGACCCTAGACTCGTAAAGATCTAACTGGAACAGAAACAGCCTACCACTTAGGGACCATAACGTATAAAAAAAAAAACCCTAATTTGCATAATTGTCACCATACATGGTCAAAGACCTAATAAATAAACAACAGTGAAAAGGGTGCCTTGAGTTCTCATGGAACATTAGTTTCTACAGGGCACAAGGCTGGACCCCCACCAGGCATCCTGGAAGATGTCATAGCCAGGATGAGTCTGTTCACACTAATCCAGAAGAGAGATGTGATGGCTTCTCTGAGCACAGAGTGTTACTTTGGGTTATAGAATGGAGATCCTTGAATGGTTGGTTTGAAACTGAAGATACTAACATCATAAAAATCCCTAGACCAATCTTAAGTCTCAGTCTTATAGCAGAATGTAGCCATGGTGGAAGCCATGGTGTAACCAAAACCAAATACGATTCCATAATCACAGCGGTGCTTCAGAGCTTTCTTTGCTTAATATAAACAAACAGCCAGTAGGAGCCAGCGCTGTAGTGCAGTGGGTAAAGTCACTGCCTGCAGTGTTAGCATCCCATATGGGTGCCAGTTCGAGTCCCAGCTGCTCCACTTCTAATCCAGCTCTCTGCTATGGCCTAGGAAAGCAGGAGAGATGGCCCAAGCTATGTGGGAGACCTGGAAGAAACTCTTGGCTCCTGGCTTCAGATCTGCACAGCTCCAGCCGTTGCGGCCATTTGGGGTGTGAACCAGTGGATGGAAGACTTCTCTTTCTTTCTCCGCCTCTGCCTCTCTTTAACTCTCTGTATTTCAAATAAATAAATAAATCTTTACAGAAAAAAAAAAAAAAAAGAAACCAGCCTGTAACATTTAGCTTCATTATGACAAGGCAGGATATGGACTATATAATTTTCACCATTCCTTCCATCTTTCACATAGTTCCCTTAAGATTATTATTATTTTACGGGGCCAGCGCTGTGGTGCAACAGGTTAACTCGCTGGCCTGAAGTGCCAGCATCCCATACAGGCACTAGTTCGAGACCCGGCTGCTCCACTTCCTGTCCAGCTTTCTGCTGTGGCCTGGGAAAGCAGTAGAAGATGGTGCAAGTCCTTGGGCCCTTGCACGCACCTGCATGGGAAGACCTGAAGGAAGCTCCTGGCTCCTGGCTTCGGATCGGTGCAGCTCCAGCTGTTGCGGCCAACTGGGGAGTGAACCATCAGATGGAAGACCTCTTTCTCTCTCTCATGGAAGATCCCTCTCTCTCTTTCTTTCTCTCTCTCTCTTTCTCTCCCTCTCGGTGTCTCTTCTCTCTGTGTAACTCTTTCAAGTAAAACAAGTAAATCTTTTAAAAATATATTATTATTATTTTAAGTCTATTTATTTATTTGAAAGGCAGAGTGACAGAGAGAGAAAAATCTTCTATCTACTGGTTCACTCCTCAAGTGCCTGCAACAGTTGGAGCTGGGCCAGACTGAAGCCGAGAGCCAGGAACTCCATCTTCTGGGTCTCCTATGTGGGTGGCAGGGACTCCTCACTTGAGCCACCATCTGCTGCTTCCCAGGTGCATTAGCAGGGAGCCCGATCAGAAGCAGGGTAACCACAACTCAAACAGGTACTCCAGTATAGGTAGAGGAGTCCCACAAGCAGCAGCTTAACCTAATGCCACCACACCTGCCCCTTCCCTAAGATTATTGTCCCTGCTGTCTCATATGGGACCAACTACAGCTAGAAACAGGGGTCAAAGCAATTATAAATACATCAATTGAATTATAGGGTTTTTCTTGTAAGGTCATTTAGTGCCAACCTGACTGGCTTTGAATTCCACTGTTATGAATCATCCTCTCTCAACTTAAACCACTTTCCCTATTCATCAATATCAATTCTGGTGAGATAGATGGAAGGAAATAATCCAATCTGGGGTAGGGAAAAGCAAGTTTACTGGAGGAACAGTGGATAGACAGGGGTTGATAATCCTAGAAGTGGAGTAGGGTCAGGCCTGGTTAGTGTCAGAATGGCAGCAGTAAATACCAATTTGTAAAATATCATTAAGTTAATGTAAATGGGTTGTTACGGTAGCAGGATTTTCAGTATCACACTTGTCAAAATATTTTGGACTCTAACTCTTATAATGACCTTGGTTTTACATACGACAGAATTGGAGTAATGAGGCTCAATTTCCTGTGTGGTATACAAAAATCAGAGACATAGCTTTAGGGCTACACAAACTGGTCTCATTTGCTGCATCTTGGAGAGCCGTCTTGTAACCTATCCAGAATCTCTGTGAACTTAAACAAGAATAATCAAACAGAACCAAGTAGAATCCCAAATAAATTCATAGGAGATCAGCAGCAGGTACTGTTATAACTTCAATACAACTCTGCTAATAAGAGTGCCATCTGGAAATCACCAAACAACAGACGTAGCAGAAAGTATTCTGCCCTTCTAGCCTTGCAGGACAGCGGCAATGGCTGAATGGAGACTCCCACTAAATAGAGTATCCTGTGACTTTTCAATCTAGGACACAGGTCTGATTTTTCTGAAGAAGGGGAAATTATTTCAAGGGAATAGCGACCATAAAAACAACAGCTGAGCGAGAGCTTTTGTCTCTGTCTTGCTCCTTTGCTCTCTTCCACTGCTGCCTATTATTATTCATGTCTTCCAAAGTCTCCCAAACCACTCAAGCCTGTCCACTCCCACTCTGTAATTGCCTCCTCCTTCCTCTGTAACCCAGTCTCTTCCGGTCTTAAATAAGCGTGTTCACAGTCTTAAAATGTTTTAATAGCTATCATATGTGAGGGAAATTAGATTGAATACATTAGCTCCACAAGCAGAACTGGAGCCTACTGTACACATTTAGACCCTGTCCTAAGGTCAAATTTATCTTTGCTCCAACAGGAGTCAAACCAGTGCCCTGCAACTGCATTTATAGAATGAAGAAAATAACTGGAAGCCTGAATTAGAGTTTGAAAATTAAGAAAATTAAATGCCCCCCCTTCTGTTTTGGAAAAAGAAGACATATGTCAGAAAAATCAACTCCTTCAGAGTGTTGAACTGAATTCCCTTTACCAAATGTGTTGGAAAAGAATATCTTTCCACCCTCAGTTCCATCCTAAAAAGAAATAGAAAGATTCTGCTAACACAATAGTCCACTGTGGTGATGTCAAATGAGGCGTCCAACACTTTGGAGAAAAGCTGACAATGCTGGAAAAATGCAAGACCCAAGATCCCTTCTCTAAAGTATGTTGTAAGGATGAGCTGGAACAGATCAGCCTACCTTTGACTATGTTGCATGGGCCTTCTGGAAAAACAGTGAAACCTTCAAACATCTAAAGAATATAAACAGGCTGGGCCAGCACTGTGGCGTAGAGGGAAAAGCCGGTCTGCAGCCCTGGGATCCCACATGGGCGCTGGTTTCTGTCCTGGTTGCTCCACTGCTAATGGCCTCCGAAAAGCACTGGGAAGATTGCCCAAGTGCTTGGGTCCCTGACACCCACATGGGAGACTTAGATGGAGTTCCTGGCTCATGACTTCAGCCCAGTCCAGCACTGGCTGCTGTGGTCATTTGGAAAGTGAACCAGCAGATGGGAGATTCTCTCTCTCTCCTCTCTCTCCTCTCTCTCTCTTGCTCTCTCTCTCTCTCCCTCTCTCTGTGTAACTCTGACTTAAAAAAATAAATAATAATAAATGAATCTTTAAAAAAGAAAGAAAGAGGCATAAGGATAGGAGAGGCAGAGGGGCAGACACTAACTCCAAGTTGGTTCTCATACAAAGGGAACTTGATAACCTAAAACAGCCCCAGGCAAAAATAGTACCCAGCTCCTCTAGATCTTTACTGAGGGTGCAGGCACAGCTGAGGTAAGACACCTACCTAACAGAGCTGAGCACAGGAAATTAAGTAAGCAAACTTTTCAGTAATGAAACTGACGAAAACCAGCGCCATGCCTGCATGTATGGACCAATGCTTCAGTGTTAATGATCCAGCAAGAGGTAGACAACCAATTTGTGACTTCGGGTAAAGCCTTTAGGCAAAACAGTGCATATAAACACATTGCTAAACTGCAATGAAATGTACAAGTTCCTAATTAAGGCATCAGTAGGAGCATCCTCTAACACCCAGAGTATTGCTATCTATTTTTCTCCCAGAAAGTCAAAGGAAACCAAGATAATGGCTCGTCTAACCAGGCTCAGCAAATTCATTTAAAAAAAAATTTTTTTTTTTTGACAGGCAGAGTGGACAGTGAGAGAGAGAGAGACAGAGAGAAAGGTCTTCCTTTTGCCGTTGGTTCATTCTCCAATGGCCACCATGGCTGGCGCACCACGCTGATCCGAAGCCAGGAACAAGGTGCTTCTCCTGGTCTCCCATGGGGTGCAGGGACCAAGCACTTGGGCCATCCTCCACTGCCTTCCCTGGCCACATCAGAGAGCTGGCCTGGAAGAGGGGCAACCAGGAAAGAACCCGGCGCCCTGACCGGGACTAGAACCCGGTATGCCGGCACCGCTAGGTGGAGGATTAGCTTATTAAGCCGCGGCGCTGGCCCAAATTCATTTAAATTTAAAATCACATTTGTGTTAACTATTTTAATGTGCCAGCCAAAAAAAAAAAGGGTAACCCATAGTCTTCTGAAAATGGTAAATTGTGTTTACTTTATGTAGCCAAACCTAAGTACGTGTGTATTTGGCAGACGTTAGTAAACATTTAATCTAGCAGGGAATTGTGTCAAGAACTTCAGAAAATGAAGAAAGGAGCTAGCGTGTGCTATCTTCACATATCTTCAAGTCTTAGAGAAGAGAGAGCACATGTATCAAAAGTAACTAAAATATGAAGCACAAAAGTGTTAAAAGCCAAAACAGTAGAAAAGTAATAAGAGTTTTTTTTTTTTTTTTTTTTACAGGCAGAGTTAGACACAGGGGGGTAGAGAGAGAGAGAGAGAGAGAGAGAGAGAGAGAAAGGTCTTCCTTTTCCGTTGGTTCACCCCCCAAATGGCCACTGTGGCCAGCACGCTGCAGCCGGCGCACTGCGCTGATCTGAAGCCAGGAACCAGGTGCTTCCTCCTGGTCTCCCATGCAGGTGCAGGGCCCAAGCACCTGGGCCATCCTCCACTGCACTCCTGGGCCACAGCAGAGAGCTGGACTGGAAGAGGAGCAACCAGGACATAATCCGGTGCCCTGACCGGAACTAGAACCAAGTGAGCTGCGGCGCCGGCCTTAATAAGAGATTTTTAAAAAGTACATATTATTTTTGACAAAGCCTTCTAATTCCATGCAGTTAGAAGAGCTGACATCTAGATTGGAGTTTGAGGGCCAAGTGGAATACAGAGGACAGAGAAAACAAGATGGGGAAAACCAGAATAAAGGAAACCACAAAACAGGGACCGTATGCACCTGCACCAGGAACAGTGACCAGAGAAGGGAATGTAATGGGAATCAGCAGGTACATTATCTCATTTGGTGTTTTGCTAAAATGAACACTTGACACAGGCTATGAAGCAAAGCAGTTCATTTAGCTCACAGCTATACAGACAGAAAGTCCAAGATCAGATTGTCGCTCCCCCTCTTCGTGGAGGAACGACACAGGACCCTGCGCTGTTCTTTTGTCTGCTCGGCCCTCCCCGGGTTTGCTGCTGGTTCTTCCCGGGTTGGCTACCGACCCTTCCACCTCCATGGAAGGGCGGTTCCCCCTGCCACTTTCCCCACTTCCGCGGGGGAGCGGCACACCACCGGCCGGCTCTCTCGGGGGCTGCACAGGTGTTCCTTCAGATAGATGTTCCTGGTGCATGTTGTCTCGCTCCTCCTTTATAGTCCTCTTCCACCAATCCCAACTCTGCTACCCACATGCCGAGTACGCTGCTCTCCTCCAATCAGGAGCAGGTCCTACAGTTTATTGGTTGAACTGGAGGCAGCTGTGTAGAAGCTGTTTCCTCCTCTCCCAGCGCCATATTGTGGGAGAGCAGATGCATAGAATAAGTCTTAATTCCAGTAACTTAGTCTAGTCTGGGTTGCTCCCCACACAGATGACCCCATTGGTCTGGCCCCTGGTGGGCCTTGTGGTAGAATGGTGGGAGCATGTGGAGGAAGAAGAGGTCACAGCTTGCTAATGAGAAGCCAGAGGAACACAGGGGTCAGGCCCAGGCCAGTGTAACAACTCACTAGGGTGAGAACTTACTCTAGGAGACCAGTACCCCTCTCTGAGGACAGCACCCCCTAATGACAGAAGGACCTCCTACTAGGCCCCACTACCTCCCAACAGTGCTCCCCCAGGGACTCAATCTTCAACACCCAGACCTCTGGGGGCACATAACATCCAAACAATAGCATGCGGCAAAAAAAAAAAAAAAAAAAAAGACAGCAAATAAAGACCAAGCTGGACTGGGAAGCATCTTGACATTAAGATTTCATCATGAAGTTAGTAAAGCGTTTTTTGTTTTTTTTTTTTAATTTTTTTTTATTTTTTGACAGGCAGAGTTCATAGAGAGAGAGACAGAGAGAAAGGTCTTCCTTTTGCCGTTGGTTCACCTTCCAATGGCCACCGCGGCTGGCGCGCTGCGGCCGGCACACCGCGCTGATCCGAAGCCAGGAGCCAGGTGTTTCTCCTGGTCTCCCATGGGGTACAGGGCCCAAGCACTTGGGCCATCCTCCACTGCCTTCCCGGGTCATAGCAGAGAGCTGGCCTGGAAGAGGGGCAACTGGGACAGAATCCGGCACCCCGACCGGGACTAGAACCCGGTGTGCCGGCACTGCAAGGTGGAGGATTAGCCTAGTGAGCCGCAGCGCCGGCCAGTAAAGGGTTTTTAAAAAGCGACCAACAGGTTAAACCGCCACCTGCAATGCTGGCATCCCATATGGGCACCAGTTTGTGTCCTGGCTGCTCCACTTCTGATCCATTACTCCCTGGTAATGTGCCTGAAAAGGCATTGGACAATGGTCCAAGTTATGGGGCCTCTACACCCATACAGGGGACTTGGAAGAAGCTCCTGATTCCTGGCTTTGGCTTGGCCAAACCCCAGCCATTGCAGCCATGTGGGCAGTGAACCAGCAGATGGAAGATCACTCTCTCTGTATCTCTCTCTCTCTCTCTCTCTCTCTCTCTCTCTCTCTCTCAACTCTATCTTTCAAAGAAATAAATAAATTATTAAGTGACCCCATTAAAGCAGTGCTTTAAGAACTAGATACTGGCAGGAACACAGAACAATAGCATGAAGGGGAAGGGTTCAAGGCCACTGAGACCATACAGGTGGAATGCCCAGCTCTTGGATTCACTGAGAAATCTGCAGCAAGGAAGAAGTAGATGTGAGCACCTGAGCCCAGGCTCAAAAAAGCCTTCACAGCCTGGACAATGAGAAAAGAAGCTGCTGTGCAGAACATGTGATTCAACAACACTACGTAAGAAACCACGCTCTGAAAGGCTGCTTGAGTAACGGCATGCTTTAAAAAAAATCAATACTCAGATGTCTATACAGTAAGAAAATCTTCTTCAAAAAATAATTACCAGGCTGGCATTGTGGTACAGCATGTAGAAACACTGCCTGAGATCCCATACGAGTGCCAGATTTTGTAAAGATTTATTTGTTTGTTTCCAAGGCAGAGTCACAGACATACAGCAAGGGACACAGAGAGCAGGAGATCTTCCGTCTACTGGTTCAGTGAGTGCAGATTTGAGTCCTAGGGATGATCAAGCTTTCTGCTAACGCACCTGCAAAAGCTGTGGAAGATGGTTCAACTGCTTCAGCCACTGCACCCGTGTGGGAGACCCAGATGGAGTTCCTGGTTCCTGGCTTCAGCCTGGCCTAGCTCTGGCGATTGCAGCCATTTGAAAAGTGAACCAGCAATGGAAGATCTCTGTGTGTGTGTGTGTGTGTGTCCCCTTCTCTCTGTAACTCTGCCTTTCAAATATATAAGTAATCACTTCTCGGCCTTTTGGCTAAGATCAAGTGTAGTATCAAATAGATAAGTAAGTCTTTAAGAAAAAAGTCATCACCAAGGTGAGTGTTTGGCACAGCACTTAAGTTGCCACTTGAGATGCCTGCACCCCCTGCTGGAGTGCTGGTTTGAGTCCCATTATTCTCTGATCCAGCCTCCTACCCACATCCACCACAGAAGGCAGCAGCTGGTGGCTCACGTTCTTGAGTCGACATATATGTGGACCTAGATTGAGTTCCAGGCTCCCAGCTTTGGCCTTTCCTAATCCTGGTTGTTGTGGGCATTCAGAGAGTGATCTGCGTCTCTCTTCCAAATAAAAATGAAAGTAAATTAAAAATGTTTTAAAAAGTAACTACCAAATGATATCACAGAAAATGGTGGAGTAGAGCACCCAATCAATTGGTTTCTCTCCTAAAGCAACCATGAAGTTGATAAATACTGACACAGTCAACTTCTTCAGCACCCTAGGATCTGCTAAAAAAAAAAAAAAAAACTTCACTAACAAGAACAGTGTGTAATGAAGAAAAAGGTAGCTGAATTTTGGCAATAAAGTATTATGACCTTTTTCCTTGCTTGTCCACTATTTGCCAGCCTTAACACCAGGGGCAGCCATGAGGACAAATAGCCTGCATTCCTACCATAGCCTGATGCTGTCAGGAAGCCAATATACACCTTATTCTTGAAATACTGCACTTGTGCACTCTGATTTGCCTGGTGCAAGGCTGCTCTTGTTTGTTCCTGCTCCCTTGGGCTGCAGTGGCTAGCCCTGTGGCATCGTGGGAGATTTAATGACATATACTACTTGTGCCTGGGCAATAAGCAAACAGACCCAAAACCATGGGAAGGAAGAGGCTGTGGAGGAAGCTTCTTGGGAGACTAAGATTTTAAGACTGCTACTACATATGCAGTGAAAGCTGGAGTGTGACATGCGTGCCCAGTACAGACAGGTACTCAGAAAAGACCAGAGAAGACCTCAGCTCTGCCCCATGGTGGTTCTGTGGGCTCTGCACTGCAGGAGGTGAAGACTAAGGCAGAGTTGTAGGTGGCCTGGTTTGACATCAAAAGAATGCCCCAGTGCCAGGCTAAGCTGCAAAGATTAGAAGAGAGCTTTCTTTCTTTCTTTTTTGGCTCCAGACATTTAAGAACATCTTTGTCAGATCACTGGCTGACCACTGAAATAAGAAAACACAGATTTCAATAATGATACACATTAAGATAAATACAGTCCTTCTTTTTTTTTTTTTTTTTGATAGAGTGAACAGTGAGAGAGAGAGAGACAGAGAGAAAGGTCTTCCTTTGCCGTTGGTTCACCCTCCAATGGCCGCCGCGGCTGGCACGCTGTGGCCGGCACACCGTGCTAATCCAAAGCCAGGAGCCAGGTGCTTCTCCTGGTCTCCCATGCAGGTGCAGGGCCCAAGCACTTGGGCCATCCTCCACTGCACTCCCGGGCCATAGCAAAGAGCTGGCCTGGAAGAGGGGCAACCAGGACAGAATCCGGTGCCCCAACCGGGACTAGAACCCGGTGTGCCGGCGCCACAGGTGGAAGATTAGCCTATTAAGCCATGGTGCCGACCAATATAGTCCTTCTACAAAAATTAGTCAACAAAAACAAATCCTGGTTGGTGGTGGAGAATTCCATATCCAGAGTTAATATATAATATTCAAAATAACCAGTTTTCAACCCTCAAAATTATAACACATACCAAAAATAAAAAACAGGAAAGTATGTACAACTCACAGGAAAATAATAAATTGACAGAAAGCATTCCTCAGGAAATTCAACCATTGTACTTTAAATCAACTATCCTAACTAGCTTAAAGAGCTAAAGGAAACACAGACAAAGAAGTAGAGAAAATTGAGAAAATAACATAAGAACACATAGAGAAACATCAGCAAAGAGAAAGAAACTGTAAGAAAGAATCACACAAAAATTATGGAGCTGTAAAGTACCACAGCTGAGGTGAAAAATTCACCAAACACAATGGATAGGGCTGTGAGCAGGCAGAAGGTTCAGCAAACATGAAGACAGACATTGAAGTTCTACAGACTGAGAGCAGAACAAAAAAAGAATGAAGAAAAATTAGAGAAGACTTAAAGACCTGGGCAAAATTTTCCAGCACATACTAACATTCAAGGGCACTTCAAAAAGTTTCTAGAAAATAGAATTAAGAGATGAGTTTGGGTGCAAAGAGGACTTGAGGGTCTTCAAAGACTTCTTAACTTTTAAAAGTTAAAAAAGTATGCATTATAAAAAATTATGCAGGGATTTCAAATTTTTGTGTAATTCTACTTTCCCACAACTTTTAAAGTGCCTTATATGCATACAGGAATTCTAGGTAGAAAAGATATACAGAGAAAAACAGAATATTTGAAGGAATAATAACAAAACCTTCCAAATTTGACCAAAGACATGAATCTACATATCCACAAAACTGGACAGGCTCCAGGTAGCACAGACATTTTAAAAATCTACGTTAAGATGCAATATGATCAAATTGGTAAATGCTAAAGCCAGAGACAGAATCTGGCAAGAGAAAAGTGCCTTGTTTTGTCCACAGGATCCAGAAGAAAAATCAACAGCAACTTCTCATCTGAAACACAGAGGCCAGAAGAAGGGATGGGGATGAAATAAAGTAGAGTGAAAAAAAAAAAAAACTGTCAACCAAGAATCCAGTGCTTGGCAAAACTACCAAAAAGAAGGAAAAATAAAGACGTTCTCAGATATGGAAAGGCTGGAGAAGTTCATCACCAGCACTGCCCTGTGAGAAGCTCTAAAGAGAAATGCTACAAGCTGAAATGGAAGGACATTACCCAGTGCTGTAAGGCTGTGTGGTAAAGCTGACTGCTAACATAAAGTCCAGTATTATTTTATTTTTGCCTTAAATTCCTATTTGCTCTTTCCTGTATTTATATAACTTATAAAACAAATGCATATAGGCCGGCGCCAGGGCTCAATAGGCTAATCCTCCACCTGTGGCGCCGGCATACCGGGTTCTAGTCCCGGTCAGGCGCCGGATTCTGTCCCGGTTGCCCCTCTTCCAGGCCAGCTCTCTGCTATGGCCCGGGAGTGCAGTGGAGGATGGCCCAAGTGCTTGGGCCCTGCACCCGCATGGGAGACCAGGAGAAGCACCTGGCTCCTGGCTTCGGATCAGCACGGTGCACTGGCCGCAGCGGCCATTGTGGGGTGAACCAACAGAAAAAGGAAGACCTTTCTCTCTCTTTCTCCCTCTTTCTCCCTCTCACTGTCCACTCTGCCAGTCAATAAACAAATAAATAAATAAATAAAACAAAAGCATATAAAGATGGCATTTGTGACACATTAATAACATAAGAGGCTATCCAGGAGCAACATCAGATCTGTATAGGAACAGACTTTGCAAGCACTGCTGAAGTTAAACTGGTATCAATTCAAAGTAGAAATAAATTTATGTTAGTGTAATCCCCACAGTAACCACTATATAATAATTAAAATTATATGCAAAAAAAGGAAATAAGAGAATAAAAAAGGTACACTTGGGGAAAAAAAAAAACCTCAAACACAAAAGAGAGAAGTCAAACATAAAGGGGCAGGTGTTGTGGCAAAGTGGGCTAAGCAGCTGCTTGGGATGCGTCCAATCCATATGGGAGTTCCTGGTTCGAGTCCTGCCTCTGCTTCCAGTCTAGCTTCCTGCTAACACACTCAGGAGAAAACTGATAATGGGTCAACTCCTTGGGTTCCTGTCACCCACGTAGCAGGTCACATGGAGTTTCGGAATCATGGCTTTGGCCTGGCTGAGCCACGGTGCCGGCCCCAGCACGCTAGTTTTTAAATTAATAACTCGAGGTTAAACTTTGCTATCTGATATATATGAATATAGGGAAAAGCAAACCCAGTTTCTCCTTATGTATTCTTCACAAAAGTCAACACAGAACTCTTTGCCCCTGGTTGGGGGCAGAGGGGCGAGAGAGATGGAGACAGAGATATTTCTCCCCACCAGCAGCTGGGTGTCCCTATATTTAACTCAAGCCTGGTGCCATGTACCTGGAGATAAGTCAGATCATTAGGGTTGAGGACTCATTCTCACAAGGCCTCTCACACCTGCTTTAGATGCCAGTCACAAGCCCCAGCTGTTTTACCTGTGCTTCTGACCCACTTGGTGGTATAAATTAGGCTTCTCACAACTCACTTCTCAGGTTCGATTAATTTGCTGGAGCTCACAAAACTCAGGGTGATGTCTACTGGTTTCTTATGAAGGACACAAATGGACCGGCAGATGGCAGAGATGGGTAGTGCTGTGATAGTTCCCTCCAGGAACCTCCTTGTATTTTGTGTGTGGCAGTTTCTTGAACACTGTCCTTTTGGGTTTTATGGATGCACCATTACGTAGGCATGATTGACTAAATCACTGACCTTCAGCCCCTCTCTCCCCCTCCTGGAGGTTGGGAGGGGGACTGAAAATTCCCAAGTCTTCATTCCCGCCTGGGTCTTTCCCGTGCCCAGCCCCCACCCTGAAGTCCTCCAGGGGCTCACAGCCACCAGTCAACCCAGGAGTACACAAAGACACCATTTTGAAGATTCCAAGGATTCAGTTATAAGCCAGGAAATGGGGAAGAAGACCAAATATGTATTTCACAATATCACATAGGGGTAATTTTAATAGTTATTTGATTTGAGAGATGATTAAAAGTGACCATTTTTGCTGTTTTCGCCCTTTTCAGAACTATGTGTGATAAACTCTGAATCCTTTGACAAATATCAATGGTCAATATGACAAAGCAACATACACTGAACTTTGCCTTCCTGGAGACTAGGTCCCGAGAGTAAAACTGGAAGATGGGTTTGCCACATGAAAGGCTTACACACCAAGCTCTGGAATAAAGCACCCAACCAGCATGATTATCTTGTGCATCCATGGTTTCCAGAATTTAAGATCAGATGACAAATGGTACAAACTGATTCAGATTAAACTTTTAACCTGGCATGAACACCACTGCACAAACACCCATTAGCAGCCTACCCTACAAGTCCCATCTCCTAGGACACATTTCACACATGTTGCTGAGACGAGAATGCCAGGGATTGAAAGTTTGCCCACTGCATCTCTGGGCTTCTGAAAAATAATGCATCATCCCGATTCTGACCAAAGAGTTCCGAGATACCCAAAAATGCTGAGTCATGGAATGATCTTGCCTTCAGGAAGGCTGACATAATTGTGATAAGTGGACATTAACCTAAATGGCAGTGCTCGTCAGGAAAGGGTTCCCCTGCCCTGCAAGGGAAGATGCTGCAGTTGCTGCTCACCACACTGGACGCAGGGCTTCCATTTACCTGGGGCCCTGCTGGCCACACCTGCTTTGCTGTCCCTACCAGTCTTGTTCATCCAAGTTCTGGAAGAATTTACAGACACACTGCTGCTGTGGTCCCAAAGGCCTTGGTTATGTCTTGGGCCAAAGGAAACTATTTTCTTAATTCTAAAACATTTGGACCCAAATGTGGATCTTCCTGTCTAAACACAAGAGATATTTTTGTTTCGTTTTACATCATTCTCCAGGTGGGTGTTTAGCCCAAGAATGAAGATGCTGCCTGAGATACCCACATCCAATACCAGAGCCCCTGGCCTCGAGTCCAGGCTCTGCTCCCAATTCCAGCTTTCTACTAATGCAGACCCTGGGAGGCACAAGTAATGGCTCAAGCACTTGGGT
Organism: Oryctolagus cuniculus; assembly: GCF_964237555.1. Classification (NCBI taxonomy): domain Eukaryota; kingdom Metazoa; phylum Chordata; class Mammalia; order Lagomorpha; family Leporidae; genus Oryctolagus; species Oryctolagus cuniculus. Next base: position 95,712,579 of record NC_091440.1, on the reverse strand, counting down.
CCCTGCCACCCAGACGGAATTCCAGGCTCCTCACTCCACCCTAGCCTAGCCCTGAGAATCATGGGCACTTTGGGCATGGGCCAGCAGATGGGAGATCTTTGCATGTCCACTTCTCTCTTTCAAATAAACAAAAAATAAATGAAAAAAGTCTTTTGATTTCCAGATAAAGCTCTTTATCATCCAAGAATATTGGTTATGTCACATGCAACTTCAAGAATAAAGGTGTAAAGTCATTGAAATGCAGGAGAAAATGAAAACCAAATGTCAGGAAGCCAGGACTGGGTGGCAGCCAACGGGATGTGGACAGACCTTTCACACTGCTTGGAAGGTATCGCTGCCTCTCTCTAGGGGTCCTTCTACATCTTCTCAATCAACTGGCTCTGCCTACCCAGTTTTAGCTACCCATGGTCCATCACAGTCAAACCCAGCCCAACTTCCTTGGCTTTCCAACTCCAGCCAGCATAGCCATCTGGCAACTGCTCCCTGACTTGAACAGTTTCCAGGACTTTCTTACTGGGACAGCGTCGGTGAGCCAGTCTATGTCTGTACTTCCTGACAACCCTGACGCTGACGTCCACGGTCCCACTTAATGAATGGGGAAGGCAAAGTCACATAACCCACCGGCCACTCCAGAAGAGAGGTAGGGTGGGGAGGGAGGAGAAGATCAAGAATAAAACTTCAGATCTCACCACCACTTGATTTAACCTTGTATTCTCTCCTACAACCTCATCAGCTTAAGGCCTTTTATTCAATACACCAGATGATAATTTCTATTATAATTATTCATCTTCTAGCCTCTATAGTTTCTAATGAAATTTCAGAGATTGTCTCTTCATTCTGCCACAGGAAAGGCTTTTTTTTTTTCTTTTTACATTTCAGAGTTAAAACAAAGAGGATCCTAGTTCTGGAAAAAAAAAATAAGCAGTTGGCTTGTGATTCCTGAAACAGAGAATTTGAGATGGAATTTCAGAGATGATGAGATAAAAGTCAATAGCCCAAATGACCTCCAGTGGAGATGGATTATGAGGCCATTTATATTACATCAGATAACATAAGGTTAGATTAAGACATTCCTGCTTGGTTACTCAGTCTAAATGGTAAAACTGACTTGAAGGAAACTATTCCAATCTGTAAACTTATAAATGAGACCTGCCTAGTAATAAAATAAAAAAAAACTTGACCCAAACTTTAAGAACCTAGAATAACTTGTAAGAAGAAAACTGAATTAATAGTGATACGAAAGTCACCCCTGCACTGAACTGGTTTTTAGGAGCATTCAGTCGGATTATATTAAGCCTACACATTCAGAAGCTGTAGCAGCTTTGGGATTATTCAAAGCTGTATTTGGGGACAGGTGTCTGACACCACTGGCAATGCTTGCATCCCATATCAAATGTCCCGGTGTGAATCCCAACTGTGCTCCTGATTCTACCTTCCAGTTAATGTGCACCCTGGGAGACAACAGATGATGGCTCAAGTAGTTGAATTACTGCCACCCACAAGGGAGACCAGGGTTGAGTTCCTGGCTGCCAACTTCAGCCTGGCCCATCCCTAGCTGTTGTGGATATTTGGGGAGTCAACCAGTGGACAGGAGTCCTTTCTCATATCAGTTTCTCTTTCAAATAAGATAAATAATTTTAAAAAACTGATTTGAGTCTTGACATTTATTATATGAGTGATTCTGACACTTGATCAAGACACTCACCCTCTCTGAGTCTTACTGTTCTTGACCTGCAGAATGGAACAACCATGTCCTATTCCAGACAACTATACACATTCATGGAGAGAATCACCTAGCAATGCCCAGCACAAATACAGGATGCATAGCTCGATGCCCATCTCCTCACTCCCTTCCAGCTACTGAAGTTCTAGAGCAGAGGTGGGGAACATTCAGCCCACGGGCCATTTAAAGCCTGCAAGTCATTTGGTCTGGCCCTGCCAAGGCAATTGCTGGTGGAGCTTGAAATTCAATAAATCTATAGCACGGTAATTTTTAGGCTGATCATTCTGCATGGGCTACAAATAATGTCATAAATATCCACATGGCCCTTGGCGGAAACAAAGTTCCCCAGCCCTGTTCTACAAGATCCTTTTCCTTTGTGTTGGGCTGTTGGTATCCACCTGTCCACTCCCAGAGTGCTGCAAAACGAGCCAATTTCTGCCTGTAAGAATGCTCCTTGGTGTTGTGAAGGGAGCGGCATACAGATGATAGCTTGCACAAAGACCCTTGCAACACACACTCAAGGTTCTCAAACACTCCAAGTGCACCTTCTCAGATCCGCCAGCTAACAGGGTCAAGGACCATTTGCAGCATAAACAAAAATATCCCACAAGTATCCTGCAGAGTGAGGTATATTTGCTGCCAAGGGCTCGCTTCACCTTTCCGGGTTAGATTAGTTGCTAATTCACTTTATGCCTGGTGAATTCATGCTTCCCCGAATAAGTGTTTCAGTCTGCACTGGCTCACAGTTTCTGAATCACACAGAACGTTCCAAGAACACACTTAAGTTTATTCCAAAGAATGCAAAAATTAATAAGACCTTCCCCCTGTCTGATAAAATTAAGAAATAAAAAATGTATCCAAAGTGAAGCTAGAACATCAAAGTTAATAATTAGGGAACTAGAATCCCATACAGAACCAGTCAACATCATGTACAGCATTGACATTAGCAGTCTGTGAATTTTTTCTTCCTAAAATTATAAGGAAACTGACTTTGGACCCTATAAAACTTCACCAGGTTATAGAACCCAGAATAACTTCATCTCTGGTACTATGCTCCTTTGTGTCTTATTTAATTTTGGGCCATTAATCATAGCAAATAGTGAGAGCAAACAAGTATAACAGTGCTAACAGCATGCTATGCACTCCTCTAAAAAGGTGCATGCAGAGGCCAGCTTTGTGGAATACAGCATTAAACCGCCTGCCTGCAACTCCAGCATCCAGTCATCCATCTGGCTGTCCCAGCTCCCTGCTAATGCACCTGGGAAAGCAATAAGGATGGCTCTAGTCTTTGTGCCCCTGTACCCATGTGGGAGACCCGGATGAAGCTACTGGCTCTTGGCTTCAGACAGGTCCAGCCCTGGCTGTTATGGTCCTTAGGGGAGTGAACCATTGGATGGAAGAACTCTCTATCTTTCTCTCTCTCTCTCTGTAACTCTAAGTAAATAAATATAAATAAATAAATCTTCAAAAACAAAAAAGGAAATGTATACGTATTGACTCACTTTAACCCCCATATTAATCCCACAGGGTGTCATAATTGACACAATTTTATAGATGGGAAATCAAGGCATAGACAGTTTAAGTCATTTGCCCCTCATCAGAGAACCAGGAAGCAGTACAATCAGGATGCAAATCCAGACAGTCTGACTGCTGAACTCTTGAGTTAATCACTACCTCATGCTGTTTCTAGTGTCCGGGGAAACAAAGATATTCAATGCATAAAATCTTCATTGTTCTCAACACACATTTCCAATGAAAGATTACATGTGTATAAATTACTGCTAGTAGCATCTCATCCTTCCCTGTGACATTTAAATCTGGTGCCTTATTTTCAAAATATCTTTATAAAAGCAGCAAATGTATTCACTATTCCCCAAGAATGTGCTGATCAAATTTCAGAGCCCACTGGGGTGTTAGAAATAGGTATTATGGGTAGGTCATACTATTCATGATTCAGATATTAGATCTCACATCTTAAGTTTTATTTTACTCCAATGATACAAGGAAAGAGGATCTCTCCAGAAGTATGCAAATTGGTTTAATCTTTCCTTCTTAAGTTTCTAATTTTTTTTTTTTGGACAGGCAGAGTTAGACAGTGAGAGAGAGACAGAGAGAAAGGTCTTCCTTTTTCTGTTGGTTCACCCCCCAAATGGCCGCTACAGCCGGCACACTGCGCCCATCCGAAGCCAGGAGCCAGGTGTTTCCTCCTGGTCTCCCGTGCGGGTGCAGGGCCCAAGCACTTGGGCCATCCTCCACTGCCTTCCCGGGGCCACAGCAGAGAGCTGGACTGGAAGAGGAGCAACCTGGACAGAATTCAGCACCCTAACCTGGACTAGAACCCGGGGTGCCGGCACTGCAGGTGGAGGATTAGCCAAGTGAGCTGCAGCGGCAGCCTCTAATCATTTTTTTTTAACTTCATTTAATTGAGTAATCACAAGTTAATGAGTAAGAGAAAGACAAATGCTAGGTTCTTCTCACAGGTCTATTTGAATGTTAGTCAAAACAAAAATTGTGTAGCTATCCTAACCAGGATTAAAAGACCAGTCAACATATCAATAAGCAAAATAACTGAGTGTCATTAAGAATCGATAAAGGTACAAATAAGTAATTTTGATGTTTAAAACTACACATTTTTTAAGCTAAGGAACCTTTTGTGGATACGAAGGGTGGAAAATTGGTTTCCATACTCAGTATCTAGTAGATACCCCACAGTATGTTCCTAAGTCAGTGATTGTGTCATTTTTTGAACTTCAAGGAAATCACATTGCAACAAAGGAATCTAAACACTCTATCCACATGAAAGTCTCTGTCTCTCACAGACTCACGCAGACATGCACAAATGAGCTAGCACCACAGATTTACTGTTTAAGTATGTTCAAATAATGCAAACACATTTCATATGATAGATATCAGAACTAAAAATTATTTTTACAATGTATAGCACCTAGTAAGCACTCATCAAATCATTTCTGTAATTATCATGACATCATCATCCTCAACCTGAGAGATGCATGACAAACAAAGCAATACAAGGGAACTTTAAAAAGTCTGTGGGAAAAAAATGGAATTAAAAGAAGTTTTTGTGCAAAAACTTTTAAATCCATGCACAGTTTCCATCATATGTATTTCTCAAACTTACTGAAGACCCCTTCATATTTACAGATTTCAAAATTTTCTGTGCTGAAATAAATTCATCTTTTATTTACACTTTCTGCAAACTTTCTAAAGTACCCTTGTTTATCTAATACTGGGTAAAAAAACTTATTTCAGTTAAAAAGCATATATAATATTAGTACTAATTTTCTGAAAATATGCTTAAGAGATTTTTCTAAACATATAACAACGATATCCTCCCCCTAACATTCTTATTTGTGTAAATTCTTTTATACATGCACAGGTGCCTGCTCACACAACACACTGGCATTTCTAGCATTCAGTAGCCTGCTTTAGCAAATATGTGAGGTTTCACTAAGGAGGAGTGTTAGGTGCCAGAAACCAAAAGATTACTCGCCAAGCCTGCTCCCCAGGAGGTCTTGTTCTAATAAGACAATATGCCCAACCAGCCACTTGGGTTACTGCCTCCCATTTGATCATACTCTTTTATTTTTTTCTACAACGCTTTCTACAATCTGATAATTTGTCATTTTTAGTTCATCTGGAGCCCCCTTTTTTGTTTGTTTGAAGTTTCCAGTGTGGGATCTAAATTTTTAGCTCCAAATTACCATCTCTCTAGGCCAACATCATTCATATCTTCTGTCTTATTTGGAAGGAGCGTTGTGCTTTGTTATTTAAGTGGCAGAAGACAAAGAGGGACAGACAGACAGACAGAGGGAGAAACAGAGAGAGCTCCCATCTGCTGGTTCACTCCCTGAATGCCTGGGAGTGGAGAACTCAGTCACGGTCTTCCGTGTGGCAGGCAGGGACCCAGTCACTTGAGCCATCACCTGCTGCTTTCGAAGCTGAAATCCGGAGAAGAGCTGGCATTGAATCCAGGCATTCCAATATGGGATGTGGCCAATGGCAGTGTTACTTGATATTAAAGCAGCTCCCACTAGTTAGCTATTTCTCAACCTCCCTCTCGTTTCTACTGCATCAGCGCCAGCACCACACTGCATTAAAGAAGAGTGTTTTCAACTGGGTTCTACTAATTGATGGGTTAAACCTCTTCTCAAGTCTTGTGTCACGGAACACACCAGTAGACTTTTTGCCCAGTAATCTTCCACATGAATTTTAGAATCACAGGAACGCTTCGACGACGAGGACGTGTTTTATGTTAAGGAAGAAAATTCTGGCATGAAAACACGTCCAAACATAAAACTGCTGAGTGAAATATCTTCTCCTATTGCACTTTAATTAAAAAAAGATATAGAGAGAAGTACTTTGTGGGAGACTTTTACAAATTCTAAGATTTAAAAGAGTTTAAATTATTCAAACTAAAGAGCCTGATAGTAAAAGCCTTTGAGTTCCGTTCTTTACCACACACTGTAAGAAACAACTGGCTTCAACTTGTTCTACTTCATTAAAAATAAAAGGGAAAAAAATGGCTAATAGCAAATTCAAGAGGGTAGCTTGGCTCTCAGTAATTTAATTCTAAATGTAATAACATGCTTATTAGAAATGGAAGGTCACTCTCCCAAAAATTTCCCCAAAGGCACAGCTGCCAAATTGACTTCTGATCTAGTCTTTACAACATTATTAATTCAATGACATAATAAAGTTGGCAAGGGAAAGCTTCAAGTTTGCCTTACAAGAGGAGACACTGCCTGAGAGAAGCTCTTATATGTTTCCTAGAAAAGTGACCTCAAAAAATAAGTCAGCTTACTCTTGCTTCCCACCCCCACCCCCCCACTATCCTGATAAAGGACTCCCAATGTTTTGGTCTTGCTGTAGGGAAAAGCTTGGAAAGCTGGCTCTCCCACCTTCACAGCCTTCTGTCTTTTGTCTACCTTGCTGCACCAGCAGATCGTTCTATCGGCAGCTCATCTTAGGGCCAGCCCCTGGGTCTCAGTGGAAGACTAACCCTGAGAGAAAGGCACAGCATCCCTGCAGCTTCTCCCTGGCGCAGACCAGCCACTGCTGAAAGGCACCTGGCGTGGAAGTTGGCCTCAGAATCATGACTTGGCAGCAAACTCCAATTAAATGAAACCTGATCCCAGAATGCCTGTTGATCTTAACTTGTCTCAAGTTCCAGAGTCGGACTGCAGGTTGAAACCTGCAGTGATTGCAATCAGCAGAATCGATAGCTTTGTGAAAGCACACTTTCTAAGCAGGTTTCAAAGGATCACCTCTTTCCATCTGCAGTGTGAAGGCCACTACGTCGAAAAATCTGCCTCGAGTGACTTCCCCTACACAGAAGGGGCAGCACATACACAACCTTCCTAAGGGGACAATTTGCTAAATGGCGTTTGTTCTGAAAAGCAGCATTCTGTTATTACCATCAAGCTTTCTTTTTTTTTTATTATTTTAAAGATTTTATTTATTTGAAAGTCAGAGCTACAGAGAGGCAGAGGCACAAAGAGATGTCTTCCATCCAATGGTTCACTCCCTAGATGGCCTCGACAGTCGGAGCTGTGCCAATCCAAAGCCAGGAGGCAGGACCCTCTTCCAGGTCTCCCATGCAGGTACAGGGGCCCAACGATTTGGGCCATCTTCTACTGCTTTCCCAGGCCATAGCAGAGAGCTGGATCAGAAGTGGAGTAGCCGGGACTCAAGCTGGCACCTTTATGGGATGCTGGCACTGCAGGCAGCGGCTTTACCAGCTACACCACAGCGCCGGCCCCCAAGCTTTCTTTATGAACTTTGCTCCTATAATAGATCCTGCTACCTTTAATTCTTCATAAACACAAAAAATGAATAGTGATGTAATAATATCCCAAAATTGTACACAGGTTAAGGTATCAATAGCCCTCAGCCACAGGTCACCACTGGGAGGAGACTGAAGTAAAACCAAGTTGGATTTCTTGTCTCTGCAAATAGGGAGCCAGCAAGTTATAGCAACCATGGAATGGGTCTTCAAGAAAAAGAATAGGGGGCCCTTGTTAGAGATCTGGGCCAGGAAGGTAGATTTTGGAAGTAGCATGGTTTTGCTATGGATTTTGGTGGTACCTGAAATCAGAGACAAATCTATGCTCGTACATTCTCATAACGATCTAGAAGACGGAAGACCAATCTGAGGCCAAGCCTCTGCCTGCAGCGCCAGTTTCCCATACAGGCACCAGTTCATGTCCCGGCTGCTTCTATTCTGATACAGCTAAGTGGTCATGGCCTGGGAAGGCAGTGGAAGATGACCCAAGTGCTTGGGCCCTTCCACCCATGAGGGAGACCCAGAAGAAGCTCCTGGCTCCTGGCTTTGGATCAGCTCAGCTCCAGCCATTGCAGGTATTTGGGGAGTGAAGCAGTGGATGGAAGATCTGTCTCTCCCTCTATCTGTCTGTAACTCTACCTCTCAAATAAATAAGCAATTTTTTAAAAAAAAGCAGGCATTACAGGATTTTACTCTATGTTCTAGTAACAATACCTGTCATACTCAACATTTAAGTGCTATGTGCACAATAAATATTTTCTTCCCACTGCAGAGAACGCAACCTGGTGGCCTCAGCCTGGACCAACTGAAAGATTGACTTACTTGGGCTACAAAGCAGACTTTAATATCGGAATTGGTTTCCACTATGCCCAAACTGGCAAATAGTACACAAATCTAGATTTCCACCTCTTCTGAAAAACAATCAGACTGGGCCTGACTCCTCTAGGCGACACGTGGCTGGCACTGCAGAGTGCCTAATCCCCCCAAAGGGGACCGTCTCTGTGGTTGGCTGCATCGGCCTGCAAGGCAGGGCAGCATGTCTCACCCCTCCCGGCACGAGCCTGTGACTCCTGATTCAGAGAACAAGACACAGGGGCACAAAGCCAGTTTCCAGGACAGGACGAGAGAGATTCTCTGGTGCACTGGGTGTGCTCACTAACTACACTGCTCCCAGGACGCCACCCTTCTCAGCCCCCCACACCACTAGACAGGCACCGGGGGACACAGACTTCTCCTCCTCTTATTTCATACTTGGGTTTCCTGACATGAACACCAGAGATCGGTCCCCAGCTCATTTGATACGGCTTTTGAAGAAGAAAGCAAGCCCAGCTCCCACGTCTAGGCTTTTCTCCAATTTCTTTGGACAAACGATATCCTGAATGAAGAAAACACACTTGAATAACAGATTATAAATCTCAGTGATTTGAATCCTTTGGGATTTTTAATAAAAAAAAGATAATCAAGCTTTAAGGAAACGTACAATACACTAAGATTCCCCTAATTTCAGTTAGCATTCTGACCATAAAGTAAAATTGCACTGTAGGAACTACTTTATAATGATGCACACCAGCCCTGGAGTCTCTATGCGCTGCTTCTCACTGTTCTTGGTGTATTCACACCTGTGAGTCTAACATTCGTAAAGCTCCACCTTTATCTCTACCATGTAAATCAGGAAACTGAGGCACAGAGAGAGTAAATATTGCACTCTAGACTCCACAGGATGGGGTCAGTTGCAGCCCAGGGATCGTGACTCTGCTGTGAGTTTCTTGCAAGAGCTACTGTGTTTAGCAAGAAGATCCTGGATTTATTTCTGAGCTCTCTGTTGGATTCCATTGATTTGTGTGTGTGTTTTTATGCCAGTACCATAACATTTCAATTCCTATAGCTTTCTAGTAAATTTTGAGATAAGTAGTGTGGTGCCTCCAGCTTTTGTTCTTTTTGCCTAAGATTGCTTTGGCTATTCACGGTCTGTTGAGGTTCCATAAGAATTTTTTTTTTTAGATTTTCCATTTATTTATTTGACAGGTAGAGCTACTGACAGTGAGAAGAAGAGACAGAGAGAAAGGTCTTCCATCCACTGGTTCACTCCCCAAATGGCTGCAATGGCTGGAACTTGGCCAATGCGAAGCCAGGAGCCACGAGCTTCTTCCAGGTCTCCCACGCAGGTTCAGGGGCCCAAGGACTTGGCCAACTTTTACTGCTTTCCAAGGCCACAGCAGAGAGCTGGGTCAGAAGAGGAGCAGCCAGGACTAGAACTGATGCCCATATGGGATGCTGGCACTGCAGGCAGAGGATTAATCTACTGAGCCACAGCACCAGGCCGCCATAAGAATTTGAAGATTTTTTTTTTCTATCTGTGAAAAATGTCATTTGAATTTTGACACAAATTGCCCTGGATCTACAAATCAATTTAGAATTCTATTGATTTATTTTTTGTATCATGCAACATTACTGAACACTTCCATCAGTTTTAACAATCTTTGTTGATAGAATCTTTAGGGTAATCTATATTAAACCATTTCATTTGCCAATAGAGCCATCACATCTGCCATTTAGTTCACTGAGAGATTAACTCCAGCCTTCTTTAACTTCTATACACAAATATTTTTAAAACAAAATATAAATTATATGAGGAACCATACCACATTCAGTGCAATAATGGTTTAAAATGTTACATTTAAACTACAGAAGATGGTCAAATAATTAAGATCTAGTAGTACGCTATTTCCTTTTAGAGGTTTAGTTTGAGGCCATGAGCTTGGGAAGCAACATGCTGATGCTTAAATTCAGTTCTTAGGAATCTGATGGTCCTGTTCCAGGTTCGAGGCATTTGACAGCTGCTCATCCAACAACTCCCCTGTTGTGTCTTAATCTCTCTACTGTGCAGGTGTAACTGCAGCTGGGGGAACACTTCATCTCAGCAAGTGCAGAAGTCACTGTCTCCCACCATCTCCACTTCAGCTCCCTCATGGCACTCAACTGCAACAATAACAACATTCGGAGTGACATTAGGAGCTCCAGTGAGGAAGCAAGGAAATGAGACATTTACCGTGGGTGAGTGCTCATTTAATTAATGTAGACTCTCAAGTTCTTGTAGCTCTTCCAACTCTCAGACACCACTTAGAAAACACTCTGGTTCACTGAGAGATTAACCCCAGCTTTTTTCCACCTGTGCACATCACCCTTCGGTAAGCCAGGTATTTAATGTAACTAGACTGGTGCCAATTTTGGAGGTTTCTTTTAAATGCGGGGGTGGGGGGGTGCCAAGAAGTACCCCCAGAGAGAACACATATCTGAACAAAAATTCTCAGGATCACAGTGTCATCAAAACACATATTGGCCGGCGCCATGGCTCACTAGGCTAATCCTCCGCCTGCAGCACTGGCGCACTGGGTTCTAGTCCCGGTCGGGGCGCCGGATTCTGTCCCGGTTGCCCCTCTTCCAGGCCAGCTCTCTGCTGTGGCCCGGGAGTGCAGTGGAGGATGGCCCAGGTCCTTGGGCCCTGCACTCCATGGGAGACCAGGAGGAAGCACCTGGCTCCTGGCTTCAGATCAGCGCAGCACACCAGCCGTGGCGGCCATTGGGGGGTGAACCAACGGAAGGAAGACCTTTCTCTCTGTCTCTCTCTCTCTCTCTCACTGTCTAACTCTGCCTGTCAAAAAATAAAAATAAAAATAAAAAAATAAAAACAAACAAAAAAAACACATATTACACAAGTATTTCACTGAACTCTCTATACAGTGTGACATGCAGACAGATTTGTGGAGTGTGTCTCCCTAAAGACAAAGAAGGCAGAAGGCCAAAACTAGGAGAGGTGACCCTCTATGTCTGCAGACAAAATGCAGAGACTAGAACAGAAATGAACTGTCCCAGTAGAAAGACCGCCTCTCCAAGAGAAAACCTCACAGCAGCCACCAGACAGAACAGCCACACTGTCTGTTCTGTAAGGCCAAAGGATGGCTTAGTGATTCAGGGCAGTGGCTTCACAGAGCTACTTCAGAATGCCGCTACAGAGCTTCGCATCAATTCACTGGAAAGTGTGAATGAGCAAAACAGACTTGCTCCCTATGCACACCCGAAACCATTTTGCTGGATTTTGAAGCAGACCACTCCCTCATCCATCACATTCAATGTGTGTAAGGAAAAAGAAAAGGTCACCACACCTTCCCACACCTACAGCTCTTCCACAGGTACCCCATCCACCAGGTTCTCTCACACACCTCAGCCACACCAATCCCACCTCTTCACTCTGAAATCGAGATCTTACTCTCTGCCCTAAGTCTGCTTTAGATGATACTCATCCTCCTCTGCATGGAAGATTGTAGCACCTTTCCATTGGCTTCTCTGTCTCTACCAGTCTCTGTACTGCCAAAACAGTGCTGCTAAACAAAAAATACAGGTATGCATGTCACCAACTCACCCACTATCTGTCATGTGTCCTGCTCTCCTGGTTGTGGAGACAGCAGAACAACCAAAACCAAAACTTAGAAAACAGCTCACCAAAATCATCCAGGCCCTCTGCAGCTTCTAGCCCGGCAGGGAAGAGTAACCACACTGCAGCAGCGTTGTCACAGAAGAGGCAGATTGCCATGGAGTATACAGGAGCTCGCAACTAGTCAGGGGGTCAAAGGTAAAGTCTACAAAGTGGGGTGGTCATGGAGGGAGTAACGGACAGCATCCCAGAGAAACAGTGTCACAGACAGAATCACAGGGACCCCATCCAGGAACTAGACCTTTCAACAGTGCCAAAAGGCAGAGTGCGCTTTCACAGGTCTACTGGAAGGAAACCAGTAACTTCTCCATGTAGAATGCTGGACAGGGAGGAAATCAAGGACACACAGCCTTTTCAAAGACCAAAAACCAGAAAATGACCTTAACAATGAAAATCTATATCCAGAAGAACTACGGTGGAGGGGGCCTTCAAAAAGTTATGAAGGAAAAAAATGGAATTAAAAAGTAAATTTGGGGCCATCGTTGTGGCACGGTGGGTTAAGCCGCAGCTTGCAGTGCCAGCATCCCATGTGGACGCCAGTCCAATTGCTGCTGGCTGCTCCACTCCACTTCTAGTCCAGCTCCTTCTGCTAGTGTGCCTGAGAGAGCAGTGGAGGGTGGCCCAGATACCTGGGGCTCTGCCACCCACATGGGAGACCCAGATGGACTTTCAGGCTCCTGATTTCAGCATGGCCCAGCTCTAGCCATTGAGGCCATTTGGAGAGTAAACCAGCAGATGGGAAGACCTCTTTCTCTCTGTCTTTCAAAAAACATCGTGAAATCTTTAAAAAACACATTTTATTTTAAGGCACAAAGGTTTTGAAATGAATGTACACCTGCTTCATCATATACATTTCCCTTGCACTTCTGAAGAACTACTGTATGTTACCTTTACAATAAAGGGATAGAAATTACACGGAAATGGTGAAAATGTGTAACAGATCTTGCTTTAAATGACAGGTTTAAAAGGACAAACAACCTATGTTTTCTGAAGAGAAAGATGAGATACTTTAAAAAGAAAAAAATGAGAGTAGAGAAGAGCAAGGACTAGCATCAACAGATGGTAGCACATGCAGGGAAACTATAATCATGAAGTGGATGAAGTGGTGCAAGAAGCAACTGCCCACAGAACCAAAGAGCCATGCGACTGCTCCTGGGGTGCCCTGGTGTCTAACACAGGGTAAAGGAGCAATCTCAAACTACCAAGGAGAGAAAAGATAGCTCAGGAGATGGTGCTGGAACAATCAGGTGGCTACTCTGAAAAATAAATACCTCTAAGCCAGTGGTTCCTCACCCTGGTCTCCACTCAAGAACTCCCTGTAATGTTTCTGAAAAGCAGACATGTTGAGGTTGCACCCCTCGCCACCTCACCCTTAAATGTAGGTTCAACAAGTGTGTCAGGGGCCTGGACGGTGGCGTCTCTGAGAGGTGTTTCAGGAAACCTGGTCATGAAGCTGGAATTTGGAAACCACTGTTGTGGGAGTCTTATTTCATGCCATAAGTCAGAATACAATTCCAGATTTGAGACAAATGAGAGTCTGATTAGACTGAGAGACACAAGTAAAATTAAAGTTAGAAGTTGTAACATTTTTAACTTCTAGACAGAAGATGACCTTCTAAGTTTAAAAGTAAAAGAAAAAAATTGTAAGCAAATTAACTAACATCAAAATTAAAGGAAACCAGAATTAATTATTTACAATCAAGATGCCAGTTAAATGATGAATACCTTTAATGTATGAAAACACAACTTAAAAAGAAATTGATAAGCAAATACTAAGATGACAAACAGATGTGTGCAATTTGCATAGTTAAAATGTCTATCACAAAATCAAAAGTTTGTACTTTGAAAAAGCTAATAAATTCTTCCACTGGTATTTCTCTAGTAAATAAGATATGAAATAAACAACAAATGGAATAAAAATGAGAGGTGCTGTAGTCATAAAGATAAGAGGATCAGAGTCTTGGACAACATTAGGCCAATAAATCTGAAAATTCTATAAAATGAATAAATCTTCAAGTAAAAATTATCAAATAGACTGACTTCCAAAGAAAAAGACAAGCCAGGGCTGGCGCTGTGGAGCAGCGGGTTAAGCTGCCGCCAACAGTGCTGGCATCCCATATGGGCATCAGTTCGAGTTCCAGCTGCTCCACTTCTGACCCAGCTCTCTCTGCTATGGCCTGGGAAAGCAGCAGAGGATGGCCCAAGTCCTTGGGCCCCTGCACCCACGTGGGAGAGCCAAGGGAAGCTCATGGTTCCTTGGCTTCAGCCTGGCCCAGTCCTGACCGTTGTTGCCATTTAGGGGGTGAACCACTGGATGGAAGATCGCTCTCTCTCTCTCCCCCTGTAATTCTTACCCTCAACTAAAATAAATAAATCTAAAAAAAAAAGCTGAAAAATCTTATACTGAAGAAAGAAAATGACTCAATAAATCCTCTCCCGCATACACACACACACACACACACACACACACACAATTCAGGGTGAGTTCTATTAAGCACTGAAGGGAGAAATGATTCCAGCTTGATACAAAGGTGTTCTTATTAGTTACATTTAAAAACCCAAAAGGATCTGCATGTCAGATACAATTTTAACAAGGTTCTTAAGACTACAAAATAATGTGCTAAAATAAATTCCATTTAGAAATGCCAGCTGTGTGTAGGAAGAAAT